>NC_064877.1:84415646-84435646 GCF_943734665.1 Anopheles aquasalis
GAACTGACTCCAGGACGACACGCAATATTTGATCGAGCGATCGAGCAGATCGTGCGCACAAATCTGTGTGTGAGTGTGTGTGTTTTTTTTTAATTTTCTAGTTCCCATTATTACAAAAAGTAAATCAATTCGAAGTATCAAATAAAGATAGAATTTACACAACAACCACACCGCTCTAGTGTAATGATATCTCTTGTTGTTTTTGACACATCTTAACGGAGGGGACGTTCTTGGCACATCTTAATGAAGAGTGAAGCGTTAATCTTATCAAGAAACTGTCTAGAAGATGTTCTGCCTCTTCCTCGATGCAATGTCGTAATCGAAACAATCTATCCATTGCGCCATCGCGACCGCCATGGAAGAAGAGAAAAATGGAATGCATCCAGACGATCGTCGCCGCTGCAATCCGTACAGGGCACGAACAAGTGCCGTTCAAAGTCCGTGTAACGAACTCTGTAACCGCGAACACACCCACGTTAGCCGACAGTTGATTGAATTATGGCGGTATAGCGCACGGTCCGGCGTTCCAAAGTGCAAGTGCACACGAGTGCGCAGCGCGAATCAACTCGCGAAGTAAATCACAAAACATGTGCGCCTCCATCGGCCTCCAAACCAACCCACTCCCAGTAAAGGCAATCCTATTAACGACAGTAAATTACCTTATCAAAAAACAATAAAATAATGTTGTTTTTCTCGCTCACGACAGAGCTAGAGGCTAGAGCAGTTCACGTGAGCCGAACGACACTCGATTCTCGATTGATTGGGAGCAGATCCGGTTGGGTCGGTTTACAAACATAATTTCGAATGTCCTTCTATTTGCATCGGGAGCGCCCTTATCGTCAAAAGTCGAGATGGTTGATAGTGTTACGAGTGGGCACCACGTGTAGTTTCTACTCTTTTTCCTTTCCAACTACTTCAAGATGCTATAGTGCGGCCAGGTTTGCATAAGGTGGATCATCTATTCGATGGTGTCTGAAAGAAACCAATGATTTGATTTCTCTGCACTGGAAAACCGTTTCGTTTGCGGCATAAATAAATTATTTATCAGTTGCTAAAAATATCCCGTACGTGATGGCAACATTAACATGCTGAGACCGATTCCCTTTTAACCAACAACCAACCATCACGAGGAGCACGACTCTCTTGACTGCCGCCTGCTAATCAGAAAGTACCACAAAGGGAGGATGAATGCTAACCAGCAACCAAAACAACGTTCTCGTCCGCCCTGGTAGTGCAAGCTGTCTCGAAGCCACCAGATGATGGTGCAGAGAATAGAAGCGAACAGGTGTTTCCTCGTGGATGTCTCCAGGGAGGTTTAGTCTAGGTTAATGGCTTTCGCTTTAACACCTCAAGCTAGATCATTATCTAACGTTTTTAATGAATCATACGAACAGAAAGACAACACCATGTTGTTGCCATGTTCCGGGAGCCTGCTGCTATCGGGCAGTTAGCAATGGAATGGATTGCAAACAGGTGTACAGGCGATAGGCACGGTTGGGATACTTAATGAATATGTAACAGAATCGCAACCGACACGATCGTGGTTACAGCATCGTTAGATGGGAGATAGATGAGCGTCAACAATGTTGGTTCCCTTTGTTATCTCATCGGGCTCTGTTCTAGGCTCCTAGAACTGTGAAGGTGCTAAGAATAATAGTATTTTTTTATTTACGATCGAATGCTTGGTAGTCAACAATCCAAAATCCAATATTTTAGCGAATAATTTAATATTATCTTTTCTTTCATATTAAAAATCCCTTTTTCCACATCCAAAAGTATCTGATGATTGCCGATTGTTCAATTACTCACTGAGACCATCCATATGGACTCCTTACACCAGTTTCGCAGCGATTCCTATGCGCAAACGCTATCATTACAATCGTCACCACCAAACACCACCCAACAACACCTAGACGAATCAATTAGCGGTGCCAAAATTGAGGTTATCTCCCCAACAGATAACGACACCGAATGGATCTGTTTACCCAATCCATTCGCTCACGCAGAAAGGAAGGGGCGCATGGGACCATAAATATTGCAAGAAAATCAACATCGGCCACATTGCGCGTCACGCGAATTGCTATCTGTTGCCTCGGAAGCGCCTGTTGTGTAAAGTAATCAAATGACCCGTAAAAGCAAAACGAATTATATTTTATATTTAGCAAATCATCGCCCCGATGGCCACAGGGGGGGACCTCCGGTGGCCACCGGGGGGGATACAGCATGCTGGGTGCAAAAAAAACTCTCGATTTCATTGGTTGCTGACGTATATTTTCGCCGCACAGACAGTGTCGGCGCGTGCGAGAAGAACAAAACCATAACTGAGGAAGCAAGGAGGAAGAGCCGCCCCAAAATAAACGACCTCACAAAATTGGAGGAGTGTCTCGCTAACGTTGTGACGTCAACAGACACGAGGCACATTGAGACCAACCTGTGGCCGGTAAATTTTGCAAAGAACCTTGCTTCCCCATCCCTTGCTGGGCATTAGAACTGTTCTGGAAGCATTCTAATCATTGGAACGGCATGGCTTTTTGCATTTGACCGTGACCAATAAGGCAATCGTTGCTGTAGCTCTTTATTAGTATGACCTCGCGGTATGTGGTTTCAATTTCTGTTGATCAACACATGCGATCAATCGGCACACATTCCAGAACTTTTTTTTGGGGACGTACTGAGCGTAGCATTCGTTAAGTTGGAAATGGGATTGAGTTAGTCATGATCGACAACTAACGAATGATGCAAATTCATTAAAAGAATCGTTTGCAGCTTCATAGCACTTCAGGTTAGCTACAGAACAAAGCCCAGTAAAGTGCTTGATCATGTCCTCAATCTAATTACTAAACCATAAAAACCCCCCTTACGTTCTAATTGGGGGAATATACGTTTAAAGTAATCACCATATTGACGAAGGATTTAGAGCAAAGACTTATTTCGCCTGGGATTCCCAATAATAAGGTGGAAAGTTTAAAGATCCCAATCGCACTGCGCACGGCTGATGTAACCATTCACAACAGTCCCAAGGGCCGATCTTATCACCCTTGATCAGCTTGATAGTGTCCGTCAATTCGCACGTCAATGCATCCGCGAACCATGGCGTCACGTTTTGCTCGGGAAAGTTCCACGCAACTGGACGTGCAAGCTCAGCGGATTCTCCTAATTCCCATTTGACGTGACAGTATGAATCAGGGACCCCTTTTGGTGGCACCAACTGATACTGATCCGGTTCACACATAACGTTCTCCTGGGATCAGCGAAAAACCGGAACAGAAAACAGATTAGAAACGGATGGTCATGGTCACTTACGGTTCGCCGGTGTCGTATAGTAGTGTTGTTTCGCATCGGCATGGCGTGTCAGCGTCTCTTCGCCACCCTGCGCCAGCACTTCCTCCTTCGGACCGTTCGTTGTGGCAATGGGTGCCATATCAGCTGCTCCGCGGATTGGTCGCGAATCGATCTTTTTTTTTTGTTGAAAATGGGCTTGCAAATCACCTGCGATTTGTGCGATTACAGCGGTCACCGAAGGTTCTCTCGCGAGTCGAGTTCGACCACTTAAGATGCAAGGTGTTCCGGTGCGAAAGGTAAGTTGCCGCGGTACAAGAGATTACTTCCTGTTTACGTCCTCTCGGGCAACGCTCTAACGCGCGCTGGTGCTGGTGGTGTTTTTTTTTTTGTAGTTGTCGCAACAGCAAAGCTGGTTTCCGCTAATGGCCGTCTGTCGGCGGCGAGGGACAGGCCTCCAAGGACGACAAAACGTGCTTGACCTATCCGATGGTTCACTCGCTGCCGTTGTTGTCGCGCGGGACTCTTCCACTTAAAATACGGGGTCACAGATATGTTATTCTTGAGAGGAAAACAAAGTGCAAACACACATGAACTGCTCGTGATAACGTTCTTTTCCTTTTTTTCCGAGGGACTCAAGTGGAGGACACTAAACAGTTCGAGTTCGATTTCGACACCAAAAACAAGTGGTGCCCGGACCGTTGTTTACTGAATCGAGGACGAGAGGGCTACAGCAGCTGATTCGCGGGAACCGTTCTCCAGAAAATGCACTTCCTCGCGAATTAGATTCTCTCTCACTTTCTCTCTCTTTCGTGTTGCAGTGCCAAAGATGCACTTTCAGATCGTGGCTCTGTATGCACTTTTTTGCAATAACGCTCGCGCTCTCTGCTACTCCTTTTTTCCGGGCGGCCAGGCACGCGCACTAAACTACACTCGCAGCGATTGCAGCGGACACTACACAACAACTAACCGTCCGGTAGGGTTCACGTTGCCACACAACCTGCTGCTGCTGCTGCTGCTGCTGTTGGTGCTTTGTGATGTGAATGTAGTGGCGCCAAACGCGACAATCGAACGAGAATCAACACATGTTCGCGTGGCTGATGCTGGTGGCGAGCGGGCCTTGTTGGACTCTACTTATTCAGAACAGAGAGCTGGCTCCGGCAGCTAGTTGACCATCGGCAAGGTTGTTAACTCTTTGCTGCTCTTTGCCGTTCCGCCGGTTTCCGATCAAACGCACCGCCGCATATTCCTTGGACGATAATCGACCGCTCAGCTGATACGACCGGAGGACGACCGGAATTGGTGTGTTGTGAGAGCGGGATTCTGGGCTCCTGGGCTCCTGGAGCCGATCGATAAGATTGGAGATGAACGGAGCACGCTGGAGGGGCGCACAATACAAAACACGACGTCGTTGGTATTGCTCTCACGTTGCAGTCAACGCGCGTGGCACACTAGGCACACCCCGATGGAGTAGGGCGAGTAGGTCAAACCTAATCACTGATTACCATGGAACTGGCCTATGGTGAATGTTCCGAACGATCGAATGCCACCAGAAGCAGGATACACCACGGGAGGACGGTGATGCGCGGGACAATAACAAACACAGCTTGGTCCTTTTGCCTTCGAACAATTATTTAAAGCAACACAGGACAGCCTTAACCTCGTTCTATTCACGGTACCAACGCGTGGGTTTAGGAAGCTTCGCTATTCACTAAAATGGTCGGACGAAGTGTGTTCGATCAGTTTTCTCAAACCAAAACGTTCATGACGCCCGGCACGGCAGTACGGTGGCAATGCTGGTGCACTAGGGCCCGCTGCTGCGTTGCGCTGCGTTAAAGCCAGCTTAATATCGGTGTCTTTTGGCTCGCTGCTGCGTGACTGGTCCCTTAACGCGTGATTAATCGGGAATTTTCCCACCCGTATGATGATCGTCACCTTTCTACAAAGATCACTGTATGTCTCAATCTAACACCCGGTACGTAACACAAATCGGAACGGTGATACCGGTAACTTTTGCAAACTGAAGATATTGCTTCGAGCGACCAAATTAACGTCTTTCGAGAGGACAAACTACGAATGGTTAAAAATAATCCCTGACCAATGGGCGAAGGCTGCTGGCTCGGACTCGGGCATCGTAGGATCGCAGCATTGATGTGTGTTCAGTCGGCAAACGAGGTAGTGGTGATGTGTGGTTGCGCATCGCTCGCATTCGCCTTCGTCCACTTAAGAAGATTCTATTCAAACGGTGACCATGGCGCATAGAATTCATAGGAACAGCGAACGCGGTGATCAGCACAACAATGCGTGTAGAGTGTGACCCATCCCAAACACAGCGATCTTGATAGGGGTACAAAGTATCAAAGTAAGCCGGTCTGAGCCGGTGCCAGCGTGTGATCGCATCCTTCGATGTTTGCTGTGATCACCGAGTTGGAGGAGCAGTATTTGATACATTGCAAGCATACTTTGCAGTAAACCCAAATTTGAACAATGCCACAAGAAAAATCCGGTTGCTCATTCGTTTTAATCAGTCCCTTATCTGTTTCTGGTATGTTCTTTGCTACGGTTTTTTTCTAACCAACCATATATAAAAGATTGACAATTCCATTTGGACCGCAGTTGAACAGTGGTCCTCAACGACAACACAAGTTTGGTTCCGTTGGTCTTCCAAGATGTCCTCGATGTTCCGGTTGATTCTTGTGTCTTGCATAGCTGCATCATCGTTGCCGAAAGTTATGGGCTACGACTTGCAGGAAGCGGATTTTGACAAAGAGAATAAAAAAATGAGAGAAGATTTCGGAATTAGGAAAAGACAAGATAATCCTGCGAACAGTATACCGACATGCAAAAATGTAACAGAGAAAGTATCAGGAATATATAATATCAGTGGCAGTAACCGTTGGTACGACTCATTCCAAGCTTACTGCGAGCAAGAGGCGCATAACGGAGGATGGATGATCATTCAACACCGCAAGGATGGAAGGCTGAACTTCAATCGAGACTGGAACGATTACGAAAACGGATTCGGCCAAGTCGACGGGGAGATGTGGTTGGGTCTAAAACTAATTCGGCAGTTTACGCAGCAATACCATTGCGAGCTGCTAGTAGAGATGAAGGACTTCAAGGGTAATTACAAATACGCAAAGTACGATTCGTTTGCCATTGGATTCGACAAGCAGGCTTATAAGCTAAGCACACTAGGAAAACACAGTGGAACAGCTGCTGATTCGCTAAGGGGACACGTTGGAATAAAGTTTTCCACAAAAGATCAGGACAACGATGAAACAATCCTTAACCACTGTGCAGAAGACTGGGAAGGAGGTTGGTGGTTCAACAACTGTTTTCAAGCGTTCCTGAATGGACTGTACACAAGAAACACCAACGATGAAAACGGAATATTGTGGGATGGTTTCTCGAACAATAGGACTGGATTGAGCCATACAAGAATGATGATTCGCCCCTATTGATCTTCAATATCAGTGACAAGCACAGAAGGCCAACTCTCTAATTTATCATTGGTGAAGTTATCGAAAATAAAGATGAGTAGATGAGGAAGAAGCCCCAAAGGTTTGAGTCGTTTTAAGTAAAATTCATCGTTAATTGCTGTTGCCCATTCGCTCCAAAAAACCGTTGGTTTCAAGTTTTACAGAAACGCTTGCAACGCTTCAGCAAAACAAAAAAAACGCTTGAAACGACCAAGGGGGTTCCCGACTGCTTTGTTTTGATTTGTGTTTTGTTGTGCGCACCGTTTAAGGACCCGTTTTCCCGTTTCCAGTTCCACTTTTGTTCTTCAAATTCTTGTGATGCCGTTAAAGAAACACAAATCGTTCAAACAAAAGCAATATCTCAATAATGTGGACATTCCGCTCTCCAAATCGGGCGCTAAAGTGCTGAAAGCCCCAAACGACGCCCAACACGAGGGCTCGCATCCACCTCCGATCGCTCGCTCGATCCTCAAAAACGCAGTACCTACCGCAAACCAGCAAGCGCCAGCGACTAATAAGTACAAACAACCGGAGCTCCACTCGACTCTGGGAGTGAGCAAACAAATAGAAACAGTTCGGAGAACACACACAGCACCCATCACTAACATCGGACAACTTACGCCACGAACCAAGAAGTTCGTCAAAGCTCAGGTAATGGCGCGATCAGGACCAATCGAGGACGCTACTAATGACTAATTTAAACCCCTTTTACTATCTTCAGATCACCAAAAAGCTGAACCACCAGTACGACGAGCGTACCTTCAAGGCACTAACGCCCGTCAACGTTAACGATTCTGTGCTGCTCCCGGAACCACGGGTTGCTTTGAAGAATCGAACCAAGTTTCACGATAAAAAGGAGACGACACGAGAACCGGTGCTCAGCGACTATCTGAAACCAATTCCTCGCTTCTCGCACGATTTTCAGCCGTACATTCCAACACTCCCACTACCACGTGCAGCCGCAGGCGATGGGTGGAACAATTTCGAAAATATCATGCGCGTCTTTGCCCTGACCGATACCGAGCACTAGCTGTGGGCTGCTTCGGAAGGAAAGCTATCGCTGGCCATCTATAAGACTGGAGAGATATGGAGAACACGAATGTAACGCGTATTGAGCATTTTTATTAATTCCGTTGCGACTGAGATAGCCTGCTTGCAACTGGGCTTTTGGATATAACAATGAATCTAAATCGTTCTTTTGGAAATGGGACCTGCTCCTAGGTTTGTCCCCTGCGCTGTGGGAGTGCAATCTATCATTGAATGTGAATGTTTTGTGTAATTCATGTCTTCAAATATAATTTTGTTTTCGAGTAGCATTGATCTCTAATCCTTTCCCTCGTCGTCACTTTCTACATCATCACAGCGATTCTAAACGTTCACTAGACCAGTGTCCACCCTCTTTCTGGAAATGGCAAGAACCGTGACCACGGACAGGCCTCAATTACCACCCTGGTCTCTGCATCCCGCGATCCAGTCTGTTAACATTCGTTTCAAATTGGCCTTGGTGCGTATCGATCGACCGAGTTTTGGCCAAATGCTACTTTCAGAGAGACTCTCTTTCCGCGACAACGCATATCTTTCGGATCACATACAATTGGCGCTATTCACTATAATCCTCCGAGTTGGAAGTTCCAAATATGACTTTCTACCCTTCTTTAAAACACCCAGATTATCATTCTGTATCGAAAGGGTTTCTGCAGTAAAGTTAAGAATATAGAGTTGGATCCCACACTTTCAGTCGGCAATTGCTGCGCACACTTTTTTCGGTTCTTCGCTTCTTTCATTCTCTTCTTCGCGATTTGCTAACTAACGATTCAAATAATGAAAAACAACCCAAGTTTCCTAATCAAACAAAACATCTTTCGAGTTTATTAAAGAAAATAGTTACGACTAAGAAAAATAATAGAACAAAAAGAATAGAAGTGAAATAAAACGCATAATAAAAATTAATTGTAATATTACCACGTGCTTGATGCACGATTGGAAGTATGTTGTGCTAAAGTGTTGCTACACTTAGCGTTCAATTCAAAACATATATGAAGGGGTTAAAATCTAATGCTTGAACTTTCACTACGCTGCTGCTCGTGCTCTTGCAGCTTTTTCGTATTTTCCTACGAATTCAGCATGAAGCTATGTAGCGCGGTTTAAGCAATGATCTATAAGATAAAAATAGAGAAACTAGTCTTTTGAACAACCGTTTTTTTTTTACCGCTACCATTTCCTAGCGTAATCTGAACCTGAACCTTAACTTATCTTCTAGTATAATAAACCCTTTTATTGTATAGTATTTTTTTGTGCTTCAATCAATCATTCAGCATTTTTTGTCTCAGATTAGTTTGCAATAGTTCCTTTTTAATGTAATTTTTATCATTGAGAGATTGGTCGTAATCTCGTAATCGGGTTGCTCTTTGTCTCTCTCTTTACTTCCACTGATTTGCATTTAAATTCATTAGTTTATGATGCTTCTATTCAGTAAAACACACTATTCCTGTTTGAACTGTTCTATGAACATGACTCTCTATATGTTTATAAACCATCGAAGGGTGCACTATTCATGTTTCTGTGTTTTGTTTAGCTCTACTCTCCATTAAAAGTGCTATCGCCTATAGGTAGCGAGATTGGGAGACGAAACAGCTCACCGAATCTCCGAAGACGAGTTAGACATTGATTGTGTTCGAAACGAAAAGACAAAAGGACAAGTAACGGATGGGAATGGAGACGGGAATGAGACAAAATTGACCTTGCGTGTCATCATCGGTGGCCAACTTTCTTTTTCCAAAAATGCTATCTTGCTTCACAACACACCACCGCACGCCCACCTTGCCCAGCAGGATAGTCAAGCATAGGCGAAAGCAGATGCTACGAGTACACATCCAGCGAGATGAGGAAGGCAAAAATAACACAATCCCGGAGTAATACCGGCTTCGAGCAAGCGGTGTGCTGTTTCCCACCGTACCAGCTGGCTCTCGAAGTCGCTGGTGTGTAGGTATCGTTTGGAACGGATTGTGTCACTTCTGTTGGTGGAAAAGGTGATGGTATTGAAGGTAAAGCTACAACTGGTTTTTCTTCCCCTAGCGCTGGGTTGCGCCCGGTCTTTGGCCGTCTTTTATGCTCGCCAATCGGCCACCTTCTTCGCCGCTGTCGTGTGGTACTGACGGCAACATGAATACCAGCCGGCACTTGGATCAGCAAGAAGTATTGGCTTAATGCGTGACTATAGGTAGTCGAGCTGGCCATGCTGGTCGACAAACATTCTAAAAGAAACGGCAAAGACGACGGGATGCATCGATAGTTGGTGCCTATAGCGCTAAGCAACAAAACGCACGCATCATCCTTTTTAAATTCTTCTTTCTCCTTGCTGCTCCACGCAACCATGGCCGCACGATTACTATCGTTAATATTATTATTATTGGAGAAATAATAACCAACATAGTGATCGGCATCGCACCGCGTGCAACAATACGATGGCGATGTTGCCATGGATACTGCTGTTGACGATGGTGTTGGTGGACGTGGTGCTGGAAGTGGTCGCGATAGTAATCAAAACTGAAAACAGAGGCGCCGTCGTACGACGCCACCGGTAGTGACGGTGGCGGCAGCCAGTCAGTTTCAGGATATCTTGTTACGCCACCAAGAAAACAGAACCAGCGGAGAGCATTCCTCGATGTTGAGCACCAGCACGAACGAGATGAGCTGAGCGAAACAGATCGCAAACAGGAACGGCAGATCGAGTAGTTTGCGTAGTTGACCGTAGAAATGGAGCTGTTGCTGCTGTTGTTCGTCGTAATCGGCGGTATTGTTTGCTGGAGCATCGAGGAACTGCTGTGCCGTTGGTTGCATCCATTCGCAGGATTCGCACTGCATCGCATCGCTAGATGGGAGCTCTTCTGTGTCCGCTGCGTGGGAAACCGAACGCTCCATTTCGCTGCCCGTGGTGATCAAGTTTGCTTGTCGGGTACGCTTACAGTAAGCTTCTTCTTTGTCATCCGAGCTGCTCGTAGTACCAGTGCCAGCATTCCCGGAGGTCATGGTCATGGGCAGAATGATGTTAAAGCAAAGCTGCACGAACGCCACAATCAAGGGTAATGCGTTGGATGACGTGGAGGAAGTAGTAGCGGTAATATTAGCACTCGCTTCAGCAGTAGTGGAAGGAGTGACCGCACTCGGTGCCCGTTTAGCGTGGCCTAGCTGCTGCGGCAACTGCAGTGGAAGTTGTTGCTGAGCTAGCTTCTTCTTCTCCGGGGGATCACCGGTATGAAGGAGAAGATGGGGAAAGGGAAGAGCGTGATCGTCAGAGAACGCATCAGACGTCGCGCGGGGTAAGGAAGCGGGAGTGAAGGAAAGGGAAAGAGGGGAAGCTCCTAACACAGGAGCCGGGCACGGTAAACCTCAGCTAGGGTATTTGCAGTACTGGGCGTACGTAAGGTCGTAGCCCGACACACGAGAATATTGAATATCGCGACGCTTCCACTGATCGATCGTGCCGAGATTCTCGATCTCACGGTTCGCATTAGCGGCCGGTGATGTCTGTAAATGCAAAAACAAAAACACACGTAACAATCATTGAGACACCATTTCTCGACCTCTCTCGAGGGCTATCGTATAACGTACCTGGTTAGCGAATACGGTAACAATAAACTTCCCTGGTTGGAAGGTGCGAATGACGCGCGAAATCAGCCCGGCGTACGCCGAGGACGCGATGTTGCTCTCGAAGCTCACGTACGAAAACTGCGGCTCCGGAGTAATGTGGATGGTCATGTAGCATCCCTGGCAGGTGCGGAGAGGAAATCGAAACAGTCAACAAAACATTCCATTTGAGGAAAAGAAATCTCAAACCGAAATACGTACCTCCTTATACTTTTTGCCGCACTACAGGCACGACAGTCCAGGAGCAAGTAATGGAGCAAAAAGAATAGAAGAAAAAGACAGATTTACGTTATAGTTTTCGCGATGCACAATCCCGTCCCGTTGCACAATCGGATATGATACGTACGCTCTTCGAAATGCCATTCATGGAATAGCCACACGGGTCAAAGAGATAATCATCGATGACCATGCCAGGAATGAGAAGATGTATTCCCGATTTCTGCAGAAAAAAAGGGGAAAACGAATTCATTAACATGCGACCAGGATAAGGAGGTGGTTCGCTTGATAAACGATCGCCTCGTACCTCAGTAGCCTCGTTGGCCGTGCTGCACTCTTCCTTCGTGAAGATGGCCATCACCTTCGGATCGAGCTCCGTCATGAGGATCTCGATCGTCTGGTCAGGGTCTGGCAGCGGCTGCATCATCATGTCGGATTCCAGCATTTGCAGCTCAGCTTCCTGCAGCTGCTCGGCCGGCTGCTCCATCAGCTCGTACGGCAGCTCCTGCTGCCCGTTCTGGTACAGCAGATGAATGTGGCTGTTGCGTTTCAGAACATCAGAGCCCCCTCCCCCGCGGCTCATCGTGTACAGATGCCAGCAGTCGCGGTTGATCGCACCCAGGCTGTAGGCGCGCCCATCGTCAAAGTAGCGATCGAGGAAGCCAACCTCTTCCTCGAACCCGCGATGCGGAGAAATCTGCAGCTCCGGGCGCTTGTAGTTTTTGCGCGAATAGAACAGATCCTCGATCTCGTTGTATCCAGCGATCTCGTACGCCAGGCGCAGCAACGGCTCGAAGCACTCCAGCGGTGTCGTCGTACCGCAAGTCTTCAGGATCCAGCGGCGCTTCGACACGAACATGCTGCTTTCGCTGTTGTGATATGGAGATAATTAAACAATGATTAAAACTATATTTAAGTTAATGTATCGATTTAAAGAAGCTAAACATGAAACTTTAATCAATACTCTGTGATACAAGATTCAATTCAATCTCAACATTAATGCTGCCGTTGCGTGATCCTCATAGACGCATAAATGATCAAGCTGTGAGCTTCTAGAAATCATCCCGATTTCGATTTACAATTTGTTTTCAAATGGAACACCCAACAACGCCAATCATTAGATCTCATCGGCAGTGCTACATTTCTCAGGGAATTGCATAATTGACCACCAGCAGCACAGCAATTCCTATAGGGCAGTTTAGATTGGAGCTCGATCCCGCCGACGTTATTAATTGCCGTCTCGAACATCCTCGGTAGACCTTAACCGACCCCCTTATCATTCTGTTGCTGGCCGCCCTGACATACGAGACACCGCTCCTGATCGTGTTACTATCGCAAATGATTCAAAAACACGGCCATCAATGAACAGCTACAACCCAGAGCAAAGCTCACGCTTAAAGACAACGGAGAAGCGAAGAAAAAAAGAAGCAGACAAATCAAAAGCAGAATGTCCTTGAAGATCCACATGCAAATCGGACAGTAATCTTTCCAAAAAGCTAGAAATATTACCGCGGAAGCATGAACAGAATTTAAAATTTTATGGGGTTATCAACCGGGCTGCTCGGTTGATAAGCATAATAACCCCCCCGTAGAACTCGCGTTGATCGCTTCGCACGCGCTCCCGCATAGATTGGTCGACCGGTCGCCGAAATCATAATTTAAAGTGGTTCAAATGGTTATCGGTCGAAAAGTTTCGCGAACATTTCTTCCAAAGCTTCCCGTCGGTCGCACGCGGTAATCGGCGCATACTTCAAGGGCATGCGAGATGCTTCCACCGCTATCTGTCTGCCCTAGCACGGGCAAACGGGGTTTCCGGCTGTAATTTAGCAACAATCCAAATGACAAACGAAACCCAGCGAGGTCGTTGAACGACACTCCCTGAAGTCCCTGAACTTGCCTAGCCCGGTGAACGATTGCCAGCGCACGGACGAGAATGGTGACGTTGGTTCGCTTCTAGAGAGCTTGCCGGTGGTGCTGCAACCAATTTCGTCAATTCGCAAAGCCAAGGCAACATTGCGGTGGGGCCAACTGCGAGGTCAAGAGCGCCGGACACTGCCGGACGATGGTTGAATGGATGAGGTGGTTTGGGATGCTGGTCGTATACATAAGTAATGACATCGTATAGCATCACTTGGTCGCTAAGAAGTGAGTGAGCGAACCGTGTATGGACGTTCTGCGCACACACGGTTGCCAACGGTGTTATACAAGGCATTGACCATCGGCATCTAGTAGTCGCCAGTATCCGCGAATTTGCGGGTAATTCTGTTGGTACACAACAACATTTCCACCGCTGAAGTGCGCGCATCTTTTCCTTTTCCTCTATTTCCCTCATGAAAATAGGCACAGTACGATAAAAATAAACGGTTCACCGGGTCGCATTCGCTAGATAGAGGTAAGAGACATGCTAACGGAACGAATGTAGCGAACGGAAATCCACACGGAAAGAGGCAGAGAGACTGCAGTAGTAGAGGAATGTGTGTGTTTTGTGCTAAAAATTATCTCAAAAACACCGCCGCCTCTCACAGCTGTTCATGTTGACCAGCCAGCCAGCCAGCCAGCCAGCCAGCCACCCAGATGATACCGCCGGGATACCCTGCGCGCAGAACGAGAAACAGCTTGTTTTCGTACCGTTTGTTTGAAGCCAAAAAGGCGTCTAATCCGAGAGATGCACGCTATATAGCTGGGAGATTATTTTTGAACGAGAGTGAGGAGTTGATTCGAGTAAAAAAACTGAGAGTAGATTGATATGTTTGATGACACTGAAACAACAACAGATTCGTTTCAACCAATAATCATCGCCATTAAACACCCCGTGGCCTACTGACATTATACAAGAGAGCATAGAGTTAAAATGAAAAATGCTGCCTTTGGTTTCGGGGAACCACCAAGGCAGGCGCATGTTACCGTACCTTAGCACGTAAGCATCGATCTGCTCGTTCCTGGTGAAGCTGATGATTTCACACCGCACCCGCTTCAGCAGCGCATCCCACATCGGTCTGTAATGAAAAAAGAGAGAAAAAAGGAGCTCAATAAAAAGTGTGTAAATGGCAGCACAGTTAACAGGACAGAGCAGAGGCCCAACAAAGCACCGACAAAAATCGATTATGTAAGCGAGTAGTACATCCCCATGGCCTACCCCTTTTGCTGGGAATGTATTGTGGCGCCGATGCACTCGCCGGGATCGAGGAAAAAGTGTGTGGAGCAGGAGATTCTCAACTCAAGGTCAAATTCTGATTTCAGATTCAAACTAGCGCGCACGAGAGCCGATAGAACCGCGGAGGAATACGACGAAACTCATTACATTGATGGGCACGCGCCCAGGGAGAGGGCGTTTCCGGTTGCAAGCCAAACTATTGCGCTGCCACCGCTACACTTCTTCTTGGCACCGGCTTGCCATCGCGCTCTTTAGAAACAGGAGAACGTTCTGGATGGATGAAAATTGCGAACGTCATATCGCATTAAAATGATGCTCCACCATCAGGGCCGGCTGGCTGGGTGTGTTGTGCTGATATTCGAGAATTTGCAGAGGTTGCATAACTGCATCGGTTAGCATTTTTTGTAAACAGTTGACGGAGCATAGCGAGCTTGTTTCCTGTCGCTTTACCCTATCACTTTACAGTAATCCATCTCCTTTATTACGTCGCCGTGCAGTTTGTGTGCTGAAGTGTTCGTGGAGAACTTTGGAAAGCGATGATTGATATGCTTGCATGATTTCCTTCCGACAGCTGACACGATACAATCGAACCAACGGTTAATTGGAGCTATAATTATATTTATCGCTCGCGGCATCACCGTCCAACAATGGATGGACAATTGATCTGCGTCCTGTTACAATGAAACTTAGTTCCCTGCTCGATAGAAGTAACTTAGCGAAAGTAAAGCCATCGATAAACTAAAATCCAAGCAACTCTCGCGAAACATATGTGAACACCTGCGGTTCATATAAAAAACATTCAAACCCTTCATGAAACGCGCTCCTTTTACCAATGAAGTAGGGCACAACCGGACGGATCAAGCATGTGCGTCATATATGGACGCAATTCCGGCACCTGCACCAGCAGCTGATCTCTCCCCACCAGAGCACCACGCTAGTCAACCCCCGAACGCCACGTGGTGGTACTGATCATCATCGGCAGCTGCCTCTCGGAAGCCGGTTTGCGTTGTCGATGCGAAAGCCGCCGGTTGATGATAGCCCTTTGACCGTTCGATCGGAGACGTACGGCGAGCCGGCGGCATCAGCTGTATAATCAGCGTACAGCGTCCACTGCAGCCACCAGACAGACATGGAAACTCAATGATAAGCCTCGGTTCGTTGACAGAGACAAGCGCAGATTATGAACGGCAAACCAGGTCCGTGATTCTGGCCCATATCAACCTGCCAGAGCATAAAAGTTGCCTTATCGGAACGCATCCTAGTAGACCTGCGGTGGAATAAGCGAAACGTGCCTGCTGTGTAAGCTCAACCGGCAACTATGATGCCATAGACTTTCTGACTCATGTTTAAGTTAACTAAACCCACAAACAGCATCATCGGAATCCCACCGGCCGACCGGCCTCTATCAGCCGAGCGGGCGAGTTTGTCGCCTTCCTCCCCGGATTCGCCCGAAACATCCGAAACATGAGTGTGAGTAACGGGGTTTCGCCGGGTTGGCGGAGTGTGCGTGTGCGAACGATTCCTCGAGATTCGAAACTTTGTTCTGGAACTTTCCACACACGCCTTTTGCGATTTCTGGGCCGGTTTTGCTGTTCCCGGAGGTCATCCAATTGCTGGTTTGAGAGCAGCCGACAGCCGAGTAGGCCCTGAACCACCAGGAAACCAGGTGCGAAATGGTCGATTGATGTCCACCTCCACGTCGCGATTAATTACTTCCGATAATGCAGCTGCTAATTGTCTCGCGAATGACTGCACATCCTGGAAATCGCAATTCATGAATCATGCGACGACCCAAGTGGGCAAGTTCGGACACGTAAGACGCTGATGTCAACGCCAACTCTTTTCTATGACTAACATCTCGAGAAAGAATCAAGCAAACATCGAGCCACACATCGAAATCGTGAACATCACAATCAAAGAAGAAAGGATTCACGTGCCCGTGGTGTGAATGCCGCCCCCCCTCAGTGCAAACTCACGCGACCAGCACGTGAAACGACGAAGCCAACGATAGAAAAGGAAATCCTCTCGAGCTACCGCAGCAGCATAGCATAAACAGACAACCTTGGAACACCCCCTGGGCCGAACAGAGACCGCCGGTATTACCTGCAACGGGGCGTATGCTCACGCACACCAAACTATTTTGCGCACGTGCTGCGCCCTTCCGTGGAAGCCGTTGGAGGGAGGAAGGGAGGGAGGGAGTGGAATGTTTTCGGGAATCGCTTTTGGCACCAAAGAACATTCCCATGGTGCTGGGTGGAAGGCACACAGTAACGCGGCGCAATGGAAAATACGACGCATGTCCTTGAAGAGCATAAAAATAGATTCACCATTCCGGGTAACTCCGGGAACAGCGTTCCTCTCACGTCTTTTCACGCGAGTAAGGGAAGTTTCTGCAAAAAATAAATACGACCAAGCATAAAAATGTACACCAACCGCATTACATAAGTTATCTCTCGCTCGGGGTTGGTGTCGCTTTCGGCCAACAAACAACACAGCTGAGAGCTGTCACCCAAAAAAAGTGGTACGGGTGACGATGTGAGCGGCGGTGGAAGAGCACGTCCGGGAGCAGGTGCGGTATCTGCGACGCTATCAACTAACACAGCTGGTCTGCCGGAATGTCTGGGCTGGATACAGGGCACCGCACGGGCGTCTCGGTCCCCATCCTCGGTCTGCTTAACTTCCACGATCGATAAACGTCCTCGAAGGATCTGTTCTTGCTTTCCTCGTGATCGCCTTCTAGGATCCGCTCCCACATACACACGCCCATTTTCGCTAGCCGCCGGGACCAAAGGGAAAACCAAAGCAGGCTACATTGGCGGTCGGCGGTGCGAAAATTGCGGTACGGCCAACACCAACACACGCGCCCGCGCAAAAGTGTTTGCCGATTGTCACCTTGCAAGACGCTGCTGCAACGGGCGAAAGTGTTCAGCTGATTTTGAAAAGAGCATAGCCACCGCCGGAAACGCACACAGAGCCATGCTTCGGCCTGCCAGCGCCACTACACTACGCCAAAGGAAAGGGAAATTTGCTCCTCGCTTTGTTCACCACGATCCGGGGAGGGGCGGATGGTTGGGGGAGGATGCGCGATTTGCCGGTGAGCCTCAACCGCTTTCCGCCGGGGGGGGGGGGGGGGGGGGGAGATGATCTTACCTGGGAATTTTCCGCAGATCGGCACTCTGGTCGGCCGGATTCGGTTCGAACCAGATCTCCAGCAGCTTCTCCACGCCCTCGAAGAAGTGCATGTCCTCTCTGCTGCCACTGGTGCTACTATTGTTGCTACTACTGCCGCTACAACTACTACTACTTATGTCCTCCGTTTCGGCCATTTTTCAGCTCCGATTCAGGCAGCAACAGATCGGCGGTGCTCGGGATTTTCTAGCTTCCAGGACACTTTCACACACGGTTTCGTGAAAATCGCACCGGCCAAAAGATAGCCGCTGGCTCTAGCGTGATGGTTGGCGGTGCCTGCAAGGATCTTCTGCTGCTCCTCTCGTTGAGAGACACACACTCGCTCGCGCGCACACCACGCACGCAACCCGATGTGTGTGATTTTGGTCTAGAACAATCTTCGCGACGACAACGGTGGCCGTTAAAGCGGAATCAGCCGAAACACGTGGAAGAAACTGAGGACACTGGGCGGGGGAAAAGCAAAAAAGAGAAGGCCAAGCGCGCGCGACGCACACTGCTGATGCGATTTTCTTTGGGCCTTTTGTTTCGCGAAATTCTGGTTCCGCTAACCACGCAAACCACACACCGTGAACCCAGCAGGCTGCAGCAATAGCAAGAGCACACACTCGCACACACGCTGGGGAGTGGATGAGGGAAAGCGATTTTCTTTCGCTGGGCCAAAGAAAAATCGATGATCAGCCGCGAGAGAGAGGTCCTCGGACACTTCCGAACGCAACAGCGCCTACTTCGGGATTGCGGCGAATTCGCGGAACCGTTTGGCTCGGAACCTCGCCCGGCGGATCGTGCCGTTCCCGCTCTGGGCTCGTGCTGCTACAGCCGGCGGTCAAAATTGAGGCTCATTAAATTAACTACAAATTAATAAGCCGATTGGAACTTTGTTTACGATTTTGGGGGTAAACAAATAAACCATAACTAAAGTCCATTAGCAACGTTGTGGCCCATGGCCAATCAGCGCTGTTTCGTCGTGGAAGGCATAATTCGTTCGAGAACTAATTCAAAAGTTTGTAAACATCCTGTGTGAGCTCATGGCCTTTAGGCCAATTAATTGGTTTGCAACAACAAAATAAATTATTTGTTTCGCAGAGGCACTAGAGAATGCAAAGCCCGGTGCTTCTTAATTAGAATAACCTGTTTAATGGATTTTTGAGTAAGTGGCTCCGCAAACAATCGTAGAATAATCGCCAATAGCAAACAGCCAATAATTTATTACCCCCCTTTCAGTAGCTGTTATCAAATATGATCAAACAATTTTTATATAAAAACTGTAAGACAATTTAGCCCTTTGTGCGACGTTTCTGACGTTTCGGGGTAGGATGCGGGAATCAAAACAAATGGAGGAGGTAGAGGCGGAGGGGTTTGTTGTGTCGATCTTCTCGGTTTTCAGGACACAAGGGAAGACCTTCAAAGCCATGTAAATCTGTTAGTTTTCGTTGTTGTACCGTCTCTTTCGTCGAAACATGGAAAACCCTGGCACCGTCTAGTCAAATTGCAAAGTTCAAATTTCCCTCCCCCAGGGAAACGCAACAGGAGGGGTTCGTTTAGGTTTAGTAGATTATTCGCTAGCACCGAGCATCATGACAGAGCAACTGAATCACCGTGGCCGACGGAATCCGTTCGTCGCTGAACAGAGCAGCGGAGGAGAAGGAACGCGTACGGATGACGCGTACTCCGATGGCCAGGCTAACGATCCAGATGAACCACCGCCAGCGATGACGGAATCGTACAGCGAAATTGCCTACACCCACAATCTTTTCACGGGCCCCAGAACCGACGAAACGGATGGCGGTGGAACTAGCAACGGCAACCAGCCGGACGGTTCATCATCCTCCTCCTCATCGTCGCAAACGAAGAAGCGACCCGATTCGCTTGTTTGTGATAGCCGCAAAGGTATGCGCCATGGCGCCAGAGGCGTCTAACGCTCTACCTCCGCTTAACTTAGTTCCTCTTTGTCTCTTCCCGGCACAGCATCGTTTCCGTACAATCTCGAGGGCACAGTCCGGGTGGACGGTAACATGACACACTTTGTGGCGGAA
>NC_064877.1:84438146-84453146 GCF_943734665.1 Anopheles aquasalis
CAGCGGGTTTACCTCGTTCAGACGATCGATGAAGGCACTGACCACCTCGTAGCACGTTACCTGGCCCTTGCGTATCTTTTCAGCCAACTCCACCGCACTGTAGGTGACGATGAGATTTTTGCGCTGCAACGTAGGGCACCGCTGCTTGGCCGGTCCCCAGTACCACTTCATGACGGCATACAGCAGCTTATCGATGAGCAGATGCAGAATAGCAAAGAAGCGTATCACCACGGCCGGTCTTGCCATGATTAACTGCTGAATGCCAGGCGGTTGCTAGACGACGTGGCTGGAAGATAACAATCAGATTAGAAAACCCAAACCACTTCGCCGTCTTCAGTGAAAGGTGGATTAATTTATGCGTATTTTTTTAAGTTAAAATAGTAACACCTTCAATCTATCTTACCCCTTGCTACTACTCACCTGATTCACTGGAGCGAACGTGCTCAATTGTCCTCGAAATAATCTCGGAAAATGGGCACCGGATTACCGTTTCTTGTACCGTCGCACGGTTGGCCACTTTCTCCCGAAAGTTTATCCAACTACGAGTTGCGCAAAGCAGCCGACCACGTTTGACATTGCCGTTGGACGTGTGTTTGTTTTGTGGAGAGCTGGTGGTCGTTGTTGCGTCTATTGTTGAGTTGGAACAAAAGTCATTCGGAAAAACTGAGAGAAAATAGCGAATGGATGGGTATGGGTATCCCGAAAGTATGTTGATTTGTAATCTCTTATCTCTTTGTTGCTTTGTTTCGTACATCAACAGATGCGGAAAAAATTAACAATTAACTGAACTATGACTCTCACTAGCACGGCACAAAAGAACGTTAGATCGCATAAGTTAGAATGGAATGAAATTAAAAACCTGTTGATTCGTTAATTGAGCTAAAAACAATAGAAATGAATATGATGATAGCTTTGCGCAGCATTATAGATATGAAATGTTTAATGCAATGCAAAAGGGTTCGTTTCTATTGTGATTATACACTTTAGAACTCGCTGTTTTGAAAAACGTTGGTTTTGCTGTAGTTGAAGCTGATAACGCGAGCGATGACGCTCATCAGGATTCCCTAGACTATCGGGTTTTTTTCTGTTATAGTCACTGATTTATTACAGAAGCACTTATTGGATTTTTTGTAGTGTATGATTTTTCAACTTTCGATACGAAGTACAAATTCCAGAATTGTACGATCTGGTTATTTCAGTAAAACATTGGTTTTTCTGTTGTGCAGCCTCATCACGAATCATATGCTGGTGATGGAGATTTGCCAAATGATGTCGACTTTACTAGGCCACGTACACTTTATTCTACGTTTCCTGCTAGCAAGCATCATCGGTTGTTGATTGGGATCTTCTGCGGGCTTATCATGAGTAAACAACAACTATTCAATCATCAAGGTACAGAGCACCTATAAAAGCCAGTCGCAGTGATTTTATGTAGCATTAACGGTTTAGGTCTTGGAGCAACACAAGGTGCATTACAGTTATCAAAAGATCCTACAATCATGGAACGTGTAGTGTGGGGCATGTTGGCGATTCTCATCACCTCTGCTAGCATTGGTGTGGTCGTCGTGTGGCGAAACAGTGAAATGAATTCGATTCGTTATCAAACGTTGTGGCTAGCAATGGCGAATAAACGGCAGGAAATTTCGGAATGGCAGACCGAGTCCAAACAGGCGACTGCAGATATTCGACGCAAACAGGAGCAGAGCCTAGAGTCGTTGGATAGAGTGGCGCAAAACCTATACAACTTGCGCTCTGCATTGTCGATGCAACGTGAGGAAGTCATTAAAATTCAAAACGAAAACGAAAAACGTATGGAGCAGTTTGTAGGCGATCTTAAGCAGATGCGCTCAACGTTAAATGTTCAACCCGGTTCATATCGATCCTGCAAAGATGAAGCCGTTAATGTGTCTGGAGTGTATAACATCCGTGGAGAAGACCAATCTTATTCATTCGTGGCCTATTGTGAGCAAGAGAAATTTAACGGAGGGTGGATGGTCATACAGCATCGTTTCGTCGGAATTCTGGATTTTGACCGCAATTGGAAGGATTACAGAAACGGCTTTGGCGAAGTCGA
The DNA here is from genome assembly GCF_943734665.1 of Anopheles aquasalis. Classification (NCBI taxonomy): domain Eukaryota; kingdom Metazoa; phylum Arthropoda; class Insecta; order Diptera; family Culicidae; genus Anopheles; species Anopheles aquasalis. The sequence goes on from NC_064877.1 coordinate 84,440,221, forward strand.
CGACGAGCATTGGCTCGGATTGGAGCAGGTTTATCAGTTTACGAAGCAGCAAGATTGCGAGCTATTGGTCGAGTTGAAGGACTTTGACGGAACCTATAAATACGCTAGGTACGATTTATACGCCATCGGAAGCGAAACCGAGCAGTACAAACTGAAATCGCTTGGGCAACATTCCGGAACGGCAGGAGACTCACTGATATCCAACAAAGGAATGATGTTTTCTACTCCAGATAGGGATAACGACAATATATCCAATTATCAATGTGCAGTTAAGTCTCGTGCAGGCTGGTGGTTCAATGATTGCGGTAAAACTTATTTGAACGGGTTCTATAGAAATGAAACGGAAACGGGAGTAAACAAAATCTCTTGGGAAGGTTACAACAACGATTGGCGTGGACTAAGTTATACTCGTATGCTGATTCGTCCTTTAGACGAAAAACCGACAGAAACGAGTATCAGCAATTCAAACGAACAGCCAGAATACAATGAATCTGATGAATTTTATTAAAGGGCAGAATAAGCAACAAGCGTGTTATATTTTCTTCGAAACAATGTACCAATACGTGGCCTTTTGAAGAATAAAATCCTTATGAAGCTAAATAATGAGCTAAATTAAATTGCATCATGATGACGGGTTTGTGAAACACTTAAACTGTGGCAGACCGTTGTACATTTACTAATCTGAAACCACAAAAGCATTGCGATTTTTTATAAACATTTATAAGAACGACCTGAGTGGATGAGTATTGCGTTTGATAAGGCTTGAGCCTTTGATCTGCTAGGAAATCCCCATCACCTCCTCCGCCTAGCTTTTGAACATGCGGTTCATCTTTAAAAACAAAATGATGAGGTTAATGGAAATTTCTTAGATGATCGGACGACGTTCGAGGGTTATCAAACACAAACCTCGAACGTCTCAGTGTGGTACAAAGAATCCTCGTTCCACGCTCTAGAAGCGGCTGCTTATCAATTATTTTTCAAAACGTGTAACTCGGCGGATTCTCTTTAAAATTTTCCCCTTTCTTCTTGCGTTCCAATGTGTCCTTTTGTATTGTTAACTCTAGCAAATGACTAAAAAAAAGTGCATCCTTCACCGGGCATAGATTGCAGTAATAAAAAACATACCGAGCATACAGCATATTGTTTTGTAAATTTAAATGAATACACACCAAGTGGTGGAGACATGACAGATAACATACACACGACACGACGTCATCGGTATCTTTAGCATTTATTCGATTAACGTAATATGCACAGTTTATCTTACAGACATCGATCAATAAATTAATACTTCACTAGGAGGTGTAATCTTCGGTAAGTAGGTTTCTGTGGCAGAGCATCACTCGCACCTCAAAAATGGCATCGAGTGCACCACACCTCACTGCTGCATTCGTGAGATGACCACCGTGTTTTTCTGTTGTTTTTTAGTTAACGAACTGGCCACAGCCATTGCATGTATTTGCCCTTGGCTAGGCGTCATTTTGTTGAAGCGTGTAACGTACGGCGCGACCCGCCCTAGACGTAGTACACAAAAGTCCAGTAGAATACGTTGAAGACCGCGAACGCCACCGGGAAGACCAGGCGCGATCGCTTATCGATGTAGATCGCGATTTCCTGCGGTGTCATAGTAGTCCATCCGCTGTTCTCGGTGTTTCCACCGTTGTTGGCACCGTTCGACTGATCGTCGACCTGTATCGCGATGTTTCCGTTTGTTTTCGCATCCGACGCCTTATCAGCGTCGGTCGTCATGATCACTGGCAACGTGTTGCTGCTGTTGTTCTGTGGGAAGGCCTGTTCAGGTGATGAAAACGAAAAAAAAAAATAACATCCTTTTAGTTGTCATCTCCCCGGGAACCAGCCTGTTTTGCCCCTTTTTCGTCGATACTTACGTGCACGGTGAGATAGTTGTTGAAGGAGTTGTTCGAGGCACTCGTCGTGGAATCGGCCAGGCTGGTGCAGGAGTGTGATTTGTGTAGTCCGCTCATGTCCTTCCGGGCGGGCCGGGGTGTGATCGCTCCCACCAACACGTGCTTCGTGTTCACCTTCTTCACCTCAACGTTACGCTTCCGGCGCCAGATCGTGTTGACGAAGGCGAACTCGACCAGACTGCCAAAGATGAAACCGGTGCAGCCGAGGAACCATATCTCCGACGCTTTGATGTAGCTCACTTTCGGTAGCGTCTTGCCCTGGGCCGACGCCAGCGTAATGAACGTCAACATGGTGCTCGTACCGAGCGTGATGCGCGGGGCCGATTGGTCCGCCTGCAGCCAGAACGTGACCCACGAGATGCAGACCAGCATGATCGACGGTATGAAGTAGTCCATCATATAGAAGCCCATCTCGCGCGCCAAATGAACGGTGAAGCTCAGCGAACTGTAGTTACCGGCTAAGATTATGAAGGATCAGCTACAGTTTACATTCGCATCGTACAAGACCGCTGCATTGACTTACCAAAAGCACCATGACGAAGATCGCTCAGGTCCGCGTTGATAACCGATTCGTTCGTGAACATCTCCAGCAGCACATACTCCGTCAGGTGTAGCTCCGGGGCGAGCGTTACGGGCGATTTGTGCTCCCACAGCAACACCAGATCGTCCTCGTTGTACATCCCTGCCGCAGCATAATTCAACTTCATGAAAACTCTGTCAGAAAGCGCCCCACCGAGGACTACTTACAACTCTCCAGTACGGTGGAGCAATGTTGCTCATCGAACGGGAACTTTTGCAGGTTCATCCAGCAGTAGAGCGTGGCGCTGATGCGCGTCGACACGATCACCGTTCCGTCGGGCGAGATCGAAGTGAGGATGTCCTTCTCGGCCGTACCGAGAATGTCCGAGCTGCGCTCATTCGCGAGAAACACGTGCGGCACCCAGAGCAGATCGCGCAGCGACTGTTCGCCCATGATCGGTTTCGTCCGGTTCGGGGCCACCTCCTTGAATACCAAACGGGGATCGACATAGCGGAACTGCAGCAGTGCGTGGATTTTGAATTGCTACACAAAAGACAAAGCGCACGCGTGAAGATTAGGGAATTATGGCTGCTCGCCCGGAAGCTCCGGCCCGATTGAGGTCGGACCAAAGGCTACCGGAATCCGGAAGTAGCGACTTACCAGATCGTGAGCTTCCAAATTCTGCATAAAGTAGATGTAGGCTCGGGCGTACACCTTGACCGGCCGGTTGGTACCATTTAGTGACTCTAAGGGGAGAAGGAAGAGAACGAATGCGAAACGCTTAGTTGAATGCGATATTGTTATGCGCCACAGGCGACTGTCTTCGCAACGAACCTCTCTTTGGCCGCTCCAGTCGATCGTAGCGACAAACGTGCGTAAGTCTCGTCAGTAGCTGCGTCTGCGAGAGGTGATCAGCACCCTCCAAGGTGGGGCAATCGGAGTCCCTGCGAGAAACGAATGGATTAGAAATTAGCTGAGCAAACTCATCATTCCACGCCATTTTGCGGTGGCGCTTCGACTTGCTTCGTGGCCGGAGTAGAGGGGTGGTAGGTAAAAGCAATCATAAGATCGTTCATTTTATCGTTTACAAGCTGCAGCTGCGACAGGCGGAACATGCAATTAAAGGTAGCCGTGTCCCTGCTGCACCGTGTTGGACACGCTGTGTCCTCCACTATCAGGACATGAGGACCGTGCGCGTAGCGTTGCGTAGTTGCGCTGCAATAACAACATTATCAACCGCCGCGCCGGCCCAATCACCGAGGCTACCGATCATCGAAACCATTGATCGTGCTCGGCGGTGGACGTCCAATGTGGAGACGCTGTTGGCATCATCGTGCGATGGCGAAAAGGTGGTGTCGATGGCGATGGCCTTGTTTACTTTTGCTGCTAATAGAGTTAATAAAGTGTACTACTCCGCCTCTCGCGATCGATTCACTGGGTTCCCCTTATGCATCCGGTTTAGCATAACCTTTTCTTTCTGATGCCATCTGGTGGCGGTAGCGCCGCATCTCCGTGTGCTATCTGATCGTGAAAACGCTACTAAACCCGCCCCGAAGGCTTCTTCGTCAGGGCCACGGAGTGCCACGAGCGCGTAAGCGAAAGATGATGAATGTTTCAGCTTTGGAGAGGCCGCATCGCATAAAACGAACGAATCACACCGGTGCTACAGGTGCTCATCGGTCAAAGATCAACAATGACCGCTGTTGTCATCGCCATCAATCGCGAGCGGGCATCATGTTTACCCTCTTTTTTTTCTGGGAGGGACGGGGACGATGATCTCGTTCAAAAAAGCCAGATTGATGCCTACCATATATTCCGAAGCCGACAGTGAAGGTAAACAGACTGAGTAGTAATTTAAAAATACCTCTTTTCAGACTACGGAGCCGTCGTAACAGCTTCAGTTGCGATGGAGGTACAATAAGGAAGTGGCAACGTAGCGGAACCCATGATTCATCTGACGAATCAGCCTCGTTAGGGATGCCGCACGTCTTCTCTGCGTGTAATGATACAGCCCGGGGCCGGGTTCGTCGCTTATTGATTTCGTTGAAGTCTTTTGATGTTTTGCAGCAGTAGCAGCAGTATGAGAGCTGAGAAGCGAGTTCTTCAGCCTTCACTGCGCTATTTAAAGTCGTAGTTTGTGATGCAGAGTAACACTAAGATTAGCTACCAATAATTGATACAGCTGCACACGAACGTACGAGCTTTTATCGCAAAAACAAATTGAAAAAATGTTCTTTCGATCCCGATAATTTTCCCATTAAAAAAGAATTCTCATTCAATTCCCTGAGGCCACGTTTAATTGCTACTCCAAGAGTCGTGTCATCAACGATCGTCTTAATTAACACACATACAAACATAGGGAGTAGTGCAAACGTATGCCTCCCGTACTCGCGCGAACAACGTTTAAAAGCGAAACGAAAAATGATGACATAAAATTTAATCGGTTATACAATGCACCAAACGAACGGCATATGTAAGGGGCAACCAGAATGCGCAGTAACTGGCGATAACGAACTACATTAAAACACCAAACTCCCACCGCACCGGTACTCGCCCCCATACACCCAGGCGGACAAGGTCGGCCACTGGCTTCGAGGACACGGACGAACAAACGAACGGAAGAGTCGCTGGCCAGCGCAGACACAGTGCCACAATGCGTACGGCGTGCACCACGCGTCACACAAATGTCAAGTGAAGAGATGCGAATGCACTTAGTATGCATCCGTGGATATGGACCGCCTGCTGGCCACTGCTAGGCGTCAACGGTGCGTCCCTTCCCATCGACACCCGCACAAGGTTGCAAGACACGTTTCATGTCATGAATTTTTTGGACCCAACCGACACCAGGCCCGTGACGATGCGTGATCGCGGAGCTGCCTGCTGCTTCATCGGCTGTCGCCTTGGGATCGTGCGGTTCCTGGTGCAATGCCAGCACGTTCCACGAGCGCGTTGAGCCCGTTCACGAGCGTAATAAAGTCATCGAGGCGTTCCGCTAACCTAATGACTATCGATAAAGCTAACGGATTATTGGCGACGCTCGGGGGTTAACCCTTCAATCGCACGATCGATGGCATACTCATTGAGCGTTTGTAGAATTTGTGGCAATTCTCACGGAACAAAATACAAATCGAAATCCCCTGAGAACGGTTATCCCTTCAAGGGTTTGCTGACTCCATTAATGGTTTCACTTTCGATCGGTCGCCTGATGGTCTACGGTGGTGGCTAGGCGGCGACGACCTACACCTTGTGCTCTACAGCGCGTTACACTCTGTTCAAGCGCCACGGCATAAAGGGGTGGCGCAGAGCACAAGAACACGGTTCCAAACCAATTACGCCCGCCGTGTGCGGTGAGGTTATTCGCATTACATCGCCTACCGGCCAACCGCACGTGATTTATCAAGTGCAAGTGGTTTAGCGACCAAACCGGACGCAAAACCATGCAGGAAACCGGAACACTCGTCCATATCCCGTTTGGGGCAGGCATCGGCGACACCACCGGCGTACAGTAATCAGCTTATGATCAAGGCCTGGGACGCCGGGATGTTGGAGATAAGATAATGGAGAACGTGGAGCAAACGATCGGAGGATATCTTCGCGATCGCGTCTGTGCGGACAAAACGGAATCAATTATCGATACTGTTGCTAATCCGAGGGGTGTGTTGCTGAAATGGATCAGGTTGTTGGGGAATTTCATTTTGTGCTGAATCCAAAAACACGGGCCCCGCAAAGCCACGCAGCATCAACTGATCGAGCGGATCGAGAGAAACCGTTTCCGGTCAAACAGGTTTGGCTTGATCAGGGATGCTTTTCGCAAAAAAAAAAAACTAAAGTAAGCAACCACCCCCCCCCCCGTCAATGCCAACTCCTTGTGGGCAATGCGCGTGCGCGTTCACTTTGAAGAAACGCCGACCGAACCGCGAGCATCCGAGCGCGCTGAAAGTATTGCAATTTACGTTCGCAGTCTTTATCGCAGTCGGAAGGTCACTTTTGCTGGAGGAAACGGACCACGTGTCGCCATGAACGCGGTGGCAGTCGCAGCATCATCTTCTTCCCCCCAACCTCGGTCCTAATGAGTGGCCCGGAACGGAACTGGAGCATCGCCGGACCGCAGCCGGACGAACGGAATTACGCCGTACGGGTACCGATCACGTTCGTGTACTTCAATTCACGCAAATGGACGTTTCTGCGCCTTGGCGGCCGCACATGTCGCCGTACGTTTGGTGGTGGAAAAGTGGCTTCGACTCGGTGGTGGGAGCCACCCGCCGGCACGATTTGTCAATTGGTTTTCCGTATCATCATTTGCGCGCTCGCATGGTGCCGCCCTGGGGAGGGCGTGCTGGTGCATGTAATTTACCGTGGTACCGATCACGGCGTGACACTAGACTGTGGTGGCTGCCCACGATGGCACGTTGCTTCGGAGAAAAAAGGGTTTTGGTCGTGCCATCCGCCCCTTTGACACAATCGGATACCAGGATCTTGGGTTGATATTTTATGATGGTGCGACGCTTTTACAGCTAAGAATACACGCTGAGCTAAGTGATTTTTTGGGGGAGTAAGACATCATCATAGCATCAAAAACAAATAGCGAAATTAACAAGGAAAAAACCATTGCAGTAAAAACTCTAGTATAAAGGTGATTAAGCATTAATTTCACATGTCTTCGTAAAAGTATCTTGTTTTCAGTTCTCTTAATTGTATCCAAATGTAAGACTGAAGCACAGTTGCTGCCTCCAATAACCCCGTTGATGCAGGTGAAGCAAATGCTGCACCAAACTGGAACATTCTTTGACCTCTACGACCAACTCGCCGGAACAAAGTACTCTTTCTTCTCGGCAGAAAAAGTGAAACCGGTTATCGGCATGTTCTACATGTGCTGCTATCCCCTCGAATTCCCTCGTCTCAACAGCATCTTCTCATTTACACAACAAACAATACCAACGAGTGGCCAGAGCTGCCCGCTCCTGATGCTTTACATTTCCGCCATGTTGCGTTAGGTTGTGAAAGAGGCTAGTCGTTAGGTTCAGCAGGTTACTAGCCTGGTGGCCGGTGCACAGGGTGCACATACGCGTCTTACGCACCGCATGTCACCGTCTCCTTACACCGTACAACAAGTTCAATGCCATCGAGCACCGCAATCCGAACGCAATTTGTGTCAGCTCAGCTCCACAGCCTCCATCAGCCCCCCCTCCCTCCATCCTCCCAACCTACGCACCCTAACGACCAACCGGCGTACCGACCAGACAAGGCTCCGGGCTCCGGACTCCGGTTTCCGACGGTGTTGATGGTGTTTTGCACGCCAGCGCGTATCTTGGAGCTTCGTGCTTCGCTCCCTGCCAGAGTTCATTAGAGCCAGCCGTTCACTCTGCTCGGTGGGGTTGGTTGTTGCCTTCCCTCCCTCGCCTTCGTTTCAACGCCTCAGGGGTGTCGACCGTCGCCCGTGCGTGTACTGTGGCTGCGGTGCGTTATTGAACGATTGTGCATTATTGTGGTACCGATTTTTATCGGCAGCTCGCGTCCGTCCGACACACGCTACACAAACACTCCATTATGAATTGGCTAGCGGGCCACCGACGATCGCGGTGGCAATGTGACGAATGGGGCGGTATCTTGATCACCATCACGCCCGCACTACGCTGCACCGAAAAACCAGGTGGTGCTCCTGGTGGACTGAGGGTGGCCTTTGTTATGGGACCAGACCTGTTTTCCAGAAAATCGTCTTCCGTGAAGAAGCCCTTGCCAAACTGCCAACAAAGCAACCTGTCACGTCCAGCTTGCAGGTGAATTTCTTCTGCAAAACGTTCTATTAAATGATGATGGAAAAGCATCCTTGGAAAGGAACCTTCCAGAGCCTCAGGTTTATATTGCCCGCTAGTGCGATGAACGTTCTAACGAGCTACCTTATCCGACGCCAGTAGCTCGCTCTTGAGTGGTTCCACGCGTTTGACACGCGCTGCCTACTACGAAGTGCGCAACGGTGATACGCGCTCCGTAGTCTCTGTTCGATCGCCGCAAAACGGTGAGTATCAGGATGAACTTGAGGGGAAACGGTACACGAAAGTTCCAAGATATGCTCATGAAAATCATGATTCCAGGGACTATTTGGCGTCACACGTTTCATACACTAAGTCAGAGACAGATATCAACGGAGACCGGCCTATCAAGTGGCGCTATCCAGCTGCACTGCATCACAGCGTGGACGCGCGCTTCAAGATTGTAGACGCGGCCACTATTCCGTCAACAAACGTGGAACAATTAAACGCTATTCTAACGTGGTACGGTAGGAGTTAGAAAGGGAACGGTTCCAAAAACGTGACAATGCCACGCTCGCCATGCCAGTTCTTATCAGAATACTACGCGCGTACGTTGGCACTGTTTGCTCACTGCATCTGGTCTAGGGGTTGAGCAAGATAAAGGCCGCTCGTCTCTTTTCGCATCGCGTCAATTCCGGTTCGGTGACTAAGGTTTTCATCCCAAGATTCTATTCCACTTGCCAAGAAGGAACCAGGAACCTCTGCCAGGCGAGGCAGGGTGAGTAACCTCGGAAGGAGATTGCGCAACGAATGCGTCAGATTTGTTTGTCCAGCTTTACTTACTTGCCAGACTTTGCGTGTGGATGCATGTCCTCCGTTACGTTGACGTGCAGAATGTCCGCCTCTACGGTGGCCGGCGGTAGCAGCAGCTTCTGGATCTCTTCCGGTGTCATGGTTTTGTTGTCGATCGGGCCACCCTCGGTACTGGTGCTCGTACTGGCTAGTACCGTGGTCGTAGTCGTGGTACTTGTGGTGGTGGTGTTGTTGGCGCTCGGTTCCACCGGTACCGTCGATGGTCCGTGGGACGACGATCCGTTGTCCAGCGCCACCTGGTTGAGGTCGATTATTTCCGTTTCGTTCGTAAGGCTGGCGGCGGTGGCAGCTGCAACGTTGTCGTCATCAGCATCGTTGTCGTCATCGCCGGGCACCGTCGACTCCCTCACACCAGAAGAAGAAGAAGCTGGCGTTGAGGCCAGTGGAAGCGTGTTTTTCGCGGTTGTTACCGTTGTGAGTGGTGCTGTCGGTGGTGGAGGAGGCTGTGCTGGTGCTACTACGGAGCCATCACTGGCCTGTTGTGCTATCACGGCCGTTGCGAAAGCATGCAGGCATATCAGCAGCACGTACGACTTCATTTTGCGGCCCACGAGGATTGTTGCTTGCAATTAAGCGCTCCTTTATTCTACGATCGGTCCAGAGGGCCTTCTCTGTCCGGAAACAACACAACACCGTTGCTCGAAGGAGCACCTGTTACCGAACACTCGATCGACTTGTGCACTTGTATAGCGCAGAGGATCACCGAGGGGGTAGCATGCAATCACATAATGTTTTCAAGCTGCCTTACAGGCCACACGGGAATGGGGTAGAATACCCTTAAGCGAACACTGCTGCTGCCATGCACATCCAGATCACTAGTCACCTGTTGGATGGTCTCGTCACTGATCAAGCCACAAAAGCAAAAAGCAATTCCAATGTTATACTACCAGCTTGGTTAACGCTTATAACTATAAGGACACAACCGCACACACGGGAGACACTTTCTTCCGGATCAGGAAACTGCACCAGTTGCACTGCACCACAGCATAAGCACAGCGCGACGCGATTCGCACGTGATCCGCAGGTACTCGGATGGTAGTCGATTCCTGAATGAACGTCGCGAACACGGCGGCCAACCGATTATATCCGACCGCTTCGTGTCGCCACCACCATCATCAGCTTCATCTGAGCATCTCGCGCCGTTTTGCTCCTCCAGATCGGCTCTCGCGCCTTCGGTTGCTGTTGCTGAAAAACCCGAGACCGGACCGCACGATCGTGTGCTCGTGTTGATGACGCCATGGGCGCGGTGGTACGTGGCTACTATCTCTGGTGCCTTTCGTTGTCCGAAAAGGGGGTCGATAATGTAGCAGTGGTTTACTACCTGCAGGAGATAGCAATTTTAGGAAACATAGTGCGATATCCTGTTAAGTTTATGAGCCTCAAAAAAGGAAATATTGAAATTGAGTGGTAATCCATGAAGCCATTGGCTCAATATCAACGCCAATACCAATTTGAAAATTCAAGATGTAGGCCGAATGATTGGGAAAAACAAAATGACCAAGCAGATCTCTTTCGATCTCAACGTTTCAATCGAAAACATCATCATGATCCTTCTTCTTCTTCCTCAATGTGCAAACGACAATCGCCCATATCGCGTGTCCATAGAGATGTCTTCTTCGCCTGTCTTTACTGTGCCCAGCCTACCATACTCATTGCCTAATTGATGGAACATGTTCGCCCTCGATCGCACTCGGAGTGAGGTACAGTGTAGTAGCCCATCGGATACGTCATTTCCTTCCGCCAGAAACTGTCGCAAAATACGCCCCATCCAGGCGAGATAACATTATTTTGAATTTTATTTGGACCCAAAAGGGAAACATCATCGATGGATGGTATCGGCCTGTAGCATCTTCCGGGTCCGATACCCTCTGCTGTTTCGCTAGATTTTGTCAAATTCCACGGTCACCCCATTTGGTTTATGCTGCGCTCACCTGGCCCACCCGATAATGGGCTATCAAATATTCCGCGCGTAACATTTGGCTTTAACGACTGTCGCGCGGTTCAATCGACACGGATTGCCGAAAGCATTAATCGTTCATTAGGAAGGACATTACGCGCGCCGAAGGGAGGTTACTAAAGGACAAGGTTTATTGGAAAAACATGTTTTGACCACTGTTCCGGGGGTGGTGTAGTTGAGCTGCATAGCAGCAGTCTCGCCATGTTTGGCCTGCAATTGACATTGGGTGAACTGTTTGATCACGATTTTTCCGATCGTTTTCTGTGAATTTACAGTGTTCTACAAAGCATTGGGTGTGCAATGCGTACAGGTGTCTCCGAGAGGGTGTTTGCTTTTTTGAGGCAGAATCTTGGGTTGGCAACAGAAGACAACAGTTGGAGTGCCCCAACGCAAGTAATAACAGTTCACGAACAAGTAATTCACAACACATAAGCAGCAAACAGAGGCAAGGATCGGGAATCGTGACCTAGACCCACGCATCGTGAGAATGAATGAGCCGTGGGTGAAGGACATCAACAAATGCCAAGTAGGTGCGCATCATGATAAATGGAGCATTAATGTGTACAAATATGGGATTTAATTTATTTTTATGTAAAGTTTGAAGGGTGAAACATTATTAACTATGATAATAGATTTATTTTGTGATTATATGACGTGCCGGATAAATAATAAAAAGACAACCGATCAGTCACGAGACATTAGCAACCAACATCCCGGAGATCTTGACCAAAATTTGCTGTTAGCAATCGATATGCTAGTGTTGAAAGGATGCTAGAAGACAAAACAGGCGCGCAGGTCGCAGAGCATCGATTCGACGAAAGCATCTCTCGCGGGTTGTTGCAGTTCACAAGTGGACAAGTGGATTGAGTTTTAACAGTTGTTGCTAATAGTGAATATTGTACGACATCCGCTGCGTGATTGTACGAACAGTGAAAAGCAATTCCCATTGATAATGGGTACCAGCGGTGGGCTACTTTGAACGACACGCTAGTGGCCGATGTTTTTCTTTCAACCAAATCAACTCGATGACAAGGTTTGCCCACTTGTCCGCCGAGCATCACCACCGGTGGGGAGGAACATGATCCATTACGAGTTTTCTCAAATGAAGTTGTTTGCGTTCTTGTCGTGCAAGTCGTGTCGTGGTCGGCGGGCAGAGATTACGTACTTGAATTTTGAAAGCAGATCCAGCAACAACAACCGGGATGCCTCGTCTGTTGGCCAAGTGACTGGCCAACATCAAACATAATATTGGCTCTAGTGACGCGTGTACGCTAGTATCTACCTTTATAGGGGGAAATAAAAATTACTCAGACCTGAGTTCTGTTTACCTGCCCCAGCAAAATCTTCGAGCGCATATGCGGATGATGAAGATGAATCACGAAGAGTTTGCTTTGTACTTGGATGATAACCTGTGGCTGAGTTTAGGATTGTGCACCAGCACAATCAGCAGCAATCACAGAAACGATTTGGAATATGGAATGCGAATCAAATTTGATCTCAATCTTATACTAAACGAATAAATGGATAAATGACTCATCATGAAATTTACACATTGATCGCTGCCCAAAAGAGCCACGTTTTGCAATGGGATGGCGAAAGCGCTACCCTGCTAGACCACTCTTATGTCAGTCTATGCCGACGTACCGGCATCCCATAAGATGCCAACCAGCCCCGGGCATCTGCCCGTGCCATATCACGTTTTTCGCGATACCAGTAGCGTCTGGGATGTGATTATCAAATTCAATTAGCACCTGATGCAGCTGATTTCGGGGTATTTGTTTTTGGTTGTTGCTGCTGTGGTGTGTGCCGAACGGATGACCTTCTATCCGATATCAGAGTGACTAACACTAGTGGACCTAGTTTGGCGATTTGACTTTCTATCTCGTATTCAGCGATCG
>NC_064877.1:84458146-84465646 GCF_943734665.1 Anopheles aquasalis
CAGCACCGGAAAATAAGAAAGAAGATGGAAACAACATCGACAACTGGCACACCATCTACCACTTCCCTTCGATCATGATCACAGCTTCGGTAAAGCGATTAAAGTACTATCCAACGGTAGTGACGGCGGTTTCGGTACCGGTGTCGATTGCGCTGGCTTATGCGAACATCTGGTCAATGACCACTGCCGAGATTGTTGGTGCGATTGGTAAGTGAAGCTGTCGGTTCAACATCCTTCAGCAGATTTAGTTACTTTCTCTTGTTCTTTCAGGACTCACCTCAACGATGACTCTATCGCTGTTCAGCATGATAACAAACAATCTCGTCGGGTTCGTTTACTGCGACGAGACGCAGAGCAAAGTGAAGATCTCCTTCTTGAATGCGAAAGGAAAACGGGAGGATTGTGTCTATTCGGTGGACGATCTGGTACCACGCTCGGAATTGCCAAGCTCGCTCCTGAAGCTGTACTTTCCGATAAAGAATCACGAAAATAGCGATGTATACAAGCTGGTGCATCGATACGGAGAGATCTACGATGTTCAAACGTTCGATAAAGTGTTTGGCCGTGATGTGGTAATGAAATAAGGCGAAAGAGTGCACAATAAATCGGATTAAAAAAAAGGTTTCAAATGCTCGATGCTCGTTTACCATCTCCGAAGGGTCGTCGAGTCGTTAACACCCATGACAGCTCGATGTTTTCTTTCGGTCGCCGACAACAAATCCGCAAAATATGTTCTCGGTTTAGGTGGTTTTAGGCAATTATTCGGAGAAAATGTTGCGTAAATTAGCATGTAGTATTGTGCAGAGGTAGGAAAAGTGCCAGTGCTATCGGGAATCCAGCCTAATCCATTCCATTTACGATCCCCTTTCAGCCACACAACCGCACGATGTATCGTGCCGGTTGCCCGCATGTCACAGTACGGGCCACACTTTATCGAACCGATCGTCAGCAAGGATGAAATCAACAAGCTACAGGAGACGGGTGAGCTGTCGAAGATCGCGCACGTTCCGATCAAGGCGGCCCTTGCGAACCAAACCACGTCCGTGTTTTACGATCCGCTCGTCAGCCAGTTTACGAATTATGTAATGAAGCAGGGCAACAAAGAGCTGGCCCGCGGTTTAGTCGAGAAAGGGTTCGAAAACATCAAGCGTATGCAGCTCGAGCGATACCATCTAGCCGAAAGTGACGAGGAGCGGGCCAAGATCGAGCTAAATCCGCGCAAACTGCTGCACCAGGCGGTGGAAAACTGCCGGCCACTGCTACAGCTGACACCGATCAAACGCGGTGGAGTGCGGTATCAGGTACCGGTGCCGGTGACGGAGAAACGTTCATACTTTCTCGCAATGAAGTGGCTGTTGGAGGCAGTACGGGAGAAGGAACGAACGGTACACTTTCCAGAGAAGATGGCCTGGGAAATTCTGGATGCAGCGGCCAACCAGGGCAAAGTGGTAAAGCGAAAGCACGAGCTACACCGTCAGTGTGAAGCAAACCGAGCCTACGCCCACTACCGGTGGAGTTAAGAGGCCAACGAGGTTGCAATGGTGTACGATCACAAGATCGCTTTGAGTAAAACAAGTAAAACATATTATAATCCAAATGCTTGCTCTTTTATTTCCTGAATGGAGCCACCGGTTGCCCTCCGGCAAGTACCGAAAGCACGTTGTTAGCTGTGATAGTGAACATGTCCAACAAACTCCTCTGGGTGGCTGTGCCAAGATGAGGCACCACGACTTAAAGCAATACTATAAATTAGCATCGATAGTTATGCAAGGGACTAAGCATAATACTTACTGCAATTAGGGAGAGTGAGAAGCGAATCTTCCGGATCGAGCGGCTCCGGTGACATCACATCCAAACCGGCAGCAAAGATTGTACCATTCCGAAGGGCCTCTACCAAGGCCGGTTGATCAACGATTCCGCCTCGAGCGACATTAATGAGCACGCTTGAGGGTTTCATCATGGCCAGTGTTTCGCGATTGATCATGTTCACCGTTTCGCTCGTCAGTGGACAGGCAATGAATACGAAATCACTTTCCCTCAGCAGGGTTGGTAGCTCCACAAACTCGGCACCCGCTAGATCCGCTTCCGGTTTACGGGAACGGCCAGTATACAGGCAGCGCGCAATATCGAAGCCTTGCAAACGTTTCCGAATCGTTTGCCCGATTCCACCGAACCCGATGATACCGATCGTAGAACCCGGTACGTCCTGCCCCAGCATCCACTGTGGTCGCATTTCCCACTGTCCGGCCGCAATCTTCTGGCGGCCCTCGTGAAACCGTCGTGCCGCGGCCAACATCAATCCGATGGCAATATCCGCGACCGGACCATTTACAACGGTGGGCGTGTGGCCGAGAGCAATCCGACGCCGTGCGAACTCATCTGCGTCTACATAATCCATTCCGGAGGTCATCGTCGAAACGACTGCCAACTGCGATCCGGCAGCATCCAGCACTTCGCCGTCCAGTCGATCCGCGGTAAGCCAGAGGATACCGTCGGCCCCGGGCACAGACCGCAGTATTTCCGCTCGGTTTGTGCCGCTGCACACCGTGACATCACATCTGCAGAGGTAAAAAAAGGGAAGCGATTAATCAATTTGATTTAAGGCCAAGGCCATGGTCAGCCAGAGGTCACGGATACTTCTCACGAAGCAGGTCAACGTAGCTGCCCGGAATGTCGGAGCAGGTGACGAGCAACTTTGGCCGTTTCGCACCGAAACTGTATTGTTCGATCTGCGGCTTCCTCAGCATCCTTGACACTGAACAATGCAAAAGTCGTCCGATCGTGGTACGCATGATAAGCGCAACTGTTTGTTTATGTCTCTCGAGCTCCGCGATAACCGCGACGTTTTTCGCTGGGCACCTTCACTGTGGGCATCGTTGGTGACATTCACATAATTCCTTTTTTAGTTTCGTTAACCTCACGAAGATGAGGTGGCTCTAGTAATATTCTAGAACATGTTTACGACTCTGCAAGTGCAGTTCGAGCCGAACAATCGCAGCTGACCCGAATGCTGGTTCGTTTGCGATATTTTGATTACACTTTTGCAGTACCCGTTATCATGCGCTGGTTTTTGGGGTAAGTACCTCTACGGATTTGGGACTTTTCAGTACTTCGCATTCACCTTTCCAGTCTCCTCAAAGCAAGATGAAGCTGCTCATTCTAATAGTTTGTTTGTTTGGTAGCATCCTCTATCTGTTTTTCCGTTAATACCGCACGATCATGCGATCGAAACCGCGCGTCCTGGTGACGCACCATCAAGTGCAACCGGTGGCGCTGGCCCTGCTCCGTCAGCAGTAAGTACTCCTGGGACAGCAAATAAAGTGGTAACTGAATTAAAATTCCTCTTCTCTTGCAGTTGTGAGGTGATAGTTCCATCCGCAGACTTGCCAACCAGAGAGGAGATACTCGGTCTTTGCCCTGACATCGATGGTTTACTGTGGACCAGCTACAGGATGAAACTCGATCGCCAAATGCTGGATGCGTGTGGTGGCCAGTTGAAGGTGGTTTCACTCACGATGAACGGCGTCGATTGTGTGGATACGCGTGAGTTGACCAAACGTGGCATTCCACTGGGACACACGCCATCCATACCGGACGGAGCCGTTGCCGACATTGCAATCGGGCTGATGATTGCCGCCAGTACACGCTTCCTAGCGTTCCGCGATGCTTCGGATTATGAACCCAACTATCCAATAGAAGGATCCACCGTTGGTATCGTTGGACTGGGTGGAATAGGACAGCTCGTAGCCAGAAGACTCCAAGGATTCAACGTGGGCAGTCTGCTTTACTGTGGCCATTCGGCAAAGGACCAGACGGCGCAGGGGCTAAACGCACGGTTCGTGACGAAAGAGGAACTGCTGCGATGCTCGGACTTCGTGTTCATCTGCTGTCCTTTAACGGTGGAAACCATTGGAATGTTTAATCGCGATGCCTTTGCCAGCATGCGAGCGAATGCGGTTCTCATCAACGTAGCCCGAGGAGCGATCGTTGACGAGCTGGCCCTGATTGCTGCGTTGAAGAGCGGACAAATTAGAGCAGCGGGCTTAGACACCGTTACCGTGGAGCCGATCCCTCCGGATAGCGAACTATTTCATCTTCCAAACTGCGGTAATCAATCTGGTAAATCTTGATTTACTGTTTCGTAAAGAGTTTTTTTCCGTTTCGCAGTATTGGTTCCTCATCTGGGTACGGCAACGAAGAACACACGAGATGCGATGGCTGTTCGGGCGGTTGAGAATTTGCTGGCTGGACTCCGCGGTGAACCAATGCCGTCACAGTTTGTGTCTTCCAATTAGTGAGCAATCGATGGTTTAAATAAAAGATTCACATTCCAAATGCAGTAGATTATTATAAACCATTTTCATTAGATTTTCAGTCAAATACAAGACAGTCAGAGTACGATTTATGATTTAATGTTAAATTCTAGAGGTGATGTTTTGAAAAGTGTCGAAATCACGTTAAAGTTCAAATGCTCCGTAATGCTTGATGGACATCGTACTAGGAACTTGCGAGTTAGTAAGGGTAGGGTGAGAACATCGGTGCGCCAGCTATGCCCGAAAGCACGTTCAGTGCCGCTATCTCGGCCATATTATCCCTCGTCTGTACCGTGGCCGATCCGAGATGTGGAATGACAACTAGAAAAAGGTAACGCGAAAGGGATGTTAAAACTGATTCCATTTTCATTCTGATCGATAAAAGATGATCATAGCTTACCGGCATTGGGTAGCTTCAGGAGCTCATCATCCGCAGGCAGGGGTTCCGGGGACACAACATCCAGACCGGCGGCAAAAATGGTTCCATTCTTGAGTGCCGCTACCAGCGCCTTCTGATCGACCAGATCACCCCGAGCTATGTTGACAAACACGGCCGTTGGTTTCATCAGCGACAGTGTGGACTCGTTGATCATGTGGTACGTTTCCTTCGTCAACGGAACAGCGAGCACCACGTAATCACTCTCCTGGAGCAGCTCACTCTGTGGTACCAGCTTGGCACCGAGGGCCTCGGCCTCCGGTTTCGGCCGCCGACCCGAGTACAACAGCTGACCGATCTCGAATCCCTTCAGCCGTTTCGCAATCGTCTGTCCGATGCCACCGAATCCGATGATGCCAACCGTGCTTCCCTTAATATCACGACCCAGCATCCACTGCGGTCCTCCGATCCACTGGGAGTGATCGATCGCAAGGCGCCCCTCGTGGAACCGTCGGCTAGCAGCAATCATCAGCCCGACAGCCGTATCGGCTACCGCATCGTTCAGCACGATCGGTGTGTACCCGAGCGGGAACTTACGCCGCTTGAATTCCTCCACATCCACGTAATCCATGCCGGCCGACATCGTCGAGATGGCTTTCAGCCGATTACCGCCTCGATCCAGCACCTCTCCATTCAACGCCATATGGCCAACCCACATGATGCCATCGACCTGCCCCGCCAGCTCGAGAATTTCTTCGCGTGTCGCGGGATGAGTGCTCGGGAAGATCACGTCGCATCTGGAAAAGGGAACGAACGCGCGTTATCGGTCTAGCATCATGCTCTGACGATGACGAAAAGCGACTTACTTTTGCTGAAGCTTCTGGATTCCCTTCAGTGGCGTCTCCTTGTTGGTGACCAACACCACAGGCCGCGATCCGTTGTTCGCCATGTCCACGGTTGGTGCACTGTAGCCGGATTTTACGGGCACAAAAAGAGGACGAAATGCAAAGAGTTTGTTAGTTGGAGCGTGCGTAGCTTTGTGAGCTGGCTGAAGGTGAATGCGGTGAGTGAACGACCGTCGCTCAGCAACGTACGCACACCACAGCAAAAAACCGCGGGGTGCGACGCGTTATCAGCAGTGAAGTGTTTAGATTATAGCGCGGAATCGCGGGCGGTTTACCATAGATGAAGTGTTTGACAATGAGTATGATAAATTACGAGCAGCAGCAAAACGGCTACTTATCGAACTATTGCAGTGCGCAAAGATCGTTGGAAGAGAAAGAAGCTGCTTATCACATGTAAGCAGCAGCATCACCAAATACACCATCAATGCCAATTACAGACCAATATAAGATTGCGGTGCGTTCTGGCGCATCTTAATTAAAATTAATTGTGGCCACGTGGGAGACAATGCAGCGGTAAAAACGGAACACACCATGGGCACATGCATTACGATCTAGATCGGTCGAAGATCGTCACATTTTCTCTGGTTAAAACACATTTCTCTTTCCGACACATACTTAGTAGCCTCAATGCTCGTAATAAATAGCCAGAGATGGAGCAGCAAGACACCAACGAGTGTAGATTGACTCTTCATTGTTTCCTCTCAATAAAAATTTAACGCATCAATAACCTTTGCTACACTTTCGTCAAGCACTTCGCACAATATTTGTCTTTGCGATCTTAAAATTGAAATGCAGTACGTGGACGTTGTAGCGGCGTCCGTACAACAACTATAGACCGTCAGCTGCTCAGACTATCGATAAACGCACCACCCGGAGAGTCAACAAAAACCTGGTCAATCAGGTTTTCAGTCAATCAGGCAAACATTCGTTGTAACCGACGGGGAGGGGCTGATTGAATGTGAAACCGAGAAGCCATCGTTTGTGATGTTGACCTTGTTATCTTATGCGTATGCGCGATAGTCAAGTGAAGGATTACTTTATCGTGCATTGCATTGCATTGAGGAATTAGACGGCTAATGCACTCCTTTTTGTTCTTTCCTTCGATATCTGGTCGCTTTCTTTTATTATCTTTTTTATCGTGATGGTGAGATTAAGGACATTGGGATTACGAATAAAGATATGAACCGTTTAAAAGCGATGCACCAAATACGAAACACTGTGCAGAATTTATTGCTAAACGCGGATAAATCTGATCATTCGTCGCCCCATTCATCAACCTAACGCAGCATCTCAGGTTGTTGTTGACCGATCGCGCTTCGATCGGTTATTGCCGGTGTGAAGAATGCGAGTCATTCTCGTTGATCCTAGTAACAACGCACCCGACAACCGGCCGGCGACAAAACAACCGGCCACTATCTAACGCTTGTCTCCATAATAGAAAGACTCATGCAGCGATCGGTGGAGGATCGCGACGGCGGGCCAGAGCCCGAATCCTCCGTGAAATCCGGTTTGAGCGGTTTCTGGATGGTAGCATTTCCAGAACGACGACGTAAATCTGTTTGCGGGCTGGCCGTGGTGTCGGACCATTTTTGAATTCCTAATAAGTTGCAGAGCGCACCGGAACCCGGTTTCAGTTGATTGTTGGCCTCTGGGTGAAGCGCAGTGTAGGACGAGATCGAGAATAATCTCCCGCAAGAAGCACGGTGTAGCAAGTGAACTGTTATCTGAGCCATCTCAAGCAAGCTAAAGCAGTTATCAGCAGCCTCGGAAAAGTGACAAAACATGCCTGAATATAAGGTAGCGTAGCGCAGTTTCGTGGTTGCAGGTCTTTGCATTACTGTAAATGGAATTTGATGATCTCTTAACATTACCTGAACAGTGCGTGGTTCTATGATTTAATTCCATA
>NC_064877.1:84470646-84473146 GCF_943734665.1 Anopheles aquasalis
TTCAGCTTCCCCATTACAGCACTTTTGTTTTCCATTTAGGGCTTGAGACGTGGTTCTCCTTGGATAGATTGTCTATTTTGGATCCGCCAAGGAGCGTTGTTTCCGCTTTCTCGCGTATCCCGGTGCGCATAACGCCTTCTATCTACCGAATCTTACCGCACCCGAAACCCAGCGTTTAATGTCGATTCGATTATTCATGTTTGATTAGAAATACCCGATGTTTCCGAATGATATCAAGCAACACATAACACCCTCGGCCAGGCAAGGACCAGGGACTTATCGAAACAGTGAGTAGCGGTGTAGTGCATAAAAACATTGAAACACAATAGCAATAGTTACATTAAAACAACATTTGAGCCATTCAATTCTCATTCACGAGTAAACTTAACGGAGAACTGGTTTCTAAATGTTCAGCAACGCTCTCAGTCATTTGAAAAAAAAAACAAGACGAGTAACGAAAGGAGACAGAGCGATAGCATAATACAAACATTATTTTAGTGTTTCCTACATTTTGAATAGGGTACACAAAAATAGTGTGCTTAAAACCTAAAGATTATACACTTTTGCTTTGCTTTCGAAGAACACATTTCAGGCTAAACATCTTAAAATGAATTCGCTTTGGAATCTTTTTAGGGGCACTTTTTTGCTGTCCTTGTAAAACGAAAGCTAAGCTCCACGTTTAAATAAAAACCCCATCATTACCTCTTCCCACCACGCCACTGAATGGGCCTGTACGGCCTGGTATGTTCTTCCACCTTCAAGTAGGTTTGCAGCTAACAGACAGCTATGGTGGAACATGCGCCAGTGGGTCACCGACAGGCACGGACACGTCAACGGTCTGGTGGTATGTGCAAGGATTTCAGCACTTTGCTCGCCTGCAATAGATAAATGTTGTAGAAGAATGTTAATAATCAAATAGCCCATCAAGTGCATAAGCCACTCATTCCCATCTAAAACTTACTAACCTGATACTGTTCTTCGGTTTCGATGAGTCCCGTAACAGCTACCACTTGATACTGGGGTGCTCGCATTGCTGCCGAGTTTTTGCGTATCAATCGAAGCGAATCTTGAGACGAACCGAGTGCCGCCACCTGACGCGGGCCGTGGCTTGGATCGAGCACAAGAAGCGATAGTCCGGAGGTACGTTGCTCAATGCCTATTATCGTTCGCGAATGACCTAAAGAGTAAAGAGAAAATAAAAATAATGCATCATTACGGGACTTTTCTTTTCTGTAAAGCGATCGCATACCTTGATGCTGCAGGTACAGGGGTGGTGTGTGAATGCGTGGCTCTTCGAAGTACCGCAGCACCCAGTTGAATAACTCAGGATGACGTCCATCGACAGAGGTGGGTCGATGGAAGTCGACCAGCTCGCAACGGATGCGTAGCCATGACAACACGGTCACGATCTCGGTCGCACCAATCCACTTACGCGTGTTGTAGAGCTTGCAACCCAATTGCTCTGAGCCCTGAATGTCGAAACCTTGAGCCCAGGCGGCCTCCACCATACGTTGAAGGCGTGAAATGCTTGGCATTGCCGTTCGTGCAGGCCCGTGCGATCCCCAGGCCGAATAGAGTGCTTCGTTGTAGGATGTGTTCTGGAAGAAGGCATTGAACTAGGTACTTATCGTGTAAAATCAAGCTTGTGCGTCTTGCTTTACCTGCAGCAGGGAGGAGAGCATCATCTGAAGGTTGCGGTATCCACAGCCCCAACCCTTATCACCGTAGCTAGACGCGTAGTGGTCAACACTGGAACAGACGTACGTTTTAATCACGTTCGGCGAAGAGGAAGAAAGCGAGAGTACGCGTGGCGAGACGGATTTGGTGCAAGATGAACCATCATCGACGCCATGTGATTCGGCTGCCCGCAGCCCTACTTGTCGCTCGTAGTAATCGGCTACACTCATCTCGCCCGCGTATACCGCCCGCTGCATAGCGGCTGCCGATTGCTCACGGAAGTTACCCTGATCGTCCATGCCGTACTGTGCGCGAAGCATTTCGAATTCTCGCTGTTCGCGCAGTTTCTGAGCTTGCTTCTCCAGATCGACCACTACGGCGGTTGCGGCGGCTGCAGCCGCTGCTCCTCCACCAACTCCACCACCAGATTCACTACCGGTATGGTACGGATGCAGGGGGCTTTTCGAAAAGTGGCGCTCGATGTGATACTCCATGTCCTGCGTTCTCATGTGATCGAACGAGATACCGCAAACGGGACATAGACTACCGGTACTGCCACCGTAGCTACCATTCACTACCGCACCGGACGCAGCCGCAGCTCCGTTCTGTCCACCGGCAGCACCACCACCATTAGCTATCCGGCTACCATCGCCGGCTTTGGCTGGGCTTAGAATGTCCCGATGTTCGATGTTGACGTGTAGCTCAAGGTCAGAACCGGATTCGAACGTACGATTACAGATCGGACACTGTAGCACACTGAGCGTATCGACATGATGGGCACCGGACCCTGCACCATCCACACCAGAGCCACCACCATTCGCTC
>NC_064877.1:84480646-84483146 GCF_943734665.1 Anopheles aquasalis
ACTCTCGGCTCGATCGACGATAAAACCGCGCACCTTACCATCCTCCGTTTTACCCCACACGATCAGTATATCAGCGATCGGTGAGTTGGTGATCCACGTTTTGCTACCACTCAGCACGTACGTGCCCGTTTTGGGATCGTGCACGGCACGGGTTTCCATCGAGGAAGGATCGCTACCGTGATTCGGTTCCGTTAGTCCGAAGCATCCGACCAGCTCACCACGTGCCAACCGTGGAATATACTTTTCACGCTGCTCCTCACTCCCATAGTCATAGATTGCGCCCATCGTGAGCGAACTCTGGACACTGAACGCCGACCGGTAACCGGAATCGATGCGTTCCACCTCGCGGGTTAAGAGACCGTAGGCTACGTTGCTGACGCCGGCACAACCGTACCCTTTGATCGTGCAACCGAGCACACCGAAATCACCGAGCTCGTTCATGATTTCCCGATGGAACACCTCGTGCCGGTTCGCTTCGATGACACGGGCCGCCAACCGGTCCTCACAGTACACCCGGAACGAGTCCCGGATAGCGATCTCATCTTCTCGCAGCTGCGACTCGAGGTTCAGTGGATCCTCCCAATCGAACGAGGGACCTAAAGGCGGAGACGGGAAGGCGAAAACGTAGGAACATCCCATTAACATTGGCCATTCATGAGCAAACCTAGCAACACACCTCCGTCGCGGGAGGCACGCGCAAACGATACGACGATCAGAAGGCAGAACGTCACAGCCCCTGCCGTTATCTTATCACTCTACTGGCCTGCTCCCGGTCGAGCATCATCTTAGCGCATCAACAAGCTCATCCTAGTAACAGGTTCGCATTGAATGAATGATCGAAAACTAGCCACCAGCGGAGTAGGGAGGGTGTGCGGGTGCTCTGAAGGGCTACTTACCTTTATCAGTGGAGGCAGCTGCAAGATATCACCGGAAAATTAAAAGAATAAAGTAAGTTTTTAGAAAATCTTTTCGATCTTTCATGATCGGTGAGAATAGCGATCGCTTACCACGACACAGCACAACCGGACTGCGGCTGCTGGCTGTGCGACCGGTGGCGGACGGAACCAGTTGTGCAATTCTGCCTCCCAACAAACGGAGCGCCATGTCTGAGGGGTTTAATGCTTTTGCGCACTACAACGCCTTCTCGGTGGGATGAGGGAGTGTCGATGGAGAGGTTCAAGGACAACGCACAACACGATCTTGCCGATCTCCGTGCTGCTGATCTGTGGCTTTACTAAAGTACGAGCCCACTGTTGTTCTAACGGCTTGGCAGCGGTCTTGGTGTGGTCACTTTCGTTTTCGTTGAGGGTTCGCGAAATAGTAACCGCGCGGACGGGCAAGACGGAGTGCGATAATAGTCGTCCACTGGAACTGGTAATGATGCGCTGAGTAAACCAATACGACGGTGTTGTTGCTCGTTTGTTGTCGCTAGCCGCTGGTTGACAAGCGATTCTAGTGTGTTTGTGAGGGGACATCGGTAAACAGCTGATAAGCCGCGGGTGCTTGTGTTTCGCGGTCTAGAACGCATTCTGGTGCATCTAGAAGGGAGGGAGGCCTACTTGGACTATCGGCCTTCGTAAGTATGCGTTCTGGTGCAGTGGATTTGGAAAAAGCAAAAATGTAAATCTCCCGTTGGCCAGAACCACCAATCATACGGAGGCGCGGGCACACCGACTATTCTATACGGATCGCCAATCAGGAGACGACAATCGAGCCAGCTGAATAGGCCTGGCGTTTGATAAGATTAGTTGTAACGCAGCAGCCGGACGCTGGAGCAGTTTGTTTAAGGATTTGCGAGTACACGGAGCAACCTGGAGTGGCGGCTAGTCCCCCGATAACCATGGAGTACAGTTTCAAGGGCAAATCCATCGTAGTAACCGGTGCTGGGCAAGGTAAGTTGAGCTGTTGAGTGGCATTCCAAAAGGACCTCTTGTGACTAAATCCTCTTCTATCTCTCCCTCTCTCCTTCCATTCGACATCAAAGGTATCGGCAATGAGCTGTGTCGTCAGTTGCATCGGCTCGGAGCGAAGGTGATTGCGGTATCTCGATCACCGGCGCCACTGGAGGAACTAAAACGGGACTGTGCCTCGGTTAAAATCATCCAGGTGGATCTGGCGGATTGGTCTGCGACGCGTGCAGCTCTCGGTGGACTGGAGAAGATCGATGGGCTGGTCAATAATGCAGGCATTGCTATTATCAAACCATTCGCCGAGCTTACGGAAGAGGACTTTGATCGGTAAGGGGCAACCGGGTGCAACGGAGTCCCGTAAAACAGTCCCTCCTAGTTCTAATCTGTTTCTTGCGTTTCTTTCAGGACTTTCAACGTTAACGTGAAGGCAGCTTTCAATGTGGCGCAGATAGTGGCCCCAAAAATGGGACCAGGCGGTAGCATCGTGAACGTTTCCTCACTTGCTGCGCTCAAGGCGTTTGAGGGTCACTCGGCCTACACCGCATCGAAGGCGGCTATCGATGGGTTAACGAAGAGTTTGGCGCTCGAAC
>NC_064877.1:84485646-84543146 GCF_943734665.1 Anopheles aquasalis
GATAAACGCAGCCTCTGTCTGACGCAAGAACAAATATTGATTGCTTATCTGTAGTCCCACCGGCACCACAGAAGCGACCGTCTTTACGAGGGGTAAAATTGCTTTATCATTGTCTGCGCCTTTCTTAGATATCATCAGCTGATCATCTCGCTGAGGCTTCTTCGTATGGGGTGGCGTTACCTTGGACGAAAATGAAAAGCTGGCCAGCTCCACTCGTCTCTCGTTGAATCACTTTCTATTTGCTGCGGGAATTTCTATTTTTACCATGCATCGATGCACACGGGTGGCAGTAAGGCGGCACCCAACAACAATCTAGAAAAGGATTCCTGCAGAATTGATCCTTTTTAGATAAACACGCATACACGTATATAGTATGCAAAACTGAGACAAAATGTGGTGTAAAAATCGTCTCATTACGTAATATTGGCGACAAGAAGAATGGTTTAGAACGAAGAATGATATCCATTCACAACGGAACATCCGGCAACGGAAGCTTCCCCGTTCGTTGTTAGATCATCGCGCAGCACGGGGCGAACGGAAAAGCCGCGACGCCATCGTGACCTCATCGAAGGCCACTCGCGGGTAGGCGTTCGGAATTTTGGGGCCACTGGAAGGTTCTACTTTAGCTACTCCGGAGGAATTGTAGTTTACTTTGTGCTACGGACTGTTGAGACCCAAGGAATGCCCTTTTTCACTCACCTTTGAACACTTTCCGCAGCCGCGATTTGGTTCGCGTGAGTAAACTCACTCTAGTCCTTTTGCCTGTTATGATTCCGCCTTGGCACGATTGGTAGGAGGATTATGAGGATTTGGAAAAAGAGGAAAATACACACGGTTCAATTTGGGACTCCGAGAAAACTCGCTTGCAATGCTTACTTTGATTTCTTCAACGAGGATTCACACCAGTACGCCTATCGAATGCAGCTTCCCGGGTCTTCCTGCGTGTTTAATTAGCTCGTATCACCTTTATCTTTATCGCGGAGTTGAGAAAAGTTAACTTTACCCACTTTACGCAGCGATTTCTAACCTCACATCAAAACAACAGTTTGCGACGATTTTTGAAGAAAATTCCATGTTTTTATGCGCTGCAGGTTGCTATTTTATCGACCATCACTGTACCAATTTATGCTTCATGGGCTTAAAAAATTTACAGTTTTACAAATCACCGGTAAAATCGCTTTTTCCGCGTAAAATCGCAGTAAAAACTTGGGAAAATGTTCACCTTTCTGTTCTATTCCATGTACTAGACCAACAAACTACCCTCTGGTCGTGGATCCCGTTGGAATGGTAGGCCAAGAAAGTGCAGAACAGCGCCCAGCGGTGCCTACGCGTTATCACGAAATGCTCGGGCGGGTTTAACTAAAAAGTCCGGGTTTTTCCGCGCGTCGGTCGATCTTCGGTGAATCGTTTTCCGCGGGGCCAGAGTGTGCACCAGGACACGGCGCCTTTTTTCGCTTAAAAGGCAGGATGCGGTGGTAGGGCGGTTCCGGTAGCCGCGATCGGTGCTCGGCGTGTTTTGTTGTTAGTGGTTTTGTGTTTAGTGTTTAGTGTTTAGTGTATCCGTTTTTGTGTACGTGTGTGTGTGTTTGTGTGTCCGCCCGCGCCCTTCGGCTAGTCGCAAGATCGCCCCCTCACAGGATGATCCTCGAGTGTGGCGAATTCAGCATTTCCACCCAGGAACTGCAGGCGCTGGCTTCCCTGGACAGGTACAAGACGATCGCCACCGTATCACCCGCTGCCGGATGCTAAAACTCCCTCTTTTCCCTGATTTCAGCCGCCAGTATGGATTTCTCAAGCTTTCGGCACCGGAAAACATCAAGAAGAAGGCGCTGGTGCTCAAGGTACGCCATTAACCTTGAACTTCTAAAGATTTGTTTTGACGGAACACCCTTCCACCCCTTGTTGGTCCGCCCTCGCGGATGCCACCACAGTAGCATCTTATTAAAAAGCTTTCTTTTTCTTTTCTCGCAATCACTTTTGTAGGCTGTTAAGTATCTGGAGCGTATGCTGATCCAAGCGTACAATCAACAGAAGGCGCAGGATGAGAACAAAAGTGAAAAACCCAAGGATGCTGCTGCGACACCAGATGGTGCCGTGGATGGCGAAGAGTGCGCGGTTAAAATCAAGCAAGAACGCAATCCGCTGTGCGATGTGGATGTTAAGATTGATGAAAATCTCCCGGCGGAAATCATGTCCGATACGGAGGCTAGGCCGGTAGCGGCGGACGGGGCAAAAGATGAGACGGATGGTGATAAAACCGAGCCTGCTTCGGGTAGCGATGCAGGTGACGAGAGTGAAAAGTCGGTCGAGGATAGTTTACTTGAAAAGGATATCAATATCGACCCGAAGACGTACTGCAAACTGGGACACTTCCATCTGCTGCTGGAGGATTACGAAAAAGGTGGGTAGTGCGTTCGGTTGACGGTGCGGAGGGAATGGAGCAGCATCGATTATGCATTTTAATCCATAAACGTATTTCGCTATTTCTAGCTTTGTCGGCATATCAGAAATACTATGCCTTAAAAGCGGACCACTGGCGAGATGCACCATTCCTGTATGGATTAGGATTGGTGTACTTCCACTACAATGCGTTCAGATGGTGAGTACTGTGAATATGCTGTCGAAAGGATTACAACCAATACTACGCTTCATCGGGAACGGATGGGATAATATTCAAACTCCTTATTATCATTCTTAAAAATATTTCACTGGTTTGTCTGAAACAGATAGAGCGATTAACTTGTTTGATACTCTAGAGACTGGTTAACGAATCCTTCTCTGATTTAGAATCGATTACTTCGATTTTTTTAAAAATATTATTGCGACGTTACTATGCTAGTTCATCGGATGCGTTAAGCCCAATAGCTTCGCCAAATCTGAATTGAAACTGTTGTATTCAAAATCGGTATTAAACACCCATATTTAAGCTTTTGTCATTTTGTACGTGATGATATCCACGAGCTACATGCTACATTTTTCAACAATAAAGCTCAAAAAGATATCCTTTTTTCTTGTTATTTTTTACATGACGTTTGTAGAAGCGGATCTTGTTTAGCGAAAAACCGAATTGCCAGATATGAGCATAATTTTAAGACATAATTCATATGTCGAGAATCACACTTATTTATTTATTCGGTGCTACAACCAATGAGTCCAATTTTTTGTCATTATTTTGCAAGGAGGGTCGTTTCTGCTATATTTAATTTCTCTTGCAATATTTTTGATATTTATAGCATAATCACTTTAAATCTATGATGATGATCAATTGTGAACGATAGCTGAGAGACATACTGAAACATTTTACGTATTATGCATATGATTTTCTATCGACAAATGTTTCCTAATTGTTTGACTCCCATCTTTGACTACTTAATGTGAACAAACGATAACTCAAATATCGGGCGGACGAGCAGAAGATAACGGAAATACGCTCATCTTCTCTAGTCTTCTAATATGATGCAAATATCCCTTTTTTATTTCTTCTTAACTCATGCAATCTTATCGCGCAGTCATGTCTCTCTTTATATTATCGATTTTTGCTCGTTAGCAAGAAGATTGATTAATTTACTCAAACCTGTACTTTACCTTGGGTTTCTAGCAATAAGTTAAGATAATTCGTTTTTATTCAATCAATTGTTAGAAATTGTATCTAAACTAGAAACTTTATGCCAAGTTCTGACCATGGGATGATCTCGATTTATCTTTCTCATGTTGTGACTTTGTCCCCTGTTTCCCCGCTAAACTTGCGTTGACCAGTGATTTCACGCTGCTAGAACCCCTTCGTGACGTTGCGCGAGCGATGAACACTTTTGAATTCCGTGGGTTTGAGAAGAAAACAGAAAGCAAAGCAACGAAAAAAAAACCAGTTCAACCGTCCACCGAAGAGAAGTCAACGACTAGAACCAACGACGAGCGGGCCGGGCAGGGGGTTGATTGTGCCTTCACCTATGCTATGCTCTAGACTAGGTTATGCTCTGTCTTTGCTGCGCCTAGGTATGTAGGTTGGTGCCTCGAAACCCCCACTCCACGGGTTCTATGCCTTCGTCACAGTGAAACACCTTCTTTCGTTCTGTGGTTCGTTTGCTTCTCTTCTCCATTTCTTATTCTCCCTAACCAGCACTCGATCCTCCTTGGCCAGCTCTTCTAGTTGCCCCATCGAATCTAGCTTCCATCCATGCGTTTCTCTTCCCCGGAGTGCGTGGTCTGCCCCTGGCTGGTGCGTCGGAATGCTCATCACGTGAGCTATTTCCTGCCCGCTGGCATCTTTCAGTGGGCAGAAGAGGGTGGATAGTACGCTAGAACTGCTACTTCCTCCCATCGCTTTCGTACAACCCGGCCCATTTTGGCTTATGTTGCGGTCACCCCAGAACTTGCGTGTGCTCGCTGGCCAAAGCGAACGAAAGGAGGAAAGATGGCAGAAGATACGTGAGAACCAGCGGCTCATCATCATCGTGGCCCACAGGGCGTCGAGGCCATCAACGAATCCGCCCCCTCCCTTCTGGATGGAACACACCGAGATGAACTTGCTCCGTAATGAGTTCAATGACTTGTTGCATGCACACCAACATATACCCCTTCACACATATACGCACGAATACGAATGCTCCTCCTCAAAGGAGTTCCCTTTCTTCTCCGACCACCCCAGCATAAGAAAATGAAGATTCATCTCACCTGCGCTCGATGTTGTACCGACCGCGGCAGAGTGAGTCATCGAGCCATTCGGTGGGCGGAGTAGGAGGGCCGTGGGGGAGTTCTAGAATTTATGCTACTAGGAAGGGAATCATTTCTATTGGCCCTTCTCCAATATGCTTACATCCTGCCCGAATTCTTTCATCCGGTTGCGTCCAGCGTGAGTCCAGTAGCGGCACGGCGAGGTCGTCTTTCGTAATGTTTCGGATGTTTATTTTTATTGCGCGCCCAGCATGTGTGTATGTTGCTGTCTATTTCCGGTGCTGATGGGATGATTTCCCTTGATTGATGTCGATAGTGAGTAAATCATTCGCTGTCCTCTATCTCGGACAGATCAGCCCTCCCCCGGATATGCTGAACAACGATGTTTCGGCAAACTTTCGATAAAAATGATTGTCTAAGAAAAAACTAGAAACATAAATTCTTGCCTCGTTGCGTCTCGTTGATTAGTGCGTCTGCGTGGTAGTGATCGTAAATTTTTAAATTTTATATTGCTCGTTGATCTTTCTCCCTGTTCAACCGGATGATCGATCGAGTCTCACCCTAGATCGAGGACACCCGTAGGCGGTGATTGTTATATATTTTATGGAGGGAATATACAGTCGGAATGGTTGCGCTCTGAGGGCCCTTCTCATTGTCGAATCAATCCAATGCGAGCTCCATAAACGTTTCCCATAAGCCATTTGCATCGGAAGGGTGTAATGCGGAGGAATTTATGGTGCAATGGAGGTGATCTGCTATGCTCCCTAGCTAACGTCCGTCACGCCTATTGCGCTGTTAAATGTGATTTTCCTGCTCTATCTGCTTCTGCTGAGGATGAGATCGTTCGTTTTGTGTTTAATATCTTACAAAGCAAGGAAGGCCTGTGCTTAATGCAAAAGATTGATTTCAACAATGAAATGCATTTCACGGAACATCACGTGTTCAATCATGGTAATCCAGCGGTCACCCAGTAGCTCCCTGGCGTATAGGAAAATAAGAAATTAATCATCAGCATTAGTGCGTGACCGGGGTGAGGGGTCAAGCCCTAGTTTTTTCGTCCTAATGTCCTCCTAGGGAATACAATATGCTGATTGGGCGCTGATGCATCCAGAACAAGAGAGCTGGATAGGTTATCGTCGGTCGTAGTGAGGTGATTTATGATTCTCGTCTTCTTCTTCAGTTCTGTGATGCATCTACAGAAGATTAACTGGCCCTTCTGGGAGAGAAGGACAAATAAAACAGACCTCGAAAGCAAACATAGTTCTCAGCTTCACCAAACTGTCAAGCACTATTTCTGATCGAGTTGCTTTCTATCTGTCTGCTCTCCGAAAACATTGTGTCCCAATCGCCCCCAAAAATTTCTTCGGTTGGCGTCTGTTCACACAACACGAAACCGGGAAAGCAACATTACGAACATGAGTGGCAACGACCCCGCGCGACTCGTCAGACGTCTGGCCTTTTTTATATCTTTTATTTTTTTCTCTCCCTCGATGTAACCATGCCTCTCCGTGGCCCCTGGAAAGCTCACAGGTTCTCCACTGGTGTGTTCTAGCCTCTGGTGTGGCTACCTCGCGGACACGCACGTTCTAATCTTCCACCAGCGCGCGTTCACGTGCTGCAGAGGAAAAGCTTTTTGTGAGGAGCGGAGGAGCACCACACAAAGAACCAACGATTCACGTTTACATCCAATGCTGGCCATGCTACGAGGGCGGGGGGTCGCTTGGACCCGTCATGGCTGTGGCGACAACGGCGGTGGCTGTCTGGTCTCGTCGGGTCCGGTCGTCTGGTCGGTGTTGCGTGTGTTTGTGATGGCGTAGAGGTGGACCAGAAAGGTTCTTTTTTACATTTTCGGGGAGTTCTCCGATACACCACAAGGAGCCACCACGGTGGCCACCACGACCAGCACAGAATCGGATCGCTTGCATCGTCGCTGGCTTGTTGTGGTTCATCATGCTGGATGATGATGCGTTCATTCGCTGCACTCACTGCCTTTGGTTTTCTTCCCCTTTCTTTCTGGTGGTCTGTGTTCCCCCCCGGGGGCGCCCGGTCGCAGACGACAAAGTCAACAAATGGCGCTTTGACCTCGCCCCTTGACACCACCGTCCTTAGTCCATCGATGGCGACGGTATCATGCAATCGGACGGTAGCTTAATGTAAAGTAAAAAAGTTCGTTTTCCGGTTTCCCGTCAACTTTTTGCTTTTTTCCCTGTTTAATTTTTCACTTTTGAGGGGGAAAGTTGTTGCCTCTGCTCTGTTAACACTTCGTTTTGTAAGGCGCTACCTGGAGATATCAATAAGGAAACCCCAAACGACCATGGAGGAGGGGAGATCGGTGCGAAAGATTAAATTATGAGCCATCGAGCCACATAATCGTTAAACAAACACCACGCGACTGCAGGGCGCCCATAGCTGCCACCAAGATATGCCATAGGCATTTGCATTGGCGTGCATTAAAGACGCATTTTGTTGTGTGTGCTGTTACTAATTTCTCCCGGTCACGGAATCATGGATCATGGACGACGGAGAAATGCACTTCGAGTGGTAGTGGGGGGATTGGAATGGAATATTCCGCTTAAAGTTGCATCCCAGTGCAGCAAATGGGAAAGATAACGATCGTTTAGGACGCGTCCGACGCCCCCCCAATTCGTTCAATTATGTGCACCCTTTACGTCGGGGCATTGGGGGAACATTGTACTGCACATGATGATGGATGGATGGATTTATGAGTGCGAAAGAAAGTAAATAAACGACCCAAGGGAAGGGGCTGCGGACTACGTTGGATTGGGGAAGTAGTTTGCTTCAGTTTTGTGGCTCTTATCTTTGCCAACACACGTAACGTGTGTATCGTTTTGTTGCAGTTTTGGAAACCTCGGCGCGACACGCGATCACGAGGAAAAGTGTCTCGTGCAATTTTTTCCATTTTAATGTTCGGTTCATTGCATTTAAATGTTTATGTGTACTTTATGCTTGTTTCTTTATCAAATGGAAAATGATTTCACTAAGCATTTAGTTATGTATTGTTTGTACTATAATTTGTTGTTCTTTCTTTGTTTAATTTGCAAGATTTATCCTACTTTCTTAGTTTAGTTAACCGATACTTTAATTTACCATAACAATTTCCATTCTGTCAGTTTCATTTGATTAAATGTATTATCATATCAACAAGAACCATTAAAATTGAACTGCAACTCCATCCCAGAAACACATTTCATTCGCTACAATATTGATCCACCAAAAAACCCGTCAGAACTGCTGCTCTTTCGACAGCAGCTGACAGAGTTGCCGCCGGTTTAATGGTCCAGCCACCGGCATTGACAGCTGTACTGTGTGTGCCGGCCAATCGTGGCATTGGTTTGGTTGGTGGTTGGTTTTTATCCACAAACACTCACAGTACGCGCTTCCGTTTCCGCAGAACGCGAACGTCCGAAATTACTTTCGTTTTCCACGAATCACGTTTATCACTCCGAGAGGAGCGCATCTGTTCGTTCGGTTCGGCTCCCCCGACCGGCCTCGGTGCATCGTTGCACTCCTCATGGAATGGTAGTGCACCGTGTGCGGTGTTTGAATTGATTTGTTGAGTTTTCCGATGCACCCGATTCCGGGATCCGTCTGGGGATCATTTTGAAAGGGAAGCTGTCCGCCTGCAGCTGTTGCAAATGGAATTTGATGGGCACGAGCTCGATGTAGCACGTCAAACAGAAGAAAAGCGTGAGGTCAAGAGGATTTAATTGATGGAAACATTCAAATACTGAGAGCGACAGAGAGCCTTTGAACGACAGAAAACATTAAAACGTTACCTCCTCTTTTAAAGCGCATTAATCATGTAGCCGTAATTAATTAAATTTTGCATCCTTCTTAGCATTTAGCATAAACAGCAGGAGCTGCCTCCTCCTCGCCCCTTGTCAGCGCAATGAACAAGTGCAACAAATCACCGGACGGTGTCCTGTGGCGATTGTTTGCTTAAATCCCGCTACCACCCGGAGTTAACAATTAAATCCGTCATCTAGACGGTGGCAGTGGTACGCGGAAGTAAATGCAATGAGGTTGGGGATTTCGTAAGATTACAGCAGAAGGAAGGGTGTCGGTCAGCTATCGACCGGGGTTCTGATGCTGATCACCAAAACCGGCCAGACGCGTCCTGATTTATGTCGTTTTCATTTCGCGCCAGGATGCGGCTCGGTGTGGAAGGTGCCGGAGCTAATGGATCTATTCCGAATGGTGCGTCGTCGTTGGAACGAGTGAACGATAAACCAATGAATTCCTCCTCTCCGGTCAACAGGATTGTGATAGCTTTTAAGCCAACTCTCATTATCATGGTAGCCGGGTGAGAAGAATGGCCACTGCTCCGGCTAGAGATGGTTTCTTGTGAGTCCTTTACATTGTTTCAACGGAAGGTATCCATAATTCCGAAAGGACGAATCCTTCCAGACATCCTGCCAACCAGTGCGGCCAATTATTGTTGTGTGCAGCGAAGGGTTACACATTTCCTGCTGGAAACGGACGGGGTATCCATTATCTTTGCTGTACGGGGCTTCAGGCTGAAGCAGTAAACCTCTAACGGTTGGCAACAGATGAAACCAACGACAAACGGGTCGCAGGTTTGCCCGGGGTTTTCCGTAATGGAAAATGAGATAATTCATCCCACCGCTGGGCACTCCACGAGTCTCATATGAATACATGTATTCAGTGTGCCGGTGATTCCATTCCGGAATGCCTGCAAATGGTCCTCAATTAGCTGCGAGCGGTACGCTTGCGATGGTGGTTTGAATTGGATTCCACTGTTTGGCTGGACTTTTCATTTATCCTCCCCCGCGAGAAGAAACCCTTGAACGGTACAACCGGTGGTCAGTCAGACGGGCATCATCGTGGAAATCGTCTGATGTTTTTGATACGACGTCGATGAGATGAGCGTCAGACGGATTCCCGGTCAGGTTCGTTGAGTATTGCTTATTCCGGTTTTTTTTATCAATGTTCGCGCTTTTCTATAATTTCGTATAACACGGAAAGGGTTCCAATTCGTCTGATGCTAATGAAGTATTATTTACCGATACGCTTCAGTAGGAGACGGGAATGTGTTGTTTTACGTCTCCTATTCTTATGGCATTACAGCAACATTCTAACTTATTTATACTATTGGTTGATTTTTCAAATTCTCGCCCAAACATACCATGGTTTATGACTTTTCATTTATGCAAGAACTGGCAAGAGCGACGATTCCGTACTTTGCATCTCGATAAAGAACCTTGATGGCGCCTTGATGGCCGTCCGCTTTCCGTTCCTTTCCCGGAAATACCCGATGTGCTGGATATGCTTCTGTGTCGCAACCACACTGGCCAATGATTCAATGTTTTCCACTTACGCTGTAAAAGGATTATGCTCAGATCGCCGACGGATGATATGGGGACGACCGGGGGGGCCATGGTAGCACCGAAAACCCGACGACATGTAACAGACGGACGAATAACGTTTGCCATTTACGTTCCCGACATACGACTGCTGCTGCTGCTGCTGCTGCTGCTGCTAGCCAGACGACTGGTTCTGGACCATAGCTTCTGTTCCGGTTTCCGGTTACCCGGGAGCCGCCCGGGGGGCTGAGTCCTCCTCTCCGTGACTCGCGTAGAGAAAGACAACGACATCAGTCAGTCTGTCAGCCAGCCAGCCAGCTAGCCAGGCAGCGAGCTAACCACAGTTAGAGAGTGATTGGCAGGTCCGAAAGCCAACCCAGACGTAGAACCTTTTACGTACGCATCGTATTGCGCTCGCAGTATCGGTGATGGCGGTTGCCATTGTACCGTAGATCGGGAGCATAAATCATAAAACGCCGAAAATTCTATGCGAAACTCGAAACGACCGTGAGGGCTACTCAGCGCACCACTCAGACAGGCAGAGTGTTCGAGACTTTTGAAATGGTCTCTTCAAAAGGTGAAATCAATTTTTAATTAATCAGCTGCAATGCAATCGGTAGAGCGAGATATAGCGGTAACTCGGTGCGACATAGAACCTCTGCGTGGTCTGCGTACAGCTAGAAGAAAGTGTGTTCCCGCTTGTGCGCTCCAAAAACCAGTTCCCGGTGGTGTGCCTTGGCCAAGCTCACGCCTAGCCTGCAGCTGCTGCATGCGCTGCCTCTGCCGAGCCTTGGCACAAAACCTCATGCAAGCTAAACTGGCTCGCTGTCTCGCCGGAGCTAAGAGGTACACGTTGGACTCCTTTTTCGAAACCTCGCGAACAGAACCCGTAAATTACTGTGGCCGGTAAAGGTGGAGTGCAGAGTGGAAGGTATGTGTCATGTGCAGGAACTCGAACCCAACGACACGGCATTGCAAGGCACGGCGGCCACGGCGCGGAGTTCGACATGTTTTCGCTCTAGGTGGTTCTAGTGAACCCGCGGTCGTCGCGGGTGTACACACGATTGGTAAGGGTTTGCGCGAAACATTTGCCTTTAGGGTTAGCAAGAGAGACATGACGACTGTTGGTTAGCGGGAGGAGACCACCACCCGTGGAGTTTGCTGGTTTCATGTTTTGTTTCGAGTTTGCCAAACGTCGTTCCTCCCGATGTGGTCGGTCCCGGAGCAAGACGATGAGTGTTTGCGATGAAAGTGCCCCTTGTCTGCGGCTGTCTTGGGGGCTGCGTTCTTGTCAGACTGAGGGCAAAGCAAGACTTTCTTTGTTCCCAGGTGCCCGCAGATTGCACCTTCGAAGCGGTTTAATGATTCAGTAATGATATCGTTCCATGGATCAGACGCGATGCCTTCGCTCTTTTCGAATTCGCAGTCAGATTGGGAAACTACTAATTGAGTTTTTTTTTGGAGCCCAGTAACTACCATCTTCAGGGCTCTTGCTTTTCCGTTTCTGATGCCGTAATGGAATCGAAATTACAAAATAAATCACGAACTGCGGCGTTCCTGCCACCCTAGAGCCCCTGAGGACGACGTCCATTCTAAACCATGCAGAGAAACCCCTTGTCCAACTGGTGGAAAGCCAATTTGTGGCTGCAGCTGCAGCACGTCCTCGCGATGGTGTGAAATCCGCATGAAGTAACGGAATTTCGAAGTGAAAATTCGAATCCCCCCTCGTGGTGGTCGTGCGTTGAAATGGTGGCCACGTAATTCGCTCGCTAATTACCGGCGTGTCGTAGTAAATCAACGATCGAACACTAATCCCCCCCCGGGCAGCCTAGTGTAGTCTGGCTCATCCGGAAACGCTATAGAGGCCCTCTCCCCGGTGTTGTGGGTTCCTGTGGGATGCGCTTTCAGCAGCTGCAGTACCAGTAGAAGGAGGGAGGAGTCGGTGGATTCAAATTTGATGGATGAAGGGTGTTTCAACGAGGCTGAACATATCGAATCCGACATCCAGCAGGGAGTGGAGCACGGTGTGTGTCGGTGGACGTTTGGTGTTTCACCTGCCACTATCGATTAGGGGTTGTGTTGCTAAACCGGGCGATTACTGGGGATTCGTTGGATCGATAGGTTACGGGTAGTGGAGTGAGTGGAAATCCGAAACGGTTATTTTCATCAAATTGTAATGTAATATGGTAAGCTTTCGTTGATTGCTTGTAGTTTTCTGTTGTTTTCATTTCGTTTTTTATGATAATTTAATTCGATTTTGAACGATTATGTTGCTCTTTCTTTTGTATCAATTTTACAAAAGGTTTTATAATAAGTACAACTCAATTTTATATAATTTTTTTCTATATAGCTTATCGTGCGTACTTTAAATATACTTTTCAACTTGCATGTAAAATAAGCTCTACATACTCAATTATTATTCTTGCAAGGGGAACAAGTCGACTTGGTCCTCGTAGTAACTATTAGCACGTCCTAGTTCGTTGTGCCACTTGATGATGATGCTGTTCATCGATCGTAGTTTTCCCTGGTGCTAGAGAGTCCCCCCTGAAAGAAGGACCTTTTTAGTAGAGGATTGGGTGCCCAACGATTTATCGCACTCCGTGGTCCTCATGGAATGCCAAGCGAACAACTCTAGCTCCGGGCAGTAACGCTTGATTGGACTTGATGTAGAGGCCACCGAATATATAGCAGGTCATCGAACTCTCTGGCTGGCTCGGAAGGCGTTTTAGAGGGGATTAATTGTGCAGCATTAGATGCACTTCCAGCGGACCATCAGAGTTTATGATTTTTCCATTCGAAAATCACATTTCCATCAGCACTTCATTTTCGCCACCGACAGAGAGAGAGTCCGTTGACCATAAATGAGATGCGCGCAATGCAATCGAATAATTTAATTCTCCTGCAAATCCCTTCCTGCCACCGGAACCGGAAATGGTCGTAATGATATTCTGGCAGCCAACCTGCCGGTCGCGCGTTGAAAGCTGGGCTGGTCTGTCACACGGAATTACCTCACCTGATTAACGGCCCGGCCTTGGTTGGCGAAATGGGAAACCATTCAACTAACGATTCATGAGCCAGCGTGGCCGCCATCACAGGGACACTATCACAGGGAATCCTGGGCGAGCACACGATCCAATGCAAATCCCTCCCGGTAATCGGAGTGTAATTACCGCTGGGCGATGGAATTACGAATGCAAACCAACGAACGCCGCGATAGCGACAGCCCGTGCCTGTCAGCTCGAGAGGACGAGTTCGTTCGCTCGCAAGCTATGTAAAGGTTGGGTTGGAACTGGAGGAGGAAGAGGGAGGTGCGTGATGGTGATTTGTTGTTGTTTCGCATGGAGCGGGGAATCTATCTGATGCTGTTACCGTTGTCTCTCGGTAATCAGATTTCGGTGTGAATTGGTTTGAACCCGGGAATTGGATTCCATTTTGCTGCAAAAAGGTGCGAGGGGGAGTGAGAGAAAAGATCCTCTCCAGTTGGTTTACAGTACCGTTGGAATGAGTGTTATTTGAAATGGAATAATACAAAAGAGAAGAGTGGCTCCGGATCTATTCAAATATGTTGAAGTTAAAGAATGTTTCTCTCCGATGTAGCTCTCTAATCCTTAACTCAATTGTCATAATGGATCTCAGAAAGCATTTCTAGTAATGACCACCAAGCAATAGCAATTCTGCTGGATACCAATTGGATAGCGTGCACCCAAAAGGTTAAGTTAAAATTAATTCAATCGATCCCACTGGTCCCACTCCGAGTGTGAAGCAAGTTGATCCTTTCTATGTCTAGTGAAGCGACGATGCCACCCTGTTACAATTCCATCAATCTGACACCGGTTGGCGACGGTAGACGAGAGAGAGAGAGAGAGGGGCAGCAATCGCCATCGCCGTCCTTCTTCTCATCGACTTTAACTGTCTGGGGGCGTGCAAGGACCTCATAAAACCATGCAAAGCCATGCCGGCTCCGTCTAGGAGACGACTGGGGAAAGATTCCTAATCGGATATCGCGCGGTAGATGCTGATGGAGGAGGGGGTAGAAGGAGGGGAATACACAGACCACCGTCGGTGTACCGCAACCGCACTGCATCGCGCATCACGTGGGGTGCTCCCGGTCGGGTTCATGGAACGCCGGTCGCATTTGGCAACCAAAAGAAGGCAGACAACCACGTGCTGCTGCCGATGGCGAAGTGTTTCAGTGTTGGTGCGATTTCGCGTTGTCTGTGCTCTGTCTGGCCGGCCGGCAGCCGGTAGCCGGTAACCCGTAGCGTAGTGTCAACAACCTGCTCACCGAAAAACGGATCGCCCGAGACGCGCCACGGTAGCATTTCGCCAATTCGCATTACAAGGCGTTTGTGCGCTGGGAAAAGAACAGAGAACGGAAGGTGGATGGATGGCCGTGTGCTGCGTCATTTTGGAACCGAAGTTCCTTGTTGTCTGGCACCGACCGGTGTATGCGCCGTTTTTCGCCGGATTGTTGATCCTTTTAGTACGGGCGAGGGTTCGTTTTACGACCGGAACCAACTTATCTTCACCGCATGGGTTCTCCTCGCTGCACTGCATGTGGAGACCGCCCCGGGTGTAAATCGGTGCAATCGCACCTTTGACTTTGTGCCCGGGGGTGAACCAACGGATCAACCCTGCCGGTCGTCGTCGTCGTCGTCGTCGGGGGGTTGTTGTTTTTGGTTTGCCGGAATGTAACTAACAGGAAGTGTCGCTTTCTTTATCTCCTTTACTTGATGGTGGGATGTGCATGGCAGTTTATTTATGAGTTCCGCGTGATTAATGGCGGACTGCTGGTGCTGGGCTCACGGTAAGCTAATGAGCTGTGACTACCACCACCCCTATTAAGGGTGGTTTTCAATTTGAATTTTCTTTCTGCATCTCATTCTGTCAGTAATGAGGTTGGTGTTTTTTGTTTGTCTAGCCTTTTATCTTAAGCAATTTCGAACCTGTTTTGAGGCACGCAGTGCTTCATAGATTTGTTGATTTGTTTTTTACTTTTATGTTTTCTTTTTATGATGCGTTTAACACCTTTCTTCAATGGTTTTTGCCATTGGTCAATTGTCTGTTATTTTTATGGTCTGTTATCATTTGTATGATTTACTTGTTCTTTTATCATTTTTCTTACTACTGCTGACATAATTTAAGCGTCATTTTATATTTTGTTTTATATATAAAAAGGAAACATCTAGCAAATCAATTAAAACTCACTTTTCATATCTCGCTGGTTGTAACAGTGACAGCAAATCCATAATCTTTGTCTAGCATGCTTGACGCAACTTCGGTGCCAGAACACCAGAGAACATGCAAATGTTGGGTCGTGTTCGAGTCGTTCAGTACGCTAGCACTCTGCATACCCCTTGCAGAAGTGAAATCGTTTGTCAGGCAAATTTATGGAGTAATTCGCTATCCACTTGAATCGACTTAACATCGTCGATGTAACTGCTTTAACGGAAGGACTGTTGACTGGTCCGGTGTACGCCAATGCTGGAGCTACTAGGAGCCAACCCCTTCTAAAACACGACGGGTCAATAAACCTGTCTCCAATAAAGAAGTCCAATCGACTAACTTTTCTCCGTGATGCGACTAATCCGCACGCAACTCCAAAAATTACCACCCTGGTCGTGGGTGCTAGGACACCGAGGAGTTTCCCAATTTTCCCGAAGGAAAAACCATGGATCGCACACCTTTCCAGCACACTCACGCGACGCTCACGCTTATGCATGCTTGCAGAGCTCACGGAGTGGTGGAGTAGCTTCTTGAGATTCGCTCCTGTGGCACTCAAAAGTTTTCTCCAGAAGGAAGTGTGCGACTTCTTATGTATCCCGGTAGCCTTCCTTTTTTTCGGCAGGGCATTTTCCGCGTTATCGCCGTTTGTTGCTGCTATGTGGTCGTTGCATCGCGATTTTCCACCATTTTTTTCCATCATCCTTTTCCACTACTTTCGTTCGCTTTCTATGTCTCTCTCTCTCTTTGCGTGTTTTCTTGTGGGGGTGGTGTTCGGGGGAGGGTATAGTTTGGAGAGAGTAGTTGCTAGTTGATAAACCACATGCCAAGGGGGAGTTCTTGCTATGTATTACTCTTACCATCGCCACCTTGCGAAGGACGTGTACTGGACGCCAAGAGTAGGGAGGAAATCGCTGTGTGTTCGCAGGCTTTGAAAAGCCCTTCCGGGAAAAGCGCGTCCAATGCGGAAACGTGTAAGCTCTATGTGGCGTGAAGGCACTCCTGCTCCTGTATCATCAGAGCGGCCATCCCCTACATAACGGGATGGTAGAGTTGGATAAACGGAATGGAGAAGAAGCCCATTTTTTGTCACAAATGTATTCCCCCAAGGGGGCTGCTCCTGGTGTTTCTTCCTCTCTTGGTACCTTGTTTGAACTTGTTCCGGCCTTTGGGACTTGCATGTATTTGTGCGCATCTCGGGAATGCGAACTTCCAGGAGACGGAAGTACATAGGCGTGGGCCTCTGCAGTAGCTTCCTGCGAAGCACTAGTGCCGCCGAAGGACGCGCTGTGCTCTCCGGGGGAGTGCGGTGCCCACCACGCAGCTTTGTATCTTCTTTTCAACTTTCATCGTCCCAGGGAGGGAATGGGAAACTGTTTTTCCTCCCATGCCCCGCTCCCATAGCGCCAACGCGTAATGTCACGTAGCCTTTTTGCCCAGCCCTCGCAACACCTGTCGACAAAATGGAAATTTATTGCCAGCTTCTTACAGCGAAAGGTAAACCACCTCGATAACGCGGTTCCTTTGCGGAGTGCAGCAAGGTTGGTAGGTTGATGGCCGGTTTTATGCTCCGTGGAAATTCCGCAATGAGGCGGCAAGATAAATATTATGTGAGATAAATTATCTTTCGTGCGCCAGTCATGTCCTTGCAGGAAGTCAACATTGCATCTGCATGAGAATCATGACAGCATATCTAGGAATAATGTTCTCATCATGCGCTAATGCAGCATTTTTGCGAAATATTTTAGGAAAAAAATACTTATATCATCATTCAGGTTTTGAATAACTGGTTACTACGAAATTAAAAGGATAATATTTTTACGGATTTAGCTCGTGAAATATATACCATTCTTTTGCTTCAGCTGCAGCGTGACAAGCGACATGCCGCGCGTCGAATCCATGACGAACGCTTCCGCCAGTAGCCCCAACTCAGCGGCCAGGTGTTGATGCAGCTCGAGCGAACACTTGGTGTACGGTTGGCCCCAGATACGCGCCAGTCCTGCATACGCCGCACGGTAGTAATCGTTCTCCATGGGGAGGATTAACTGTTCCGCAGCATTCTTGACAGTTAACTTACTCTCCAGTGTCTCGAACAACCGGTCGGCCAATTTTGCGTATACGGGTTGGTCTAACCGATCCCGCTTGTCGGTGGGCGCCGATAGTGAGGAGATCCTTGTAGATGCCAAAGATTTCGACCCGGTAGTCCGCGATGATCGGTTGAGATTGGTGTCCGAGGATGATTTCTTGGCCCTAAGGGCTAATGTTGGTCTGGTGGAGTACAAAAACACGTAATAGATCATGCTAGATGAAGGAACATCAACACAGCAGCTTGGCTTACCTATTGCGAAGATCCCTCAGATGCTGTTGTACACGCTCCGTGTTTGCATTGAGACGCCGCAAACTTGCCAACGTGCTCTGGAGATGCACCGTGGTAGGTTGCGCAAGTTCCGTCAGATGACACATTGAGGAGCTGGATGGTGCAGCTGATACGCCGAGTGATGAACGGCTCGTGCTGGATGAGACCGAGCTCCTTCTCGATAGATTCGTGTACGATGGAGTGCGCATATCCTTCCGTGTACCATTCTGTCTCTTTGCTTCATTGGCATATGGTCCCAGTGGCGTTGGGAGCGTTGTGCTTATCACTCTGGATGGTTCAATATGGATTTCTGATGGATTCTCTAGGATCACAGATGCGTCGATCCGTGGCTCTATCAAAGCTTGCTTTGGAATTTCATTTTCAGATGAAAAATCATCATCTTGCGTTTCTATGATTTGCGGAATAACCGATTCCGTGATCCTTTCCGAAGCATACAGCAGATTGGCGGCTGGTTCAGTCGTAGTAGCCTCTTTGATTGGTAGATTCTCAACTATTTTCTCGTTCAATTTTTGTGACGTGCATTTCGGGACGACTTCCTCTTCTGTAATGAACCGAATTATGAGCAAAATGTTATCAATTCATTTATCTAAAGTTCCTAAAGCACTAACCCGTCTTGTTTTCAAGTATTGGTTTCGATTTGTTTGATGCCTTTGGTGGTACCGGTGGTTTGTTCGACTTTCCAAGAATTTTATTCATAAAATTCCTTTTCTTTTGGCCTTCTTCTGGCGGATGGAAGAACAAAACCAAATGTTAATAGACCAAGAATGGGGCTGAGACGCTAAGCAGTGTCGGTGGATAGTTACCCTTTTCCACAACGGTTTCTTCGCTGGATCGTTCCGATTGGTTTTCCACAATAATTTCGCTTTCATTCACCACCTTATCTACGCCGGACGGTGCCACGTCGGTTGCCAACTGGGACATTTTATGCTTTTTTCGAAGACGAAACGGGGAACGCTTAATTTGGATTCTTGCCTAATGTTTGACGATCGAAAGCAGTTTGATGATAGAAATATGTGCTCAGGTTACTATGTTGCACTCCTGGGAACGCAATGTATGCTTTTCCAGCTAAGTAATCTTTTGTTTCTTCACTGAAATTAATCGTATTATCTTTTTCTCAATTTTTCAGGTGAGTTTTTATGGCCACTGAGGATTCTTCTAAACTATATTTGAGCTCGTAAGTCTAGAACATCATAATAATTGTTTTGTTGCATTTCTGCATTTTTGGGTTTCTACAGCATCCTTTGGATTAATGATGATAATTAGCGTTTGATTCTAATCATTTCGCTCAATTGACCATTTACAAGGACAACCAAATCGCCGTGTTGACGTTGCTCGCGATTCACCGTTATTATGCTTTGATATGGGTTTCTTCCA
Source organism: Anopheles aquasalis (assembly GCF_943734665.1). NCBI lineage: Eukaryota > Metazoa > Arthropoda > Insecta > Diptera > Culicidae > Anopheles > Anopheles aquasalis. The sequence continues at coordinate 84,504,637 of NC_064877.1, forward strand.
AATTTACAATGTCCTCCATCTTCATCGTCGTCCTCGCGTGCCCTAATGCAGCTTTAATGAAGGTGGTTCTCCTACTCCTCCGTCCCTTTGTGGTATCCGTTTGCGCTAATCGTGCTGTTATATGCGCTTTTTGGGGATGTAGCAGAATGCAGCAACGTCGATGTTTTAGTACGGTTTTGGCTAGCAACTTTTTTGAGCCAAGCATCAAAAGGAAAGAGAGCAAAAAGTAGAGCAGAGAACATAAAATAGAAACCTCAAAAAACATTCGAGAATCATCTACGGAAAGTGAGCCCCAGAATGCAATCCACGGACTGCAGCAGACGTGTGTCTACGGTGCTGCAGCTCCCCGCCTCCAAGGCGATCCCCGAATTTTGGCCTTGCCGAATTACATTGACCTTGTGCACGCCGAAGAGTGTCTCTTCCTTCCCCCGCCGGGGTCGCACCCGATTTCTTTCTCCGTCCTGCTGCATCTGAGCGCTTTAAGGCGATAAATCTTGTCTTCTGTCGGGTTCGAGATCGCGTTTTTCTTTTGTCTCGTTCTAGCTTCAGCTTCGGCTGTCCTCCGTCGATCCTTCCGTCCGGAGGCTCCCGGTTTGCCACTTTGCTTTTTCGCCCGGTCTTCTTCCGGGGGCTCCGGCTACGCGGAGAACATGATGGGGACACCGAAGCGGCGACGCTCCGGAGAGGTGATTATAGTTTCTCGGTGGCTTCGGTTTTCTTTCATTCTTGCCGTTCTTTTCCTTACCGCTAGCAGATTATGTGTGCAATGTTCTGTGGTTTTGATGTGGCTTAAGCTGAAGCTGGCGCTGGTTTCATTGTCCGTCCCCCCTTTCGCAGTTTCTATTCCGGTAGTAATGATGGTAGCAGCAACGACGAGATGCACACAATGCAGCAGCCTTCTCGCGGTCGCAAATTAGCCCTACGAAAAAAACCACGCACACATCTGGTGTTTTTGTGGTGCCGTGGTGTGGTGCAGGTCGTGAGGTGTATTTGTGGATTCGATCGATCTTCGTCTCGTCGGACTGGATGGCTCGCTCGCTCGCTGGCTAATTTATGTGTATGCTATGTGTGCCGGCCGGGATGCAGCCGGTGAAAAGCTGCCAGCACCACCACGAAACCATGAAAACGATTCGAGGTCAACCGGCCGGTCTGTGGCCGCATGGTGTGGTCAAAATTATAGGCTTCGACCCCCCCCCGGTCTTTGTTCGTCTAAATGGGGTATCGGCGCAGTGACTAAAAGGATGATGTAGCGGAAGGCCACAGGTTGTTGTTGCGTCGGTGTATTACGTCCAATGCGTAATAGTGAGATGCATTCGTTAGTCGCTGTAATTATCGATATTCCACACTAATGCATAAGAACCATTGTGTGTCCCTTGCACGGTATGGCAAAATTATCTCAACAAAGGATTGTGTCAATTATTGAGTTTTCTCTTATTTCCAGTGCATTACCGGCAGAAGTTATGCTGCTTTGACTCCACAAATTATCCCTTTTTGTTTGTGGCGAACTTCACGACCAAAAATGCATCTTCAGGTTGATGATCCATGACCGATCAGCCAGATGTCAATCCAGATGTATCGCAACACAACCAACATCGAGAATGGCAGCTAGCCCCTCACTTCTGCTCTTGTCTAAGACAGAGCGACACAGCTGTGTCGGACGGACAGATGATGATGATTGATTTCCATTATCGATATCGGCTGCTACTGCATGACCGCAGCTCGGCGGAGCTGACAGCACAGTCGAGCACGACCGGCAATGTGGTGTGCCTGCTGTATACAGCAGTGACGAATGAGAAGGACTCTCCTTAAGAAGCCATCTGGTACCCCCGGTCCCGGACGGTCGATTCGGTGAAGTTGTTGTTCATTGGGAAGCGAAGGAAGCGAGTCAGTACGACATGCTGATGGCGCAATTCTCTCTCCCTCCGGGTTTGGGAGATTATTAGTGTGCCCGCGTGTCATTGCCCGTAGCATGGGGCGATAACGTGAACTCCCTTATGCTCTCGGGTGGGTCCCCTAGATTTGTCAATCGTATGTGACACTCCGGGGGTCTGCAGAAGAGCCGTTATGGTGCTGATAAGATAGGGTGACGGGGTTTTAGAAGCAACCACTCCTCTAATCTCGAACGGATGCATTTGACCTTACAAGACCACGACCACGACGACAACGGCGGCGTTGATGAGGATAAGGTTTGACTTGTTCACACCAAGGGTTGAGAATTGATTCTTCTTCTGGGCAGATTTTGAATTTTTGTCATTTGAGTTCGAGCACATCGTCATCACGTGTTGGGTGTGTGCTTAAATCCTATCCTGATGCTGATCACGGTTCTGAAACCGCAGCCTTGTCTGTATCGCCTTTGAAGAGCCACACTCCTGGTGAGAGCTTTCCGGGTTCGTCTCAATCCCACTCCATTCCCAACTCCCATTTCCCTAGAGGATCCAAGCAGGGGCGGCCATTGTACCGGGAATTGTTTATGTTGTGTTTTGCTTGGGCAACGTTATCCTGTGTACCGACCTCTGGGGTACGTTAGTGTGCGCGCACATGATATCCTGAGTACCAATGCGGTGTCGGTGGCGGAATGTTTATGTATTCGTTGTCCTGTGGGCACGCTGGGTGCGGTGCGGGGTAACATTGTTACATATAGACGACGGGCGGGCAAGCACCTCATTCCTTCGCTTATGTTGCTTCGTTCCCAGATGTGAAAAGCCCTGTAGAGAGGAAAATCTGTTTTGCCATTTCCGCTCGGCTTTTCCTACATTCGGCGTCCCGAAGGAGAGAGAGAGAACGAGAGAACGAGGATTCAGTGGCCGTGAGCACTCGTGAAGGTTGTTCACTTCACTTTCGTTTGGCATGTGGCCGTTATGGATTACCACACCGCGGGGTACGGTGCAATGCTATCGATTTTATGGTGCTTTCCGGTTTTGGGGAACATGCTCAGGCGTCCAGGGGCTTAGAAACTTTCTGAACTTCTGAAGAGATGTTTATATGACTTTGAAGGAAGTTTCAATACACTGTTTTTCTTTATGGTAAAGTTAAGTAGTTAGATACAAGGAAACAGACTAATCTTTCCATCTTTATATCCGATTTTAGGGATAAGTTCTTAATCTTATGTGGTCCTGTAAGGATCCCTTTCTGTGTTCCAGCAAATCTAAAGGCTTGGAAGAGATCCGTGAAGTGAAGAGGCATGGAAAGAGCCGCACGGGGTGCTCTGGGTATAAAACTTTCTTCCCGGAAATCCGGAAAAGTGGCTACGAGCTTTCAAGAATCAGACCGCGCACACACCACACAGCAGCCTTAAGATGAACAGGCAGCCAACAGGATCCCGCAGGAATAATGTCCCTTTTTCGATGTATGTGTGACTTCCCGGAATTCATCCTTTATTGAGAGGCAGCGGAATCGGGTTCCTTGCCGAGCCCCAGGAACGCGTCCTGCGCCGAATTAGAACTTTTCTAAGCTCGTGTTGCGAGAAGTGATTCCCAGCGATATCCCTAGGGACCAGGAAGAATTTCATGAAACTGCCATCTCTATTGGGCCACTGGAATTGTGCATTGTGCGACTGGCATTCTAATCATCTAATTAACGTGTGAACTGTGGACTGGATGAACCCCAGGCCGCCTGGTCGCGCGATGCGCCGTTCTGTCAACGATTCTGCGGTGCATCGCGGTTCAAAGGAAGGACCAGGCTACTAGACCGCAGGCTGCTGGCGCGCCCCCTTTTCGTGGTATGCGTTCGCGAACCCCTTTCGCAGCCGCGCAGATCGAACCGCCGGTGGCGTACGTGACCACTCGCGCGCTGCTGGTACCCATCGGTCGCCGGAAGCGCTCTCGCGATGATGGTGGGTCGAGGGTGGTCGAGGGCTGTGGTGCGCGGTGTCTGATCTCCCCGCACGGGTGTGTCAGGTTAGCAGAGGAGGAAGCAGGGAACCGAACAGTGGAGAACGAACGAGTTAATGGGCTAATGGGAACGGAGGAGCCAGGGGTGTAAGGGGCACAGAGTGTCACTCACTCACACCAAGCAAACGGTGCACGTGCGTGTGGCCGAGATGGAACCAACACCAACGAAAGGGTCCGGTGGCCGTGCCGTCTGTACCCGATTTGCGCAAGCCCCCGGCCGATCTCTCGGGTGTTCATCCCGACGTCGCGAGCGATGGTGGCGGCGGCCGCTGGGACACGGTGCCTGCTGTAGTGTTCACCGCGGTCGCCTCAATTCACGACGAAGCGCCAGCGCGAACGGACGTTCCACGTCGAGACGACGGACGACGGACGACGACGCGTTCTCCCGGCCTCTGCTGGTCCTGCTGTGCTGTGTGTGTCACACGAGAGATACCACCCCCTTCCATCCCTCCATCCAATCAGTTTTGTGTTCGAAGTGTGAGCGAGAGTGAAACGGAGGACCGGAGTGAACGAGCGAACGAACGCGAGCGAGGCTTCTCCAATCGATTCTCCACATCCACGCACACACGATATTGTGCATTTTTCATCTGGCCTGCTACGATAAATTGTGTGTTTGGTGTGTAGCGAGTGCTGCTGCGTATCTGTGTGCGGTGGAAGGGTTGTGTCCACTTTAAGCCGAGCTGTATTCGCTTCTCGCACTGTGGGGTGTGTTCCTACGACACCGTAGTTCGTGCGTGCGTGCGTGCTTCAGTTGAATGTGTGAGTGTTTGGAAAGGTGAGATTACGCTGGTGCCGTTGTGTTGCTGCTGCTGCTGCTGTTGATGGACACAACGAAAGGGCCACAAATAGAAATGGATGCTTCCCATCATCATCATCAATTTAGGGAGGCTATGTTGCTGCGAGAGTGAGAACGGTATCTCGCTTGATGCCCTCTCTCTCGCGCCAGGGAAACCGTGGCCACCACCATCGTGTACGTCATCGTTTATCGCTCTTGCTACTCGCGCATCCCACCAGCATCATTTCGAGCGATGCTGTGTTGATAGTGTTGTGTTGGGGTGTGTCTGTCCCTGTGTGCGTGCGTGCGTGTGTTTGTTCGGGGGGGCCGGAAGAAGCGTTAAAGGGGAGACTCCTCCTTCCACCACAAAAAGACCTTCGCGCCGCCGCCCTTACGATGGATGGACTCTGCTCCCCTGTGGCCGCGTACGTGCGTGCGTGCGTTCGTGCGGTGGAGGCCCCCGCGCGGTTGTCTCTGTGTGTGTTTTCGCGTATTTCTTTCCTCGCTCGGACTCCATTTTCACTGCACTCTTCACGCTCTACAAACGTTTTCTTTGGGGCGGCTTCTCCACCGTCACACAGAGCCAACTGAGGATACCCATCATGAACATCATCGCATCGCGCATTCCCTCTACCGATTGCTGCTTACTACGATGATTGTTTGTTTCGAAAGTGGGACGGCCGCGACGGGCGTGGTAGAGTAGATGATGGAGTGAGAGTACGGCGTGAGGGAGAGAGAATGAAATGAAAAAAAAAACGTCGATAAATAGTATCTAGCCCTCCGGCCAACTAAACAAACATTCGCGTATCGCTCTGTCGCTGTGGTTGGTGCTCCCTTTTTATTGCTCCACTACGGCACTGCGTCCTAACCTACATTCGCTGCGGTGTGTTCTCGTTCCGGTGCATGAGGGCAGGCCAATTGGCGAATCGGATCCGCAAATAGCGATAAGAGGGAGGGCCGGACAGGGGGCGATTTGTTTATGAAGCGCCATGTCCTGATGAACTTGCTGCTCGAGACCACACATTCGATATGATATGCAACCGTGTGCAAACAGAGACTACGTTTTGTAACTGTCCTCCTAACATGATACTCTCTCTATCAGATGTGTCAGTTGCGCGTGTTGTCGATCTAAGTAAACTTTGCAAAAGTCTGCCTACTTGTCAGCATCCTCCTAAAAAAGCAAACAGTGTTTATTCAATGTTTTTGAAACTAAACAAAAATGTTACATAAAAATACGCCCCAAAAACACAAAAGGAAAGTGCGGCGAAAAGTCCTATTTCCATCGGATCCGTGTGATGATAATACCCTCTGCTCATCTCGCACTCTGGCTGCTTGTGTTCGTGCGTACACGAAGGGGTTGTCATTTGCGTCCTGCTGCTGCTGTTGTGTGGGTTTTGTTTATAAATAAAGTGCGTTGTTTTGCTTTTGCTGGCTAGCTGGCGGGCTGACTGGCTGGCTGACTGGCGTTTTCCTTCCTCGTCACCTCTGGCAACACACGAGAAGCCGTACAAGTAGCGAGATGAGATGGGGCTGAGGAGGACACGGAACTGAACGTTTCGTGATTTTATTTATACGACTCGGTGACAAACACATACATAAATGCATAGACACACCGCATAAAGCACCACCCAAAAAGGGGAGGGGTGCAATGGTCCGTCCTGCACCCTGGGAAAACTACACTGCGGGATATAAGGGCTAGTATGGCATCTTCGCTGGGCGTCGTTCCGTTCGACTATCGGAGGGAACTGTGTCACCGTCGTGCTTGCGTTGACGAACTAGCAAAGACCCTTGGTGTTGGCACCCCTCGTGTACACACGCCAAACCCTACCAGAGGGGACGATGATGTACATCATGTGTATAGGGTGCAAATCTAATCATTCTTATCGCGCGCACGGAAGCACCGGAATAGCAGCAAGACGACGAGGACGACGGATGGCAAGCAAGAAGGAAAATCAATTTCCCAACCTCCCAGGGAAGGGTTGGTGATGGTGATGGTGGTGCGCGGGGTTTTTTTGGGATTAAAATCCCCGATCTCTCTCTCTCGGTCCCGTTCGGTGTTCTCACGGATCATGGATAATTCGCCTTCCCTTAGCATTGTTCAGCCCTAACCCATTCTCCATCCGCCCCCTTCGTTCTCTCTATTTCTCTCTCTTTTTCTCTCTTTGTATGTTCCTCAAGCTAGCGCCACCGTCAATGATTTTGTGAATGAGATCGAAAGGGAAGAAGTAGAAGAAGAAGAAGGGTGTGAAAGTTACAGGGCCGGCCGGCCGGCCACCATACCCCACTGCCAGTGTGAAAACCGTGTGTGTTCGTGAGCCGAGGGAAGAGTTGTGAAAAATCTCAGCCAGTGCAGGTCACTGGCGCTTTAAATTAATAATTTATAAATCCTCACCAAGAAAATCACGATATCATCAAAGTGTGCGTTTGAGTGTGCGACGCGCATTGTGTGTCCTGTTGCGATCTAGCTTTTGCTCACAGAAAAAGTGTTCCAAAAATATTTTACAAATCTCCTGCACTGCCACCTTCGGGCGTTGTAATCATCGATGCTTATCTACTGCCAGCAAAGGCACTGATGATACCGTCTGCCTGCGCCATCACTGCCGTGTGTAAATCTAAGGAGCAATAGAAAGAGGAAAAGTGTTCAACAAAGCGTGTTCAAAGTGTGAGAGGAAAAAAAAATAGTAGGCAAAGTAGGGGTCATCCCTTGTGTTACTCACCCACAAGCTCTCCAGCAAGAAGATCATCTCCGTTAACGAAGCGAGTTCCGGGACGAAAAAAAAGTACGAAAAAGACAACATTTCTTTCACGAGAGGTAAGTGTGTAGAGGTCAATCATTGCAGCAACATCCCTTGGCCATAGGTCCAACCCTGACCAATCGGTAGAAACACAGCAAGCTACGGCCACAAACCAACAACACTGTCTGGGCAATCGAAAGGGCCAAACCGAGCACCACCGCTTGCCACCGAACCAGCCACCTGTGATTGCGCTTCGCAACCTTCGCCGGCAATTCGCTTCGCTTGCACGCCGTGAAATGCATCCTACGCTACCGGGAGTTGCATTTTCTGTTCTCTCTGACTCTCTTTTTGCCACGCCAGGCCGGGAGTGTGTCTGGTCTGGTCTAGTGAAGCCGACCATGGGGCATGGCACCACACCGTCTCTGTTTGTTGTTTCGCTCTGCCAGTGTGGTTGTGCAAACGTTCTGAGCGCCTCACCAACCATGGATGCGAATCCTTGCATGGCCGTGATGGACGTGAAGTTCGAAGGAAGAAACCGGGAGGGATGGGGTGTGGAAAAATCGATCCCTGAGTATGCTGGTTGCCGGTGGAAAATGTGATGAAAATGGATAGCTAGCGAGACATTGGAAGGAGGGTCCCTGGTTCGGGCCACTGGCAGACAGTTCTTTGTCCGTTGCGCTAGCGCTTGCACCACACCACACCACGTATCGCATCGGTGCATCTCGGGGTGTGTTCCGGTTATTAGATTTTCGCTTACGGCCTTTTGTCTAGTGTTGTGCACCATCATCACAACCACCGCACGCGAGAAGAGAACCTTCGAAAGCTCTAGAATGGACGGAGAGAGAAAGAGAGAGGGGCAGAAGTTGAATGATTTATGATCCGTTGTGTATGTCTTCTTCTCATTGGCTTCACCACTGTCGTCACTGCTCTTTGTTGTAGGTTCTATCCATCCTGAAGGTGATTCCTGGCTCGAAATGCTTCGCCTAGTTTGCTGTTCTTCTTCGATTCGGCTTGGGAATGTCATGAGAACGATCGATGCTGTGATCATAAAGAGAATGTTCTTCTATAGCCTTTGAGATTCATAAAAAGAAGATTGCGATAAGGAATCGAAATCTGAGGTGATGCGACAGTATCGACATGTAATCTTAGAGAACACGGATAGAAAATAGAAGGAAGATGGCGATTGATGAACATTCTAGTGCCATTGAAGCCGATGATCGCACTAGCAGCCTGATAAGTAACTAGCATCAATGTTGCATCTCGTGGAAAACATATTTTGAAATAACCTCGTCTACTGAAGCTTCCTGTAAACATTGCTCTCCTCCGAGTCTATCAGATTGTTGTGGTGCATCTGGTCAGGCATGTTCGGATCCGTTCATAAAACTCTCAAACGATGGGAAGGGGAGGATGCACAACATGAACAACAGACAAGACGTTTGGCAATCACACTGCCACACACAAGCACATCCTCTCTGACACATTCCGAGGCAACAGACACAAAGCCGTGGCGATGGAATGGAAAAGAAGGTCTAGAATATGTAGGTCACACGTTTATTACACGGGCCAGCGCGAACCCACCAGCCCTGGCACCATGTTGTATGTACAGACGCACGCTCAACGCGACCGAACCGCGCGGTTGTTTGTTTTCTGTATTTGGCCTTCTTGGTGTGTCTCTCTTTCTGTGTCTACGCTCCTCGTTTTCACTTCCGTCGCCCGTATTCTGGTGCGGGAGGGAAGGAGGAAAGAAGGAAGTGGTTATGTGTATGTGATCATCGTTTTGCTGGCCAACTGTAAGCCGTACTTCCGCACCGCTTCCTTTTATGTAGCCTGAACCTTCACCATCCGGTTACAAGAAGACGCATACTTCCGTCACCGGTCTTTCTAGGGCTTTAGGATCTTTATGAGTGTCCTAATGTTTTGTGGAGCGTACCATTTTTTTGGTTCCTTTCCGGAGCATAAATTTGGTTCTTTTCCTGCGTGGTTTCCAATGAGACTCGAACACAAACACCTGTCAACGTCCACGGAACTTATCAATCCACCGCTGGTTCTGGTATAGAGAGAGCAAAGAAGGCCTTGAGGCAGTTTTATTTCTTTTCTTTTTCGTTCTACATCCTCTACGGCCCGCGAAAGAGAGTATGCCTAGGGGCTAGCAAGGCAGTCACTCCGTTTCGCGATGGTGGCACCATTATAGTGGGCCAGCAAACCGCCCGAGCGTTCTCATTTCTTGCACCAGCGGTGCAGTGCAGTGGTTGTGGAGGAAGCTAATGGCGAAGCTTCTTTTTTATGAAACCATCCGTCGTGTTCCCCCTTCCGAACGCGCCACCACCGCTGTGCGCACCGTTTCGATCGAGTGAGCTCCAGTTTAGCTTAGCGATGGTGCAGTTGCAACGCAACGCAGTGCACCATCGCCTGCTCTCTCTGTTCGTGGTGTGCAATTTAGTTGCATTCACTTCAAACATTCACGCTCTACCACATCCACATATCTATACCTACGAAGTGGTCGTGGTTTGGTGTGCGATTTGGCCGCTCGAACGGCGGTATTATAATGTCTCGCAAAATGCATTCCGTTCGTTCGTTCGTTCGTGTTGTCGCCATCTGGTGTGGGTGGTCGGTATTGGCGCTGGCTAAAATTAGGTTGATTACCTCAGTTCACTGTTGCTGTTGCTGGTGGGTGATGGTGGTGAGGACCACGAACATGCAAATAAACTATACACTTAACACCGTTGCATGTGCAGCAGCAACAGAAGCACGATCACCACCACCACGGTGGTATGCCACCTACGGAGATCTGATCGGCAGATTGATGCACCATTCATCACGGATCGTGAAGGTGAAATCCGTAGATTGTGAAAAACGCATCAGCCCCCCCACAAGCGGCATTCTTGTCTGGTCGGTTGTGCCACAATAGACCGTCGCATTGGGGCTGTGCACTTCCTCGGGATCTAGGTCGAGGATGGCATCGCGTGCACGGTCGCTCGCTCGCTCGCGACGTTGACGTCAGGGCCTAGGGCTGACCGGGTCGGCTCAAACGCGGCCAACAGCTAAAGTGAGCGAGCTTTTGATTCGGTTTTTGGGACCGAAAGTTACGGAGCCAACTCGGTATCCGGAGGCTCCGATTTGAAGGCTTCACGGCGGCTCCATGGCTCCTCCGTGGCTTTTGAGGTAGGTCCGGGATTGTGGGTAAAGGTCACGCGCCTCCAGGGGACCATCGTTTGCTTAGAGAGGCCGCGTTTGTATAAATAGATGGCATGTGCTTGAGCCGGCGTTTTTCGGAAGGACTCGCAAGTGGCTTCGTGGTCGCTTATCATGCCTTTAAATGCAGCAGCAGTGTTTGTTCTGTTTCGTGCTGATTGCGCAATTATGAAAGTGTTTGCATTGCAGTTGTCTCAGTGATAACGACGCTAGGCATTATGCAAGAATCGTTTCGTTTGTCTAAATATATAAGACCATTGGTATAGAAAATGGATTCTCCAAAAATGAAAAGGGATCTGTGTAGAAAACGTTGTATTAAATACATATTTTTATAGCATTCCCTCTGACTCTGACGAAGCTAAACCCCACAATTAAACCTTCTTCTTTCGTACGTGGGCTTGATTTCCAAAAAGAATAACGCACCAAAAGGCACCCGCATTCGTTGTCAGCCTCCTTCTCGAAGACGAAGGCGAAGAAGAGAGGTTGGTGATCTCTGATGATGTTGGTTGAGTCTTCCTCCACTGAGCTTCAGTGCTCCACAGCATCGCCCCAAAGCAACAACCATCACCAGCCATCACGTAGCAGTATGTGATGCCGCCTGCCATTCGATGTTGAGTGGCCGTTGTTTGTGACCTCCTTGAACGGCGCCGGTGACCAAACGAAGGAATGCTTTCACGTGCTCACAGGGGAACCGAGTGGAGAAATGCATTTTTCAAACAACGTTTGTGGTGGGTTGGCTGAAGAAGGAGCAGACCGCGGGACCGAGCGCGCGTAAGACGTGAAAGGGCTTTCTCGAGAGCTCGAGAGCGATCAGTGGTGTGTCTTTCTCTTGTGTTGTGTTCTCGTTTTACCAAACTGCGGGTGGGGGAATGTGTGTTTCCATCCGGGTTTGCCGGAGAAAACAAAATGGTATCTTGGTCGCAGTGTTGGTGCGGGAGAAGAGCCACAACGCTTGGCATTTGACTTTGTTTTTGGATTGTTTGAACAACACAAACTGATGCAGAAGAGCAGCTCTTCACTTTACAGCCTTCTTAGTCCTGTACCATAAGTTGAAATTTCCTTTGGAGAGGAGCTTTCAAAGTTTATATCGACATATTAACAAGGTTTTTGTATTTTTTAGCTTCTTTGACGGGATTTTTTACAACACTCCCGAACTAGTCGCTGCTCGGTGCAATAAATCACATCTTAACCAGAGATCTTTCGCGATTCACGTTTCACACGTCGAATCGATGCCGACCAGAAATAAACCGAAATGGAAAGTGGAATCGCCTGTCAGGTTATCGAATGATTGCGCGTTATTTTGATGAATCGAACTTACCAAAACTAGGTACAACACAAACACAAGGAGTGCTGCAACCACTTTATACTTGCTCATCGCCTTAAGACCATAATTCCCGCTGTTTCTTCATGTTTTTGGCCATCGGCGGATCCGTGAAGTGCCCTAAAAAGCGAGGCTAGTATGGTGTTTCCGTTTTTGCTTCCCCAGTCCCAACAATACGCCAAAGATCTTGTGCCACGTGGGTATTTAAATGTGAAATGCAATCTCAAATGCACCACGATCATAAAGCAACGAAGAAGGATACTGATGAGTGGAGCTGGGACCCCATTATGCAATGCCCACTACCCTCATCCTACACAGCCAGATGCCGGACCGTTTGGGCGCCCCGGGGTCTGTGCGCGGCAATAAAACTTGCCATTTTTCTTTTGCTTTTTACCTGTCGCAAAGTCATGTGAAGTGTCGTGCGATGGTTTTTTTTTCGAGCCAAGCGAAGCGAAGGAACGGAGAGGCATTTTGCATTACACATGACCCACAATAAAGCCACGAAAAAAAAAACCGCTAAAAAGTAATATTAGAAAGCTCTTTTTCAGCCCGGCACCACATTGGCGGTGCATACGCTCGAGGTTATACAATTTTTGCGGACCTCGTGATGCGGTTTTTGACTGCAGTTTGGTGGTTTGTGGTGCACTTTTAAAGTGGTATCTAGTTGCCTTCACATCTGAAGCACACAACTACCACCATACAGTGACTGACTGTGTGCTATCGAAATTCTGTGGCACCCAGCCTACTATAATAGTAGCCTCCTTTTTATATCGCGATCGCGCGCAGGGGCGGAGTCGAATGATGCACTTAAATTGCATCATGGCGTCGTCACCGCGCCTTCCTCCTCATGAACTTGTGGTGATCGCACGCCGTAGGTTTGCAAACCCCCCCCCAAAGCACACAAACCTCAGAGAGAAAACACCGTTAGATTGAAGTTGTGGATGGCTCTGACAGACTCTGGGTACTTTAGTGTTGTTGTTGTTGTGGTGCACTTAGCCTTAGCGTGCAGCGCAAAAGTCTAACGGTGTTTCCGTAGACCTAACGGAGTTTTCGATGCACATGCACCCGGAGAGAGAGAAAGAGAGTGAGTAAATGCAATCACAAATGGCATCGCGGTCAAAGCGCACATGTGTGCAGCGACTATCGTAACTATCGTATGGCATGCTGGTAAGAAGAAGGTCAGGAACACACCTGAAGGGGTTTGATGATCCGATCTGAGGTGAATTTTTCCTCCTTTCTGTACTCTCTAAGTTTAGTGATGTTGCTCGGTATTGTTTGCAAATGTAGGTTAAATAGATTCATTTTCATATGTTTTTGAATATTAAATGCCATTGGATCTTGCTACTACCTACCTCTCAAACGATACTATTAACTCCCCACGTGCATTGTGCCATCGCGTCATGGACGTTATGTTAAGCGATTGTAACGTTCGTTACATAAGCCAGCAACCAAGACCCTTGCTATGCTGGCGGAAGACAAACATAGAAAAAGAAAACGGGAGAAAAAAAAAACAAATCCAACTAAAACAAACAACAACCGAGCAACAACGGCTCCAGGAAGATAGAAGTAGAGTTATTTGCTTTTTTGCTTTGCTTTGCGCGTCCCTGGCAAACAAAGAATGAACGAACGGGAGGGAAACACACGGAGGAACGTGCAATCAATTCCCTGCCACTGTCTGCTGTCCCCCCGGCGACTGGGCGAGATGCAAGATCATTAAAGCCCCACGATCGCTCCTCATGCGGGTGGTGTGTGGCGCCCAGGAGGAGGAAGGCGGTCGCGTTGTTAGTGCATCAGCAACCCTTACCCATCGAGGCGCTCACGACGTCGTGGTGGTGTTGTGGGCGCATTGCATTCTATCTCTATGCATGGCGGGGTTGCATTGCTAGTCGCGTAATGTCACGTCAGCGGTAGTCGCGGTTGTTTCTGATGCTTTTGCTTTTGCTGCTGTCACCCTCCTTGTCCTCTCGTTGTTGTCGTGACTGTCAACTCTTTGTCGCTTTATGCTGCCGACGGCGGTGCAAAGGGAAGGTGAGGAGCTATTCAGAAGGTTGGAACACTCCTCTCGCACAGTCAGTCGACCCAGGCCCATCGCCATCATCATCATCATCATCAGAGCACACTCGAGATGAGATCTCGTCTGAGCGCGCTTCCTGTAGTGTGTGTCACGTAATGCTGAGCTTGGCGGTTGGTGGTTTTATTTTGTCTTATGCGCCGCCAGTACCTTCATCATTGGCCGCTCTTGCAGCAAACCGTTTTCGAGATTAAAGAGGCAAAGACTAAAGATGGCATGGTGCACAAAACAACAGACCGGAGAACTAGACACACGGCTCGGTGGGCTGTTTAAATCGTGTATGATGCAATTGCATCCGTGCGCGGTTAGGGAAATTGCATTTAATTGGCCGCATCGTTAGAATAGGGGACTGTGGTGTACGTGGATCAAATTGGCCCGGTGAGTGGCGGATGACAGGATTCATTGAAAAGGTTACCTCGAACGAACGGTTGGCCACGTTCCGTTGGCATAGGTCATGGTTGCGCCAGTATTTGATAGCTCTAAGATTCTAGGTGAATTCGATTTAGGAAATCACAACAATCTCGATCGAAATGGACTTAAAATATGTTTTTAAATTGCAGTTGCTGGCTATAACTTTTAATAGAGTCAGTAAGCAGTGCACTTCCGTTCCTTACGGAGCTCTTCGATCCCAATCTAAGAAGCAGCCACTGCACCTCCACTTTAAATCACCTCACCAATCGGCTTCCTAGCTTCCAGTGACATTTATTGCAGTTTAAGTGCCGCCACTCAAATGTCACCAAACGACGCCGACCGGAAACGGATGGGCGCGGATGCGTGCGCTTGGTTTGTCACGCGTCACGCATCGTGTTTTACTCAGCGAGACGACGAGACAACTGCGAGAGGAAGCGCATCATTAACGAAGCATGTGGGCCTGAGCGACCGTGTTCCACTCAAGACATATAGCAATCGCGGAGTTTTGAATTTAGGATCCGGAGAACCTCACCAAACACACGTCACACATCGTAGCATCCGTGGTTACACCGAAGCCTACTTGTGCTTGTACAAATATTTTCCTCCAAAATCACTTGGAGAGACCCCCGGAATTCCATCACGTATTCCCATGAATCATTTGCTTAACAACGTCAGGAAACTCCTGGATATCGCTCTGGAGTTTTGTGGAAATTACGTGTTTAATCACGAACAGCGCGCTTTGTGCCAACCTCACCAGCAACCAAGCAACCCGCAAGCAAGCTCATCAGCTGTTTCTAGGCCTCGCGAGCGAGCGAATGCAAATGTCGACGAATCATCGACGATTAAGCGGAATTTCACGTGACTAGGACTAGTGTAAACTCGTCTCGTCGAGCGCCTCTGACGTTTGTCGATGACGTTCGCAGCTGTTTCGTTGGCTAATCCCCCCACCACCACCCAACTCTGATGGTCACTTCGTCACTAGTGACGTGTTTCGAGTGGTGTCCGGTCGAGCTCTCGGCTATCGGATTCGATTCGATGATGAATCGACCATTAATCTGAGTTCCCTTTGCGTTACTCGACGCGACGCGGTGTTCGCTTCAAGTCAGATCGCTGCTTCCCAAAAGCGAGCTTATCTGTGTGGCAGACTTCATAGCAGCTGGAATTTTGGGGTGGAAACCATGCCTTATCAATTTTTATATGCTACTCCTCGCTCGACATACACATCGACACTTATGTCTCGTTCGTGTGCTCCAATGGTTTGTTGTAAGAGTATAATTGAACATTTGCACTTGAAAACGGAACATAAACCATCATCTTTATAGCTACCATTACCGTACCGTACCATTTGTTGGTGGCAATAAATTAAAATCAGTAGTTGGAACTTACGATCTTCTACCGTTCGGCGTTTGGTAACCCTCGGCAGCAAACCATCTTGAGCTGCGTTTCCATCCCGTTCCACGCCTGCTTAAACCGCTCGTGTCTGCTCTCGACACACCGAGGAACCGGTGGCGTTATGGCTAGGAGGTGAAAGAGGGAAAAGAAAACACATATACCGACAGTACAGCCGGCAAGTCTCAACTTCACGTAAGGGCCCCTGGTGTACGTGAGGAGGGTTCTTGTCTAGAATATGCTTGTTCGGTTTTTGAGGGCTTACTTATGTTGCGGTATGCGTGCGTACGTTCTCAAGGCTGCTAGAAGACGATAAAAGGACGGTCTCTATGGATTTGGTGCCCCCTGCTTCCGGCCAGCTGTTGCGACATCGTCGTCGTCGTCGTCGTCGGGCGTTTGTTATTATTTTTATCTCGCCATGACTCCAGCACAACGTGTGGTCATCATTCGGCTTAACGGTTGATTCCTGCCACAGCTTTTCAAGATGTTATTTTTTTACTTTCTTTTTAAAAGAAATCAATGCTCATCAGGACACTGCAACGACGATGCAATTCTCGTGACTTTGCGGCCTCGTGAAGCAGACAGAATGTTAGCGCCCGTCCGTTAACGAGCTCTGATGTGCATGACCTACTCAATGTAGCGACAATTTAGGGCGGCACACCAGTGGTGGCCAACACAGACACGCGCACATGTACGTACGTCCGGTTGGGAGAGGTTGCAAAAGCGAAAAGAAAATAAATCGCAGTTTTCCCGATCTTCTGCAGCACGATCGCGTTTTCCGTCGTGCACACACTCTCAAGCACGTGCGCGTAAAAGAGGCCGTCCGGGTTGTGCGACGAAAGAAACAAACGAAAAGATTAATTCTCGACTCCAATCGGGGCCACAACATCATGATGATGCTGCTCTTGTGGTTGTGCGGAGCGGGTTCAACGAACGTTCACTTTGCGTTCTCGGTGTGAGTATGTGTGCGAAACCCCCGGGTGGGGGGCGAGTTGGGTGGTGGTTGGTCCAGCAGAGCAGCATGGAACCTTCTACTCCAGACTCCAACAAACTGACGATGCCTTGAGACACACCCATACCAATGACGATCCCCATTGCTCTCCAGTGGTTTCGACATTATTAACAACGGGAGGGGGACGCTCTCCAGGTGGGACTCCAGGGACTCTTTAACTGTTTTGCCATTTTTCGGTCAACGCCGCGGTGCCGGTGACGTCACTGAACCTCTTGGGTGCTTTCTGCGGCCCCTTTCCAGGGTGGTACTGGAATGCTGTCACAGGAGTTGTCCCAGGCAAACCACGATCTCTCCCTCTCTTGCTCTCTCTCTCTCTATGATCAAGCTCACCAGTCACTTGTTTGTGGCGCCTTGTCTAGGCATCCATTCGCAACCTCCCAAAAACCGTTACCAAAAATATCGCGCGTGCTCGCGAGAGGGAGCAAAGACGCCGAACCGGTTCGCGAATAGTTATCTTTTGCGTGCGTGCTTTTTGTTTATGTGCTCTGCGCGCCTAGGAATGTGCGGTTCGCTGGTTGATTCACGTGCCGAGAATGGAGAACCGGCCGAGTGGTGACGGTAGTAGTTGTTGTCAGCGAACGAATGTTTGTTTGTTGCCATGGAATATAGTTGCTATTTCTCTTGCCACCAGTTTTCAACAGGTGTGAAACCAATTAATCTGCTCTGCTCTCTGCTCTGTGCTTCTGTTCACTTTCTTTCAATTCGTTTATTGGATTAATATCTCTTTGATGAGATGTCGGTTGATAGATTAGCTGTTTGACAGTTTCCCGTTTCCAGGAGTGACACTTTTTGACGAATCCGAGTACGCCTCGGCGTAACCAAAGTAGTGCTTTGGTGGTAGTGGCATTAACGAGTGACAACAAAAAACATTCGTCTCTTCGCGGTGTTCGGCGACGTAGTTGTCGTCGTCATGGCAACCATATGGCGGTGGAGCAAATTATTAAAGAAAAACTCGTTTCTTATGCCCCTCTTCTCACGTGTCCTCGCACTGCGTCTTCTCCTCACCGGTGGTAATGGTGTAAGTAGAGTGTTCACTTACGCGTTGTCCTCTTCCTTTTTTTTTTTTACTTCGTGTCGTGTGTACGCGGAGATGCTGGAGAACGGGAGAACACTTTATGCACGTGCGATCATCGACGGTCTGGTTCTGGGACCACAAACCTCGTCATCGACATCAGTATCTGGAAGATTGAGTGCGAACGACGAGCTTGTGTTTGTTGTGACGTACTCACTGTAAACAAACAATCGGCGGCGGCGACGGCGATGGATGCTGCGAGTCGGTGCGTCAATCAGTTGATGATTTGTGGTTCCAGCACTGATTAGTAGATCATTTCAGTTCCGCCAATCTCAGGCATCGCATTTAAAGCATTTAATGTTTCGATTTATTGACGTTAAATTAAAAATTAATGCGAACTGCGTCATTAATCTTCTCATCATCTGCACGTTATGATGCAATCAGCTATAAAATCATTCAATTAAAAATTAATAAAAATAAGATGAACGGACTACAAGCACTGATGGTGATTATTGAACTATTTATGCCATTTTTACTGTAGCTCCTGTTTGGGGATCGTAAAAGCGAAATATATCTTATGCGATGATGCATAAAAGATATGAAGGAGCATGAGTATGACCCCCCGGATTCGATTCGATTCGATCCGAGCGCGCATAAATCATAAACGGTTGTCGGTATCGCTAAGCTTCTTGTTTTTTTTTGGTTGGTATGCTACAGCACACGTTTAGGGAGGATTCCGTTCGTTTATTATCTATTTTCCCGTTCCCATTTCTTTTTTTTATAATCCGATCTCAAACCATGGAACGAAAGGAAACCAATTTCTTCGGCGCATTAAATCGGGGGTATTTTTTTAGGAGTGATCACTTCACCATCCTGGGTCTCGCCTTTCGTAAAGGTGAGTTTACGATCCGCTTGCCACGCTATAAACGCGCATTGTGTGGCGGTCTCTCTCGGGAATGCTCGCTCGTTCGCTTGCTTGCTTGCTTGTGTGTTGCGTTTGATCTTCAGTGCAAACACGCACACATGGCAGACGAAAAAGGGGTAGATCTCGCGCAGGGGACGCACATGCCGAGGGACAACAGCGTGTTTGAAAAGGAAGATGCTTGATCGCTCTTTGTGTTCTTTGTTTGTGTTCTGCTTCGATGCTTAGCGAGAGAAAGAGAGAGAGAGAGTGAGCGAGGGAGAACAAATGATGAAGAATCAGAAAGATCGGTGCTGATCGTCTGGAAGGAAAGAACCAGGTATGCCTGCCAGCCAGCCCGCCCGCCAGCCCGCCCGCCAGCCAGGCAGGGATATATCTAAGCGCAAAAAAAAACGGAGGTCGGAAAACGGAGCAGAGATGGCGAGAACGAGTCGCTAAAATGAAGACGAAAAGTTTATTGAACCTTCCGGCGGGCGGATTGGGTGGGGGACTGGTCGGCGGAGGGTGGGCAGCCATCAACGCGCGTCGCGATCGCGCACACACCACCGCAAAGGAGATCCACACCGGGCGCACCAGACAGACTCTTATGTTCGCGGATGAACGCACGAAGCGATCGCGATCGTGTGCAAAACAGAAAGTGGCTGTCTGTTGAGGTTCATTTCGCTCATCCCTCCTCTTTCGATCGCACGTACGAGATCATCGTCGTGCTCGAGAGGCTGCGCAAAAGTGCATATAGCCGTCATCGGTTGGCGATCGTTTTGGCAAAGGGGGGATTTAGCATTTTACTCACAGCATCGGCACCAGGATCATGTGTGTCAGATTGACGTTTACGAGTTTTGTGGCGTTGTGCGATCTGTTGTGCCCCACAGCTGATGTTTTATGTCTTTATTTAAATGGCCATAAACTGTAACCAGATTAACGCTCTTTCTTTCTCTCTGGTGTGTTGCCTTTAGGCCAGTTAATTTTACTCGTTTTTCTTTATTGCCGTTAGTGGTATACTTTACTACTTTGTATGTTAACAAACTCTTAACCAGTTCACTTTTTCACAAGAAGATGCCTTTCCGATGAAGCTGACCAGAACAGAAGGCACACCATCTTCTCCAATACACGGTAATCGTTCCGGCATGGCTGACACATATTCAAATACTTAATGTACTCCTTCCAGCCCTTCATTACACAACAACGGCGACAACACAGAGCGCCCCAAATTCGGCCCCCCCGGTGGGGTGAAAAAGAAAGTGGACAAAAGGAAGTGCGCGAGTGCAGCACGGGCGGCGGGCACGTGGTTTTACGCGAGTATCCCGTTGCCCCTCAGCACCTGCCAGTACCAGTGTGTAGGCTCCACTCTCCTTCCGATCGTGGCCGAGGGCAATGGCAAAAAGGATCGGAATAATTGCATCCCGACCCGTGTGGTGGTAGGATCCGGTTTTCTCTTCTTCTTCTTCGTTGTGCGTTGTGCTTTGTTTGTTGTGACCTTCTTTTTTTTGCATTCCTGTTGTTCCGCTGGCTGGCGGCTCGGAATCGATCGGCGCGATTGTTAATGATTGTTTATTTTGCTCCCTTTCCTTCCCTACCACTCTTTGGTTTATCATTTTTAAGTGACAGCGACAAGTAGTATTTTCTGAAGTATATGTTTGGTCGAATCAGCTGACTTCAGTTGTGAGGGCACAGCGAGTAAGGCAGGATCAGGCTGTGACTCAACTCGCCAGTTATTTGTTGTCAGAAAAGGATAAGAATGCTTTTAAATCCTGCAATGATATGTTTGCTCATAAACATTCAAAATGATTTAAAATGATACAAACAATCAACAAAGAACCCTGTTGTAAAAGGTGGATAATCAACTGATTATTGAAAAGAGGAGTAATAAATAACAAAACAAATGTATAACAGATACTTATCACACCCTGATTCATGCCCATTTATATGCAAAAGCATAAACATTTTTCATAAACAAAGTTTATTAACCTGTTGCAGTATTCTATTCGATTTTTTATTTATTTTGCTTTCGAATATCATCCTACAATTAATGCTTTTCGTTAATTAACTACGCTTTGAATAGCTTGTTCTTTTAGCCACTCTTAACATTCTATTTATTTTAAATTGCATTGACGCACCTAAATTCGATAGCTCACGTTCGGAAGTGCTGGTCGTTAATTTGTTGATGCTATTCAATCTTAAATCATCCTAAACATCTGATCTGAATGAAATACTCCTCTTCAGCGTCCTCTTTACGGGAAACAGCTGTGTCTATTTATTGACAAAGCAAATTATGAACAAACTCGTTACGTAATGCGGCAATCACTAGTTAGAACCATTTAATGGCACGGAACGCTACCAACGGCGGCACCACGTCGTCATTCGTTCGTGCTCGCTCGCTCCCCTTTTTCTTAATTCGTTATGATTGAGCAGAGATCGAGCTGCCGAACGTGGGGCATCAGGGCAATGAGTGACACGTTCTGACACTGGGGGACCCATGCTTCGGGGCACGTCTTGCACGCGTCGCGAAACAAACTTGCGGTAGCCTCCCCCCGGGTTGCACTGCATAAATAAAAATGCGAAAACCGCGAATACAGAGTGGAAGAGGGAGAAAGCGTGTGCGAGAGATTGGGGACGAGATCATCGTACTCTCTACTCTCAGGTTCGGTAGCACTTTTTATGGTTCTTGCGTTGTTTGTAATTCCTGTGTCACCCCCTCCACACCCTCCCCTCGATGGGTTCCTTGGGCGGTTGGTTCTGATTTGGACACAATAAAACGAACTTGCGACGTGTGTCATTTGTGTGCGTATTTCGGTGCGAGCGAGCGCCGTGGTTTTTTTTCTGTTTGTTTTGCTGTCGTTGCTTCTTTCATTCGAAGATCATCTTCTCACCCTCTTAGCAGCAGCAGCAGCAGTGAACGACGAAAATAGACGCCAAATGCGTTACGATGCGAACTGCACCCGAGCGCGTTGTTCCGTGTACAGCAACAGCAGCAGGCGTTGCAGCAGCAGTTGCATGTGTCGTGTGCCTCTTCGCGTCGATTCGCGACCACAGCTTTGCCCGGTTGTAAAGCCATAAAACGTCGTCGCGGCGGGCGGCTTGCCGTTCTTTCCGCTTTCCAACGAACGGGGGGGAAGGGTTTCGCTGCCAACGATGCACATAAATCTTCGCTTTTCAAAGTTGTAGACTTGCCAACTGCAGTGCTTCCTCGGTAGTTTTTTTTCTGCTTCGTTTCGTGCGTTTGTTGTGCGTCCACATGCGCTGTGTGTGCATGTGGTTGATGCCCTCTCTTCGCTCCCCAAAAATCCCTTCCCTTCTAACCAGCGTTTTGTGTAGTTCTTGATTTTCTATCGTTGCGGAGTTGAAGTTGGTCAGCTAAATAGCAGCAGCAGCAACAGAGAATGAGACTGCGACATCGAATGATCGAGTGGTGAAGGAGGAGATGGAGAAGATCCGGGGCAGGAACAGACGGGAATGTTAAACTTGCTGCTGCTGCTGCTTGAGCTACTTTGTACCACCGAAAGAAGAATGCACCGATGCAAGATGCGCATCGGATCGCGCGAGATCAGAGTTTGATTAGTGTGTGTTGGGTTGGTTCGTGGCGGTTTTGGAATTTCTTTCTTTCTTCTTTCTTTTTTTGTGAATCGACGATTCCTCCCCGTCACTTCGTTCCATATTCATTAAACAGGGCGAGATACTTGCCGAGCATTAAAGAAAAAAAAATGCGCGTTTCAGGATTCTTCGAAAGAATGCTGCGCTCTAAATGGTCACTTAATTGGACACTTTTGCTAATGGAGTGATTTTCGGGTGCAGATATTCATGCCAATGATACACTGGTGCTGATTGTTCGGAGTAGGCTTTTTCTTAAATTTCTTATTCATTTTTATTTGTTTTTGAGTAAAGTTGGATTTTTTTATACACAATTTGTTCGATTGTTTTATCACTAATTCAAATAGCTTTATGCTGCTATTACTACTTCTGTAAAAATCATTTAGTTTATTTCAGAATTTTCTATCGTCTCTCTTTCGCCTTTGTAGACGAAGAATAAGAATTAATGGAAGTATTTTTGTGAATTAATGTATTTCCATCTGAACAGTAAATGCTGCGCGCGAAACGTAATAAATAAATTATTTAATTTCTTTGAAACAAAAAATTACAATGTCATAGATCAATGACATTGAAGTTACGTAAAAAGAAGTCAGATGACAGTGGCAAAACCTGCAAAAGAAAGAAGACGACACAACAATAACAATCAAGGACAGCGAACTGCCGGTAGTCGTGACGCAAACGGAAAAAAGGCTCTCGCCTTCGATTAGTTCCATCTCTCCAGGATCTTTCTATCTCTCTCTTGGTCGCTTTCGTATGATGCACCCCTTTTGTCTCGTTTGTGTCGTCCCCCCTCCCTAAAGGACAACGATCCAGACGCACGAGATCGTAAAACAAAAGAGGATGAACCTGTTAGTGCACCAACGAAATCGACCACCACCACCACCGTGTGCAGCAGGAGGACGGTGTAAAGAGGAAATAAACAAATAAACCGGATCCTGCGTGGTCCGTCAGCATTAAAAAAGGGGTGGCAGAAGCTGGCAGGACCTCCCTCGAGCGGGGGTGAGCCCCTCGATGGTTGATCCGGTTTTTTGTAGGAAGATGTGCTGCTCGTCGAGTTCCCTTTTCTTCTGTCTGGGCGATCCGATCCGGTGTTGTGCCGGGAAAGGGTCTCTCTGTGGTGGTCGCGATCCAGCGAAAAAGGCTGGAAGTTGATTCACCGAATGGGCTTCTTCTCGAGGTCGTTACCGCTGTGCGGGGAGTGACTGATGCGCCGTTCAATTGGGCGGGTGGGAAAAACAGTTAATGCTTAATCTTACTCTGCAAAGTGCGCACCAAAGCGGAGGCTTCACAATCGATTAGATTAATCCAGATGTACTAATGATCGTTTTTCGTTCTTTTTCTTTTCTCCCTTCCGTTACAGGTAAGCGCAACGGTTCATCTGCGAAACGACTTGGCATAAGGTGAAGGTGTCTGTATGGTTGAGAAGGAGTCACGTCTTACGATACCACAGCCAGCACCCCCTCCACCCCGGGTTACGGTACGGACTCGGTACAGCGCGCTAGGATGGTGCTAGAACATCATTTCTGCAACTTATCGTTAGTTCACGATCACGAAACGGCCGCAACGAGAGAAAAATCCCAAGAGCTAAACCTGATTCTGGAACCAGTCTTTGCCATTTTTTTTTTGTAAGCTGCTGCTGCTGCTGCTGCGGCTGCGGCTGCTTTTACCCTCTTTCTCTTCGTCGATTGGTTCTCGGCACTTTTGCGTATTTCTACTGGCCTCTAGGGCATACTATCGAACACGAGCCTACTTCGCATATGTGCCTGCCATAGGAACGCTCGGCGTCTCGGCGCAAAACCGTTAGAAGTGGCTTTTGATAGAGGAGAAGGCTGTGTGGAATGCTGGTGCTGTATGCGCGAAGTGGTGGCTTTCTGTGGTTCTTTTCCTTTGCACCACCACGATTTGATTCGGTGGTGGAAACGAAATGGGACGAAGATTCGGTGAGGTTGAGTAAAGTTTCCGTTGCTACAAGATGGATGCTTTTGCTAGAGGAATGCGAAACTTTATGCTGTCAATGTGCTAGATGAGCGTTCGTTGACGCTACTGCTGTTCTATAATACGAATTTTGTCGGCATGAATTAATGGTATTTTTATACAAAATACCAGCTGGAACAATATATCAGCTGGCCAAAGCAACCCAACCCAATAATGCTAACGGATTTCTCGGATTCTTCCTGTGCCTAAATTTGTGCAAATCTGGCGCCAAGCAGACGAAAGCCTCTTGCTGGTTTGTGGATGAAGATGTTGGAATCATTTTTCGCACATCATATGGTTTTGGAAGGCCACTGGGGGAAGGGTTCACCGTCGAGATCTAACCGTTTTTTTTGCTTTTGTCATTCTAATGTGGATAAGAAAAGGTCCCGTTTGAATGTTGCCTTAGGACACACAGCCAGACGGGAACATAGGGATTTCCAAAGAAAACAGTACGGAAAAGAAAACTCAATTAAAGGGAGACTCACAAAAAGGTCGAACGGTGAGAGTTCTTATGTTGCGATAGTGGCGCCGGGACACCCTAGCCGTTCGTTCGCAACACGACCGCTAGGTTCCATTGCTTCCGGGGTGGATTTGTAGCCATCAGCAGCTGGCCATAGCGGGCCAATTATTCACGGAGGGCTCAGCAACACAAGGCTTAGCTTGCACCACCTCTCGGGGTGATGGAATCATATGGTTTGAACGTTCTTTAAATTTTTAAAAAGCCTCCCCGTCTCACAATTCCTTCCTTTTAAGTTGCAGGCCAAACCAATTCACTCCAATGGTGACTGGTGCACTGTTTGCGCGGTGCCCTTTTCACGTGAAATTTGGCGTTAAATATTCAACGGAAAAGACGGGGTATCCCGATATCCTTTTAACGGTTCGCAGACAGGACGCCGAGGCTGGAGTGCAGGGGCATATGCTCTGAGGTTTATAATAGAAATGAAAATGATTACTTTTGAATGCTTAAGAGTGTGGCGACATCGTTTCATCGAGTAGCATTCCATTTCCATCAAAGAAGCTTAAGGAGAAGAATCAATTAAAAACTTGTCGATGACGTTTTGTATAGTGCTCTTGATTTATGTTGAACTCTAGTTGGCTGTGACTGTAGTTGCCCAAAAGATTGATAAATCGAACTGAAGGAAATCATAAATTCCCTTTTGTACGTTGACATTACCGATTTGGCACATTGCTGCTATTAAAAATTAGTTGAATGGAATTTAATTATTCTAGAAAAAATTTATTATAACGTACCATTATGTGGTTGCTATCAGAATCCACGAGCGCTTGCTTCGATTGGAAAATCCCAACTGCATGCATCCTTCAACAGCTTGGCTTTAGTATTGGAACTCAACATTCCCCAAACGCCTGTTGCGCCAATTATGAATGCCAGTTCCGTTTATTAAATTCTAGAACCATTTTTGCTAAATGGTCCACGCCATTACCCCTCCCCTCACTCCCTGTTCGAAAACCGTCTCCACCCGTGTCCTGGCGTTGAGGCTAAGCTTCTGACAAAGTATCAAGGGGTACACCGATGGTGTGGTTGGAAATTGGCTTCACCAAAAATGTCCCTCAGTCCCTGTGTTCGATGAGCGGCTCTAAAGGTTCCGGAACACTTAATATGCAGTCGACGTACAGCACATTTATCGGGGCCGGCTATCGTCTGGTGACTGCTGCTGCTGGTGTGGTGATCGTCAACCAGAACCAGCGAGGGAGGGTGTCACAATCGCAGTACGAGGCTCTACGGATACGACATGTAGCCGTGTGTGCATGTGTATGTGTGCACACGGAACACCGAATTCGATGTGACAGCGTTAATGAAATGTCCAGCATGGGGAGAGGGCTCGTTAGATGGCAATCCCCCTCCCTCACGGGTCTAGCCAGGACCATGCATGCTTCGCATTGCCTGCGGCTGATTTGTAGCCACAGTAATGCCACCCCGGACAGACTCTTCGAGGCAGCAGTCCCTGGCCAGACCACCGAGCACTAGAAGTCATAGAAACACCGGCGTTGCGACCGAAGCCTCTACAGTCGAGGGTGGTTCAGTCGTTCAGGAACAGCGAGTGCAGTCGAGCATGTCGAGCACCACCACTAGCCAGCCACCAAGTGCAACGGTGTCCATCGTTGTCGTGCATTCGCATGCGCCCCCGGGGTACGGTCAGTCCGGCGAGGGACATTATCGATTTTTACCCATTACTCCACTGTCTCCACCGGTTCGTCGTTGCATCGCTGCAGCGGAGTTTCACTCCACTCCACGATTCCACGATGGCTTCACCAGGGCTGGTGGCGTTCACACACGACGATGACAATCTATTGAACGCCCCAGACAGCAGCAGCGATGGGGCTTGGCTATCTGGGAACACTCGCTTCTCTTTTCGTACAGCCCAAGGCAACATCGACGCCAGTCAGTCCCATCCCGTATGCATCACGGCAGCGCATGTTAGGTGCTTGCTGTGGCCCCCCTGATGTCCATGCTCTGGAACTCGCGCGAGGCCATTGGCCTCACCGTGCTCTCTGATCGTCATCAGTTTGTTTAGGTGCGCGTCCCCCCCCCAAACGGACACCACGTTCCTGCTGGTCTTACACGAGCGCATGCGGTGCACCCTCTGGTCCGTCTTCTTTGGATTCCATTTTTGGGTTTCCACAGCTGCTGCTGCTGCTGTGGTGGAAAATCAGAAAATATCTTTTCACGCCAAACCACGGCCTCGGCGACGTGGTATGGTGTGCGTCGTGTTTGCATACAGAGAGGGGGGCGCCTACAACATACCGGATAGAGGTGTTATGGTGAGAGGGTGTCTATTTTGGGTCTGACACTGGAAGACACTGGAATGTAGAAGCCCCCAGAGATCACCGTTCCGTGGTACGGTAAGCGTTCAAGCAGAGTCAAGCAGCGATTCTTTTGTGGGCAAGTAGACCGTACGCGTGAACGGGAAATTGGAAATCCGGAAAACCTTTCATGACGCCCTTTCCAACCGTTATCCTTTTTCTTTTCGGGGTATTTTGTTTCACAAGAAATGAGTGAAGGACCGAAAGAAGGCAGAACCCTATGCAAATCATAGCCTGCTGTTGTAACTGTGTAGCAACAGTCGCCGCCGCACCCAGGAGCAGGCCCCATATTGCAATTACCATCTCCGAAGTTCCTTTGAACGGTGGTGGCGGTATGGGAGTCCTTTGAGTTCTTCAATTCAAGTAATTAGATTTCGACTGTGCCCCCCCGTCACGGGTAATAGAAAAGTTATTATGTTCGGACCGCATTGTTTAGCAAAGTGTGCGGAGTAGCGGCAGCTCGGAATGGAGGAGGAGGAGGAGGAAGGTGTTGAGAGATTGTAAGCGGGGAAGATTTAATTGACCCCATCGCAGGGAGAATCCGTTATGCTCTATTGATTTCTGGTAAGTCAAGTCCTGCTCGTAGTCCCTTCGTGACATAGATGACTGGCTACATTGTGGAAAAATCCTGGGAGAGGGAATCGCTTTGTGAAGCGGACACAATTCGACAATGTTTCTAATTTACAGTCAGACATCCGCGAATTCCTGCCAGTGTCACATTGTATTCTTCGTGATGAAGGGCTGCAACAATACGCTATCGCCGTCTATGACGCCCGGGGGTGGCTTTTTTATTTGCTTGCTGCCCTGCCGGGAGATTATTATGGACTCCCGTGCACTTCCCAAGGCGCCAGGAGTAGCGACAGGAGTTAGATTAAATTCATTATTCATCAGTTTAATTAAATGATTGTGGAATGTTCTAATATAATTCTCTCCAGCACTAACCACTAGGATTTAATTAAAACTCCTTGCGACGCTGCAACGCCAAGTCACGTGTGAGTCAAACCGATGACCACCCAGCTTGCAAGATATTGTTTAAAAATGGGAAAATTGAGTTGCATTGCTATTCCGCTGCCCCTTCGTATCTTAGCAATCGGATACAGCTGGCAGAAGGAGAGCTGTTGTCTCTTGAGGATTAGAATTAAGACACTGGTCGCTTCATCTTAGCGATAGCAATGCTGCAGGGGAGCTTTGTTGATAAAACAAATGACCGCTGGCGGCAGGAAGGCGACCTGATCGGCCGTTTGTTGATTTTTACTCCTCTTCCACTGAGTTGCCCGCATTTGATCCGTGTTTTTCTTGGGCTGGTGGCAGCACCACACAGCAGACAGGGCACGTGTTTCCATCTAATGTTTTTAATATGACCATTTGTTATGGAACTGGTCCCGCGCTATAATGCGATCGAATAAAGTTTTTAGTGAGATGAACCAACAGGCCATTTGTTGGATAAATATTATTCGGCGGCATAACGCGCACGGATAATTAGATGCAAGTTGGCAGCTGTCATCGGTGCATGCTTGCTTAGATGATAATCGAAATACATCGAAGGTGACATCGACATATTTCTTCAATCTGCGATAATTTTCAGTTATCAAACTTTAATTGCAATGAAAACATTTTCTCTCTGTTACCAAATGATGAGAACCACTGCGTGTGGCTTCCGCTTTGTGGCACTCACGGGGTAGCATTACCATAACCGGAGCAGCGTCGCACCGATGGGGTGAATCCGAATGGGGTCTTCTTCCGCGACAGCGAACGCGAGCTCGATAAAAACGATGACGAAACGGAATACGATGCGGGGAAGCAAGAGAACTGAGAACTGTGCTCGTGCTCGAGATACCCTTCACCGTTACCAGCGTCTCGTCCCCTGGTACTACTTCCGCCACGAAATATGGTACGAGAAGGGCAGGCGCGCCCCCCGTGTGTTCGCCGATGCGCGCACCACCATTTTACGGAGGATATGGTGTACGTGCGTCCGGTGAAATCGTCAATGGCAGGCAGGCAGTCAGGCCAACCCGCTTTTCTAAGCTCTCTCTCTCTCTCGCTCTCTATGTAATCGAGGCCCGAGCCCTTCGTACACGCACCACGATGACGATGGTGAGGCGAGATGGCGACGACATCGAAGGGCCAACCCAGCCAGCCAGCATAAGATGGGCGTTGTGTTAGTGCCGTTCTGTGTGCCTTCCTCCTAATACTCTCTACACCTGCGGTTCGGAGACGAGTGTGCGTGAAGCCTGTCCCCAGCACAGGCATCATCACATAATCTAATCCCATCCCTTCCGCCCATCTGAACCCCAGGCCAGGCGGCTGGCTTGCACGTGTCCCTCCGTATCACGGGACTCGCCACGCTCGCCGTGAATGAAAGCCGCGTCCAGAGTAGTGCTAGGGGCTGACAACTGTTCTTTGGAGCATTACTACTTTAGTTCGTTTCTACTTGTAGATTGATCTTCCATACCATGAAGCACTAACTAAGAGTGGACCCGGTTGTGTAAGCGTAGGGTTGAACACGTTGGAGGTCGTCGTCATGGAGCAGACACTAACTCTCACCAGCGAGTGGCGCATGTTCACCGCGCGAGTAGCGATGTCACTACCACGTACTAGACACCCGGCCTTCGAGTACTAGACCGACCACCATGTTTGCTGAAGGGGCTTGGCAGCTCGAGCAGCGACACTTCCGCGTTGGCGTAATGGCGGCGGATCGCTGGGCAAGACAGGTGATGCGGATCTTCCTGGGAACGTATTCGGCGAATATCGCCATCCAGATCACTTACGCAAGCAGCACGACCTACTGTGATAATCTAGAACACCATCCTTGTTGTTCAGTAGCC
The DNA here is from genome assembly GCF_943734665.1 of Anopheles aquasalis. NCBI lineage: Eukaryota > Metazoa > Arthropoda > Insecta > Diptera > Culicidae > Anopheles > Anopheles aquasalis. The sequence goes on from NC_064877.1 coordinate 84,534,574, forward strand.
CACATCACTATCACTAGGTGCTACGGGCAAGATTACCGCATTTACGACCGCATGCATCGGAATCACGTGCCCCACCCCCTCTCTCTCGAAGCATTTGCACTTGTTCGCCCTCTCAATCCGAACACTGATAATGTGAAGTGAAACAACAAGTCAAGACAATTAACTCGACCGTCCAGGCATCAGGCACGCAAAGAAGGCTCATCCATCTGCACTGACAGCGTAGCGGCGGCATATGTTGGCCTGTTTGCTGCGCGAAAGGAGCAATAAACTAGTGGCAGCCCAGATGTCGTAAAATAAGAGAAAGAAAAACGCAGAATCGCGGAATGTACCGGGCGGCAGCAAAGACCCCTATCTGGGCTGCTATAAAATCGCTTTCTGGAGCTGCTCTGTAGCTTCCTACTTTACGACCCCCTCTTCGGTAGTCCTCGCCAGCCTCTCTTCATTCCTGCAGACGTGACTCACTGACCTACATAACTGGGGCGATGGCGGTGCCGCTTTTATCATCGACGCCGTCGTCGCCGTCCTCATCATCATCGTCAGCCATCGTCATTATCATTTGGTGATTGGTGGTGTGGCGGTGCTGAGTTTGTTTGTGTGGGTCGACACACATTTCTGTCGTCAGCTCCGGTGTCGGTGTCGACGATTGAAGAAGCATCTCGTGTCGACCCTTTCACCGTTCACAGTGATCGACTTTGGAATTCGCTGCGTTGATACTCGACATGAGGGAGGGGGTATAGATTCTTGAAAATGGTGTACCGAGGGTCCAGGTTATCAGGTGTTTGCAATCTGCAGCACTAACAGCACATTACACATCGCCATCGAACTCGGTGCCACCTCGGTGTGGTGCGAGTGTTCCTGTGTGCCAAGTGCCTGGGGTAACTCAATTCGCCTCAAACATCGTGTCTCCCTGGAGGAAATGTGTCGTATAATTTTAAAATAATTATCCACCCTCCTTCTGTCACGATACCGGCAGCCTACCGAACCGATCCTGCGCCTCGCTTTCCTCGCTTCAACGGTGAAGGAAAAAGTGAAGGCAATCGGGTTCCTTAGCATCGGCACTGCAACATGATCTTACCTTTGACGATAAAGAGAGGAAGGGAGGAAACCGCTCATAAACACTGCATAATTAGAAATTGCACGCACCATTACCGCGACCTGGACGCTCGGCTGGTACGAAGAACGTAGGAGTGCGAAATATGGAGTGTTATGCAGCGGAAAAGGGAGCAGGATCCGTTGCATGCTCTCAGAAGGAAGGTGGCTGAGTACAGGAAATGGATCGTTTGTCGTCATGGATAGCGTGCTGACAGTAGTGCACAAATGGTGGAGGGCCGGTGTAGTGTTACACTCTATGCTCCTTGCCGGCGGTTGTGGAGAGAGATGTTTATGTTTTAAAACAAGCAAGATCATTATGGAACGCTGTTGCTATCAGCTATGGGCGGATCAAGGTCGCGTTTGGGTGCAAAGGATCGTGATTTCGATAAATCTTTCTCCTATTTCGGTAATAATGGGGATCGTACCATACAAGTTGACTAAAGTCTACAAGTAACTAAAGATTTTCTGCTGATCACAGTAGACGCTGTAGTGCTGTTGTTCGTTGCTTAGTTGTGTAATAGGAAATAAGTAGGCCAAGTAATCCTTCATCTTATCCCCTTACTTGTACTACTTCTTCATTAAGTAACTTTCGAATATTATGCGGAAGACTTTCTGTAAATCAATTCATGGGTCTTCTTTTATGTCCTTCCTGTAATCAAATGCTGTTCGTTCTTCCAGTTTGTAAAATCATTTTTTTCTCATAAAGTTCATGTGCTGGACACTATCCATTGGCTTTCTACATTGCCTGTACCGTGGAAGCACCGGGATTGAATTTACCATAGTGTCGTCCCGCCTTATGCATAACCAAATGGAAATTCGTCTCGACGACCCGTACCAACCCATCTGACCCTACCGGGGACCCTTTTCACTTTCACAACTGAAAGAGAAAAAAACCATAGGAAGCGCCACCGAGCTGGTGAATGCGTATAAATGTGCATAAAGAAATCCGCCGAACAGTGAATGGTAGGATGCGCACAAACCAGCACCCCTCCGGAACAAAGCGAATGCATCGGTTTTGCGGTGCGCTAGGAGAAGATTGGCCACACGGAGTTGGTGGTGGTGGTGGTGGTCCGCGAGCGATTGCAATTGCAAATTATGCACCGTCTCATCGTCGCCACCATCACCGTAAGGTTTGGAGGATGCCGCCGCGGCCGGCCGGACGATTGTCCCGCATAATTTATTGATTACATAATCATAACCAGCATGTGTGGTGGTGCGCTACGATGGCCGCCGTCTCGCTGTCTGTCGGCGACCGGACAACGTGCCTCACTGTGCCCGCCTGTCCATCAAGTTCTGCCAGCACCCATCATCATCAACTTGATGGCGATCCTCCACCCTCCTCCACCAAGTCTGCACTTCACGGAGCATTATTTATGGGCTTCGTGGGGTGGTTTATGCTGGCGGTAGTCGCAACGAGCGCGCTTTTGCAGCGAAGCATCTAGAACACGGCAAGGGAGAGAGTGCAGGGAATGCAATTAGCAGGAGAAGCCCCTCCGGAGTTAAACCACATCACCAGAAGGTTTTGCGACCGAGACCGCGACGATTCAAATCTGCTGCCAATTGGCAGTGGCCGGAGTGGCGGTGAGGGTTGTGGTTCATGGTTTCTAAGAATCGAACTCCCTACTCCTCCTGCCACAGGTCACCGCTCGCCGGTCCGTGGAGTGCATCCGGGTTTCCGTTTTCAATTTTCTCCCCCACCGGCAGGATGGAAAACCATTTTCCACCTTTTTTTCCCCCTCTTCGGTAATAGCCATCAACCGTGGATTCAATCTTTCCCTCCGGTGGCCTCATCGCGAACGCACACGTGTGCCATGAGGTGGCTCCGAATGACCGCCGGTGGTTAATGCACGCAACAAACAGCATCATGCAGCGGCCATATGCTGGATGACTGGTTGAATAAAATGCTATGAAGGGGGAGGAATGGTGGCCGGACCGAGCGAAACACCGTCATGCTACCGTGTCCTTAATGTGCACACGTGCCAACGGAACGCGGTCCCAGGATCCGGGATCCAGGACCTTTATGATTCGTTTCGTCGTTTGATGGTTTTGCGCCATCGGAAAAGCTGATCGAACAAATCGAACCTTTAAGCGGTACGAGTAAGAGTGTTTTTGTTGTTCTGTTTGATACCATTGTTTGTCTTTTCTTTCATAATTTTATTAACCTTTTATTTATATTTCTTTGTTCGCCTTCGATTCGCCTGAACTAATCGCTTCGTCCTTTGTTGTGAGCATCTTATTTAATTATTCTTAAAAATCACAATTAACTTCTCTTAACCTGTGTGCGATTGGTAATCATTAAAATTCTGTTCCAAAAAAACTACACTGCATTCCATGCAATCGTCCTTCGATAGCTCCCCCATCTGTTGACAATCGGAACGAGGAAAATGATGGCGTTTTCCCGATTCCCCGGTGGTGGTAGCCCAAGGACATTGCCACTGCCCGTATTGCCGGTTTGCAAACTGCAATCCCTCCTCAACGTTCGTCGTGGAACATTCTCGATAACCATCTTCGATGCTCACACTCGCCGCGTCCCCCTTCATCGCAGTTTCTGGCCGGAACTATTATCCTGTTTTTCGGGGTTGCACTTCTTCGGATGGTCGCAGCAAAACAAGGGGAACGAGAACGAGTGCTCTTCGTACACAAGCAAACATCCCAAAGTTTGCTACCAGCTGTTGATTCACGTTTCACCACACGTGAGCGCTAGTCGGAGGCGACATTTCGTGTGTTTTTATTTTCGTTTCAATGTCGCGTTTCCGTTTTTAATGCACCTCGTCCTGGGGCACGTGCTGCTACTGTGCTGTGCTCAGTAGTTGATTGACGGTATTATCATCGGAGATTTGCCGGGAGCGAGAGGCGGCTGATGATGAGTGAAGATAAGATTATGTGGAAGTGAATCACATTAACGGCATAACGAGCTCCTGTATGGTTGGTTCCATTGAGTGAAGGTGATCCGATTTCACAGGAAACAACAGAAAACGTGTGTTGGAGCGGAAAACTAGAACACCAATAAGCAGCTTATTAAACGTCGGGAGGTCGAATGCGTCGCGGGGTATGAAGCTTCGATTGATGTCCTACTTTAAGAAACTTGAGATGCCTTCGACGTGAACTGTCTGCACTTTGCTGCAGTAACGTGGGATGTAATATTACGACGGATCACACAGGGGATTATCCATCACGAAAAAGGTAGAATAAGCCGTGCAATGGATTAGTGAGAGCCTCGGTGAGGGCGTTTGCTGCATCCATCACAGTGTGTACCGAGCACAGAAATTGCGAAAGCGTGTCGTGCCGTCAGATTAGCGCAGTAATAGGCTGCAGTACAGAACGAAATGGAATGAAACGAACGTAGGTTTCTCTAATCGCAGGGCGTGCGCATAGTATTGGGGCCACAGACTGCTGGAGGACACGATGCGGATGCACGGAGATCGCCCGCGGTTAGATCGCCCGCGGTTGCTCCGACTACGAATAGTGATAGTGAAGGCGCAACCTAAGCCACTACCAACAGTACCTTGACACACATTTAAGTCGTGTGCGCGGCGTAGCTCCAATGCTGGCTCTTGGTTTACGTTTGATTTCCACCACCATCATCATCATCATCATCAGCCAGCGGGTGGTGGTGAGACGGCGGCGGGAGAGTGCAACTTGCATTTGACCGATGCCGATGCATTTGCGAAATGCAATACGCGAAGGCTGCATATGCAGTCATGCCATGGCGGCACACTGGGTGGCCCCCAGGCAAGCTATTTAGTTGGTTCTCGGTCGGGGTTTCTTACTTCTGCTTGGAGCTTTGCGCGCGTGGGCCAAGGAGAACGATTCGCCTTTGTGTTTAGTAGCGGCAGCAGCAGCAGCAGCAGCAGAGGCCGCGCAGCGGGATTGCTTTTTAATGTTGGCAACAGCCATTACTGCGCTCTCGACGCTGTTTGTTGTTCTCAATAATCGTGAGCGAATCGGGTTGCAAAACACGTCTAGTCAATGATGCTGACTAATCCTTCAAGCGATTCAAGCAATCGTCGAGCCTGAATGGAGCGCTGATCGAAGCGGGATCATAGTTGGCATTGGTACATTAGATTGTTTTCCATGTCGCTATTTTATTTTTTATCAAATCACATTGTTGTCCTTTCAGACATTTTCTCGTTTATTGTGCTCTATTCACTCGTCTCATATTCCGGCTCGCCACATTCATTGTTTCTCGTGATATCCAACTTTACTAATTGGCGCAACTTGTTGTTAGCAAAAAAGCACACGATTCGCTTTCCATTTCCATCCGTGAGTAGCAGCAGCAGGAGTAAAAAAAGGTGATGCCAACACCAGGTCCAGTGTGCTCCGTCCCGTGTGGTAATAATAACTGTAGGTGCACGCCACATTTCCCTGGCGGGCCTCTCTTTCAGCCTGAATTGGAGCCTGAAATAGCAAAGGAAAGTGAAAATACCACCTCGCCCCGACCGACCAGACCGTTTTCCTGCACCGCTGCCTCGTACAGAAAGAGAGAAAAGGAGAGCGTTCTGCCTCCTGTTATTCAAACCCCATTCTATGTCCTGTGTTAGCCGCTGGGTAGGAAAGGATGTGAAGGAGCTCCAGCAACTTTACACCGAGATTGGCGAGATGAAAAATTCATCCGAACGATCATGGTGCGCTCTGGCATATAACCATCAAAAGCATAACGATACACAGCAACCCGTGGTGGTGGTCGGTAGAAGACGAGAGGGGAGGCATCAAAAAAGGGCTTCCTCCGCAAATGTTGCTTCTGTCGATTCGGTACGCTTCAAGCGGTGGCTGCCGGTCGACGATGAGCCCTGGATAAATAAAAGCCTCCTCGTCTCTCGTCGTCGAACAAGAACCGCATAGCCGATGGCCACACCACACCCGTAGGCCACTCCTTGGAATATTGATTTTCCTCCGGGGAATAGAAGCTCAGGGAAGGACGGTGCGCCAGAGGCCAGAGGCCAGAGGATGCTGCGTGCAAAGTTTGCGATAACAGCGCAAGGAAGTAGTAGTGAGTGGAGTGGTGGAGCTACCTGGGTGGGAGGCCTAGTACGCTGGTGTATCGGTGAAGTAGGTGAATTGTTATTCCTATTTTCCTCACTCTCCTTCCCTGTTCGGTTGTTCAGGAGAATTTTCACGGAAAACAAATCACACTCACTCACACATCGTACACATTCATCGTGGTGCTCACCGCGCGCGATTGTGGTATTGGTGGTGCGGATCTCACGAGAGTATCCTTTCCTTTCGTTGTGTATGGTGTGTTTGTATATAGGCGGTTTGTTGGCGGTGGCGCAAACTATCACATAGTAACATTGTAGTTGTTTCCCGGAGGAAAATTACTGGGAAAATCAAAGAAGAAAACACCAAACACACTACCATCCCTTTTATTGTGGCGACTCTTCACTCACAGCCTACTGTGAAGTGGTTATGTGTGTTTGTGTGATTGTCACTTCGCTTGGTTCATTGTAAAGGACCTTTTCAACAAACACATCCATCCAGTAGCACTGGTATTGGTGTCGTCCTTGTGCCGTTTTCTGCGAGTATCCTGGTGCGCGTGTGTTGGATGTTTGTGGAAATCAAATGGATTTACTTCCGCAATAGTTCACCGCCCTGGGCAGGGAGAAAGGATTCGGACGGTTGGTCATCGTCCTGTGTGGGTTTTGGTGAAGCTGCTTCGCCTTTTTGGTTGCCAAAGGACAACACACATGGGCGTCCGTCTCCGGGAGGGAAGGGTGTGCCGTCCGTTGATCCTCTGTTGCTGGTGATGACGTTTCTCTTTTCGTCCTTTTCCGCACATTAACTGCGTCCCTCTTCCGTGAGTTGCACCCGTGAAGTGTGTGTTGACAATCAGTTGACAGGCCTTCTGTTGTCTTGTTTTTATTTCGGTTTTTAATTCTGTTTGCATCCGATTTCAGCACATTACGAATGACATACGAAGTAATTGAGTTTACTTTCTTTTTTTGGCTGAAAGTAAACATTCTGACTCGATGTTTTGGGTGGATTACTAATTGATTTACAGCTCTTGCTTCATTTTTATTGTATTTTTTCTCCCCAAAACTGTGAAGAAAGAAGTGTCACATTTCTTGATCGATGTACACTTTACGCCAACTTGTGCCGTTCCCCATAAACGGGCTCCCCGGAAATGCGAATAAAATGTAAATGCTTTCTACGCTCTATGGTTGCCATTGCGTATTGTGTCTGTTTTTTATCACCGTTAAGGACTTGCCAAAAGATAAAAAGGACACACTTGAAATGGCATCTTCAGTCACCCCTAACCCTGCCCCTGCGAGGAATGTATTGATCAGGAAATGGCATCCTCTTGAATGAAGCGCACGCTCGACGGGGGGTCGGTAACATGCTGCACATTCGATGGCGAATCCTATTCCTTCACGCAGTGAGCAGTGAATGCAAATGAAATATGATTCCTTTCATCCCTAGCCAGACCCTAGGGGGTGGGGGAGCGGAGCTCAGTTGGAGGTGGTACCGACCAACCGAATCGTCTCAATTGAATACATTTAATGTGCACTTTTTGGGCAAAAGCGACGTGTAGCCTGACCATCGAATCATCTCTTGTTACATTACAGTGTAGCATTTTAGAATTGGGGTATCAAGGGAATAACAAAAAAACCTCCATTTCAGACAGACAAAAACACCGCACCCTTTCCACGGGGTGTCTGTAGGGAGCAGTTCTTCTGCAGTAAATTTATTTTGCTCGCCTCGCGAAAAATCGTCTGCAGTCGTTGGGGTGTGTATTAATTGGCCATTTTTTTTTTCTCCGCCAGCCTTGCACATTATGTGCGGCTGCCACATGATTTTACATTTCTTAATGCCCAGAACACCATTAAGAGCAGCTAGTAGCCGTGGCAACAGATATCCTGGCCGTATCCTTTCCATTTTTTTTGGTTCTCGCTGCGGGTTATCGCTTTCCTCTCTCTCTCTCTCTTCCCCTTAACCTTCCGGGCGACACGAGACCTCGCCAGCTGGTTTTGTGGCGATGACGACGACGTGCTTGACATCATGCTTCCAACAGCGCCAGCAGGTGCCCACTGTCGGTCTCGGCCACAAAGGATCGTCGGATCCTGGCGCGCTCTACGCAACTCATCCCGCAACTCACGCGAGGGTTCGCCGCGAGACGAGCTAAATTGATAGGAAGAAGACTGAATTTAAAAAATAAAAAGCGAAAGCCTATTCTGCTGCTGTCTGGTGCTTGTTCTTCTTCCGCACTAGAAACACGACCGGCACACGGAAACGTGATGGCGACAGATGGTCTTTCGATGATGTGGTGAGAGGAACACACAGAAAGGACGCAACGCAAACCGCGCAACGAAACCGTGCATCTGTTTCACCTGCTCCGGGAGCTTGTGGGTCCTTACTAGCCGATAAATGGTGCGCCTGTTGTGTACACCATCATCACCACGTACACCATCTGACTTCCGTTTTCCCATCCCCATCGACATCAACATCGCACCGTGCTGTGCATCTTATCTAACTTATCATCAGTT
>NC_064877.1:84553146-84568146 GCF_943734665.1 Anopheles aquasalis
GATTTAAAAAGAGTTTTTAATAATAAACTGTAGCTCCTTTTTGTTTTAAAGCATTTTGATCATATCTTTTGCGGCAACCGTGTAAGCAACATATGCAAGTACAGTAGGTTTTTGGGGGAATTCACATTCACATTTTTCAATGGGGATTCACATTTTAGAATTCATATAAACCGTGAACAGAAGAAAACAGAAAATTATAAACCAAAAATCCTCAGGGAAAAGCAGACTCGTCATAAAAAAGGAAATACAAATACAAATAATCTCTCAATAAAACCTTAATAATGGCAAAGGCAAAAGTTCACATATTTGTAAAATAACTGCAATTATTAGAGGCAAATGGGGAAAAAACCACCACACGACGAGACCAAAATGAGTAGATGTTGCGCCTGTTGTGGTGAATCTGCCTCCGATGCTTACAGGCACCAAGAGAGGGGTGGTCAGCACCGGAACCGATGGAGAAGCTCGATTCAGTGTAGCGTAAACAAGGGCTAGTTAACATTTTTTGATAACTTTCTTACACATGACACACCGAACAGCGAACGAAAAGAGAGAAAAATCTTAAACACACAAACCTCTTAGCACCGGCACGATCCCGATCCCGCTCGAAGCGAAATGATCGCGCGTATCACTCGAAGATGCTTTGGAGGGGGTGGTGCTGATGGGGCGTTTAACGGTTTAACGCACGAAGAGCTAATTACCACAGTTGCCTTGCTGATGTCTTGATCTAAAGCGGAGTAAGAATACTGAACCTATTTGATTGGATTGATTCGTTTTCAGTTTATCAAACAAAACACTACAACACGCGCAGCGGAAAATAGGATGGGTGGACTCACAGAAAATGTCGAATGATCTCAATAAGATTCGCGTTAAGGAAAATCGGGGTCTCGTCCTGTGACCACCCCAAAAAACCGGTTACCCAACAAGTCTTTCATGTATAGTTTCATGCTTTCCGTTGACGAACGTTTGGAAAACGAAGGGAAAACTCTTAACTCTTAAAGTCTATTGTAGTGAGACTATCGCCACGGGAAGAATGAGCTTGTTAGCTTATGATGGGATGTAAAGAGAGAGAGAGAGAGAGGGTATGTTTGGTATCAGAGGGTGACATCCCTTATCTTCCTGTTTTGATAAGGTTATCCTTAGTTTCGCAACAAACAAAAAACGGAAAGTGGAAATCGCCCTACTATAGTTACAAATCGTTTTGGTGCTTCGAATAGCGAGTAAGTTCTGTCGTCGTCCCGTTCATGTGTGGTGTGTAGATTGTCGGTTAATTAAGTCTATGCTAAGGAACGCGAGGGGTCAAATTAACGAAAATAATACGTTCATAAAGCAAAGGATAAAAATGTACATTTTTGCCAAAAAGTTAAAAAAAAACAAGCAAATGAAAACTCATAAGAGAGAGAGTGCGAGAGGTAGATCTATTTTCTAAGCTGGCTGCCTTGCTGCACGGGGTTGTACGTGCTCTCTGACTAGCCGGAAACAGATAACAGATGATAAACAGTTATCATAGATCCTGCCACAGGAAGCGATTGTTCGAATTTATCTCATTCAGCATCGCGAAGGTACTTTTGTGTCGGTCGACGATTGGGTTCGGCAATCGGATAATAGGAGAGCATAATGATTGTAGCGAAACAATTGGTTTACGTGATGGTAGAGGAAGGATATACATTCTTTTACTTTCAGTCAACCTTTCGATAATAGACGAACCCAGGATGGCCATCCGGCCAATCTACCGTGGATGGGGATTACAGGCGCCTTCTTACGATCGTTGATACTTTTCACTTTCTTTCTATTCTCTCCTTTATCCTGCTCTAATCCGTTCTTCGGACGAATGGGGGACACTGCGATTTCGAGGCACACACGCCATCTAACGAAGGATGGAAAATGTCTAAACCTCTCCCCCTACAAAGCTGAACTTTCCAGTGCATCTCATACAGCTAGTCTCGAACCGTGACGATGATAGCTGTTTCGTGAAGGATGGATGGTTCGATCGATGAAGCCCGTCGCTGTCCCGATGCCATTCATCAAATTGTCTCCATTCTCCGGTCTTTACGCTTTTTTTTACCCATGTTCTGTTTTCCTATTGGGTGTGGTGTGTTCTTGGAAAAAGAAAATCCTTGAGCTACGTTTTTCCTGTTTTTGTTTTCGAAGTGCGATGCCATTGCAGGCACACCAATAATCTTAGAGAGGCAAAGGAGAGGACCAAGGGAGAGAGTTTTCTTTATTCTTTCGGCATATTTCATAAACATTTCAACAATCATCATCATCAACACTAAACGGAAATTAAATGGAATCAAAATTTAACCCCTTCTCCTCCCCTACTTGTGCTTGATCTTCTTCACATGGTTTTACTTTATACAATTACGCTATCGTTGGAAAGAGTCACCGGATTGACGCGTCTTGTTGTCCGTCCATAGGATGATGTGGTCAGCTGGAAGTGGATTCTCTGCTAATTTCTTGATGTTTGGGATTGTGCACTTTCTCCGAACATACCGGACCCCGTTTCGAATGTGACCAAACAGAAGAACCCCTTGAGTTGGATTTATCAGTTGGGATTTGAGTTGAGCTTTACCCAGAGAAAGAGATAGAGAGAGAGAGAGAGAGATGGCGGTTGTCAACCCGAGAGTGGCAGTCAGTCGCTCGATGTGAATATTTAAAATTACGAATATGGAACCATAAAGTGGTGATTAAGCAGAGCATTGTATTGTATTGTGCGTTGCAAAATGTGCAAAAAGCGAAACAAAAAATCGTATATTGGAACACGCAAAGCGAGAGAAAGAACCAGTTGATCACTGCCAGCTTTCGTTACCGCGGCACGCGAACTAATGCCCTTCCGTAGGGGTGGCAGTCCGGGAAGGAGGGAGAGCGTTTTGTCCCCAAAAAGGGGCACTAGTTCCCGTGCGTACGGTCAAGAAGCAATCAATTGTAAATGAATGAAGTGAGTGAGGAAACGTGGCGAAATGGATGGAAACTAATGTGTACAGAGGCCAGGTTATTACAAAGTACTTCGTATTATCTCTTTTTTCTAATGAATTGTCCCGATGGTGGACGAATGTACGAGTACGCGTGTGTGTTTGTGTGCATGGTTTTGTGTGTGTACGTTGAATGGTTGGCGTGTGCTTCGCCACACGGAGGAGGGATTAGATGGTAATGAGAATGTAAAGACGGCGGAATCTTGGCTGATCCTTGGGGTCATACACAAGTGGTAATCGATGGTGGGGGAGCAATGTGGCAGAAGGTAGAGCAAATTTAGCGAATGTGAGCACGTGTGTTTGTGTGATGAGTGTGCGAGAGTGAGTTGAAGCGAAGGACTCTTCATAGAATTGTATAAAGTAAAACAATTTAATTCGAAAAACAACTTCTTATTCGTAACAAAAAGCAAACATTATTAGAACCCATATCATAAGAGAGACCGATCGATCGGATTCGGATCGTCGGTTAGCCCGCGCTGAACGGCAACAATTGGAAAATACACAATTCATACAATCATCTGAAACCAGACACCATTACTCGCCTTTTCTTTTTTTTCGTTTGACACACTATTTCCGCTTTACAACAAACCTTCCCCGGTTCCAAGTAGCACCAGGATATCGAAGGAGCTACCGGGTCAGTAGCTGGTGCTCTTCGGCGGGTTCAGTGTCCTTGAATCAAGGATAGTGTTCGTGTTCATAGCAGCTGCCGACAACTCGCAGCACATGAAGCATCGGCATATGGACAGTAATAATGAACGAGAATGCTCAGCTATCAGGTGCTTCTTGAACCAAACTGACACGTTATCTTTTAATTTAAAAGATCATCTCTCCTCTGACACACTCCTTTTTGGGATTTATGCTGCGATAAGGCAGGCTAGCATTCAGGATGTAAAACGTAACAATTGAAAATACCTCAGATTGAGAAGCAAACGCAAACGTACAGGGCAAACGCGGAAGAGATACAGTCGTAACGAGGGGAATATCTAATCGGATATAGAGTTGGGCATTAGCTGGCATGGGAATACTCTCTTCCTACTCCGTCTGCTGCCCCTGTCCACTGACGTAATGGCATGGCTGGTGCACCTCTAAGAAATAACCAATATCGAACATTCCACCGAATTCAAATGCGATGAATGTGAGCAGCAACACAAGTTCAGTAATCAGTGCGAAGCCGTGAGCCAAATCTCACAAAAAGAGAAAACCAAAGCCAGCGTACAATAGAACTCAGAAGCCTTGGGAGAAAGGATTCTTTTTGGAAAATGAATAGTCCGAACCAACAGCAGCAGCAGCAGACGACGCCCTTCGACAGTCAGGTATCCGGTTCATGCACATTCTTGCTAAACTCATAAAATTAACAGGCAAATAGGCTCGACCGATTTTCAAATTTAAGGAAAAAGTAAAACAAAGAAACAAGAAAACCTCATGAAAAACTTATTACCGCCTAGTGTGCGAGCAGTGCTCCAGTAGGGTTTATGAAAACTAAAAAAAAAAAACTAGAAGCAGAACATATTTGAACACTTGTATGATTACGAATAAACAATTGAAAACAAAAAAGGACAATTGGAACATCATGATCATCTTTGGCGCGTTGAACAAACGAAACGGCACCGCTATCGGTGCCGTTTATTTGCTTTTCGTTTGCCTGTTCGTGATACGTGTGCGCGAATGTTTTTCTTATTGGTTGTTTGATTAGTGATCGTGTTATGAATGAAAGTGAAATGGCTACACGTTCCCATTTAGATTATTTTGTTTATTTAATATCGGTTCTATAGTCGATTGCACTGGGTTTGATTGAATTACTATTTGCCGAATTTATTACCTTCTACAGGAAGTTATGGGAAACAACGAGAGGGTGTGTATGTAAAGTTCGATTATCAACGGAACGTACCGATAAATGAATAAAAAGCACCATGCTTTGTAACACGTAGCGTTCGATTGTTTCAGGAATCCGAAATTCAGTGCATCAGTATTGCACTTTCCATTGGCTGCGAACAACCATTAACGGTAAATAGGTTGATTATATGCTGCAAACCTGTCCTGCATCTATCAGCAAGCGCCACAAATCAACCTACTTGCAGTTACGTTACGTATGAAGTTGCATTTGGATATGTGTTCCAACTCTTTGTTTTTTACCATTTTTTTTGCATGAATAAATGTATTCTTTACAGTCATCTTGTTATCGACATAGTCAATGTAAAAATCCAAGGCATGGTGGCAATTAGTTCGGTTTCGGGTAGAAGGGCAGTGTGGAGAAGATGCTAGCGCGATCGATAGTTCCATTGCAGTAGCGATACTTGATAGCCTGGATGTCCGATGGTATGGCATGGTTGCTTCCGAAATCAGGCTTATCGTACTCCGTCTGCAATGTAGAGTGCAAGGTCCCATTGTTAGGCTTTAGGTGCTCAAAACGAGTCCCTCGGATGTACACCTACCAAATTGTATAACACCTGCTGTCGTCCATCCCTCGATCCAGCGGTTTTGCTGTAGTGCATAATGCTTCCATAATTATACGAGATATTGTAGGTCGTTGTGATCCCATCCACATCCTTTCCAAAGTTGGTAGCAAAAAAGCTGTCCGCTGTTGAGGTGAAATGGAAGAATTAATTTAAGAAAAACGAATCAGGAATCCGATGGGCTCCGTTAGCTTACTCTGATACTCAGGCCTTAAAGCGCTCCGATCGATGTAAATATATTCGTCCCGATCAGCGCGGCTCACTTCGTGCAGGAAGCCCAAAGTGTGCATCAGCTCGTGGACCGGTGTTCCACCGAAGAGACACCCAGGCGTCTGCAGATTAAGGATGTTCTGGCTATTGTCCTCCTGGCGTCCGAGCGAGGCAAAGCAGCCTGCGTGGCGGTTTGTAATGTGCACGTAGTGTTTCGTTTGCGGATTGCGAGGAATAAACCGGACGCACGTTTGTCTCTGTAGCTCTTCCATAGAACGTTCTATTACATAAATCTCGTTTGGCTCTGCAGATAATAGAATAAAGAGATACAGCGCAGTGAGTGTAGTGTAATCAAGGATTCTTGATTTTTCTGATCGTATCGTACATACTGAATGTTCCTGGTTCAAAGTAATACGGTACGATCGCGTTTGGCCAGACCGTCGTTGGATACTTATCGGAGAACGATACTCGTTCGACGTCCTGTTGCTCCTCGGGGAGCATGATATCTCCCTGGTAGTAATAACCGAAACCAAGCTCATGCGGTCGACGGTGATCAGTGCGTTCATCGTAACTTTGCACTAACCGTCCTACAGTTGTTGGAAAGGAGAGCAATTATCTCGGATGCTCCGAGCGTGGCACTGACATTGGCGGAGAACCTTCACTAAAAGCAGCCAACGATCCACTTACCTACTTCGGGACTTCCTGTGCGCGAATACCCTGCACTCCGTCCAGCGCTTTCGGTGAGCATCACAACCATGCACCACGTCATCAAAAACGTGCCCAGAAGCGACATGGTGGTTGAGTTTACGTCCAGCACACACTATTCTAACAATGTACTTGCGGTGACGGACAGTAGCTGACTAGTGGAGCTATGCCGGTGGGTCGCCGATATTTATATGACCCCAGCAACGTAACTCCCTGACGAACTTGGCCGTTCTGTACCGGTGGGTTGAATGCGACGAAGGTTCCAACGCTCCAATCGCTTATGCTATGGGGCATTTTCTATGCATTCGATAGAGTTCATTAGGGCGGGAAATGTTGCGGCGATTTCCGCAGAATGCTTTCTGTGACCCCTTTCGCTACCGGCAATGTGGCTGGACTAGACCAGGCACCGGCTTACAGTGACTTACAGCCAACAGGAAGTGTGTCTTACATCGAATGGTTATTGCTTTAACTACAATTCGATTTTTAATTAAATTTAACCTTTTAATTTCATCTACACATCGTGAGTAGGAACCATTCACAAGAGAATTCAATAGGATGTATCACCAAAATGTGCCCTGCACTGTGTACTAGTGTAAAACCTAAATAGAATCTTATCGCTCAATTATGCAGTTACTTAACCTTCATTCATGGGGAAGGCGTTATCCAACAACCGTTTTTGTATTTTCCCTTTAGTGAAACATATTGAGATTTATTTATCGCATGATGATTTTTTTACTTTTTTATTTTTACTAACTATTAGCGATAATTAGGTTGATTATGAGTAGCAAACCTGTCCTGTACCTATCAGCGTGTGCTACTATTCAACCAAGTTAAAGTTACATTGTAGGTTCACTTAGAATTGTGTTTAAACTCCCTCATTTCATTCATGTTTATGCATGAAAAAAATGTGTTTAAAGTTTAGAGCCATCGTGTTATCGGTATGTTTAGTATAAAGATCCAAGGCGAGCAGGCAATTAGTTCGGCTGCGGGTAGAAAGGCAGTGTAGTGAAGATGCTGGCGCGATCGATGGTCCCATTGCAGTAGCGATACTTGATAGCCTGGATGTCCGATGGTATAGCATGATCGCTTCCGAAATCAGGCTTATCGTACGGCTTCTGCAATGCGCAGTCAGTCATGTTTAGGTTATAAAATTCTGTGCATTCATTCGATCTTTCCACATACCAGATTGTATAACACCTGCTGTCGCCCGTCCTTTGATCCAGCGGTTTTGCTGTAGTGCATGATGCTTCCATAATTATACGGGATGCCATAGGTTGTTGTCATCCCTTCCGGAGCCTTTCCGAAGTTGGTATTAAAAAAGCTATCCGCTGTTGAGGGGGAATCAGCGAATTAATCGAGCATGAAAGGAGAGGGACATCGATGCCTAGACTAGCATACTTTGATACTCAGGCTTTAAAGCATTTCGGTCGATGGAAATGTATTCGTCCCGATCGGTGCGGCTCACTTCGTGCAGAAAGCCCAAAGTGTGCATCAGCTCGTGGACCGGTGTTCCTCTGTTCAGACAAGCTGGGGTCTGCAGGTTAAGGACGTTCCGACTGTTGTCCTCCTGGCGTCCGAGCGAGGCAAAGCAGCCTGCGCTGCTACTTGTAATGCGCACGTAATGTGTCGTTTGTGGGTTGCGAGGAATAAACCGAACGCACGTTTGTCGCTGTAGCTCCGCCATTGAACGTTCTATGATGAGAACCTCGTTTGGCTCTTCAGACAATAGAATAAAGAGATACAGCGCAGTGAGTGTGGAGTAATCAAGGATTCTTGATTCTTCGGACCGTGTAGTACATACTGAATGATCCCGGTTCAATGTAGTAGGGTACGATCGCGTTTGGCCAAACTGACCCGGGATACCTATCGGAGAGTGATACGCGTTCGACGTCCTGTTCATCCTCGGGGAGCATGATATCTCCCTGGTAGTAATAACCGAATCCAAGCTCGTGCGGTCGCCGTTGATCCGTACGTTCGTCGTAACCTTGCAATAATCTTCCTACAATTATTGGGAATGGTATCAATTATGCTGCTAACAATTAACAATTATGCTCCGAGCGGACCGTTGACGTTGACGGTGGGCCTTTACTTTAGGTGCCTATGGCAGTAATGCTCTACTTACCTACTTCAGGGCTTCCTGTGCGCGAATACCCTGCACTCCGTCCAGCGCTTTCGGTGGGCATCACAACCATGCACCATGTTATAAGAATCGTACCCAGAAGCGACATGGTGGTTGTGTTTAGGTCTAATACACTCGAACTAGTCAAACAATGTACTTGCGCTGACTGACAGTAGATGACTGGTGGAGCTATATCATGAGGTCTCTAGTATTTATATGGCACCAGTTGTTGTAAAGCAATATCCAGAAGAATTTGGCCGCTCTGCGCCAGTGGGTTGTTCGTAATGAAGGATCCAACGCTCCAATTGATTATGCTTTGGAGCATTTTCCATCCATTCAATAGAGTTCATTAAGGCGGGAATGTGGCTGCGATTTCCGCAGAATGCTTTCTGTGACCCCTTTCGCTAACGGCGATGTGACTTACAGTGACTTACAGCCAACGGAAGCTTTGCGTTACATTGAATGAACCAATCAGTCTTTTATAGATGATTTGAAAATAAGGTTTATGTTTTTTTTTATTTTAATGCATAATATTTTTATCTTCTCCATTTTAGTTACATTTCTGGAGTACCTACTACTACTCAGTACAATTCAATGGGATGCATCACCAAAATGTGATGTGCACTGTGTACTAGCACCAGGCGGAAAGCGAATCTTATCGCTCAATTATGTAGTTACTTAACCTCCGTTCATGGGGAAGGTGTTTTCCAACAACTGTTTTTTTATGTTTTATTATTATTGAAACATGTTTAGACATACTTATCGCACATACGGATGTTTTTGTTTCGAGCCTCATTGATGTCGCATGACTCACAGTGAATTATTTCTTTTTGAGTATGCACTATTTTATTAAATAGGGCTAAGGTTAGTTCATGTCAAAAATTGGCTCATATTTGATGATTTTTTGTGAAGAAACATTCAACTTAATTTTTTCTAATGAATATCATATTCAATTACAACTTTTCAAGAATATTTGCTTCTATTTTAGGCAAGATTTTTTTAAAACTTCATTAATGGCATCGAATTTAGGAAGGCGTGTTTTGGAATGGAAACTTTTTACGGTGCCCATCGTAGCCGCGTGCTGGATCGCCATTAAAATACAAACCAGTAAGTTTTTGTTAGATTATAAGTTTATTCATGTAGTTCCGTCGAGATTTTTGCTGAATTTCCATTTTTTTATTTTTGGCAGATTTTTGAAGTTGAAAAATTGGTCATAATATGATCAAACCGGGTTCGTCACTTAAACGGGCAAGTCTTTTGATTCGGACCAAAAATGGTTAGACGATTTGTTTGTAGAAAAATATCTACCTATAAATGTTTTTGCAAATGCTATAATAAACTGGATGAGTTAATGAGTGAAAAGCAGAAAGAAAAAATAGAAGAAAGTGTTGCGCGATTCACAATTCAAACAGCAATGACCTGTAAAAAACCATTTTGCTCTCTCAAAATATATCCAATATGTTACATGAGCATAAACGATGGTATGTTTTATTTACAAAATAATTATTAAACATAAATAACAACAGTGATGTGAATAGATCTAATTCACTTTTGCTGTTCTAAATACGTTTGTTGAAAGTGTTCTCCCGACGATGCTATTCTACCCTTCCTTCATTCTCACTTGTTCCTTTCCACTTGAAGTATTTTCATTAATTTTCTTTATACGTACTAAAAAAAACTTATCCACCACTTTGCATAACTTGTTTCTTCATGAGCAAGTCGGTTACGAGCAAGACGAATATGGAAAAGCAGAGTGATAAACTCGTCGCTTCAAATGACCATCGGAAGAACGTGTCATCCATTCATCAGCTGGTATGTAAATGCAATTGGATTACTTTTAATTGTAAACCCCTTGCTATAAATACCTGCTGCGGCAATCTACACAGTTGCAGTCCTGTGCGGAAAAGCATCGAAATGTGCGTCTTCGAGTGGAAACTTGCATTTCTGGTCGTGTTTGGTGGTTTACTGCAGCAGTCTCTTTCAGCTTTCAGTTGGCCCGTCGAAACCAAGCCATCCACGGTAGTCGGTAAGCTGAATCGAACAAATTCCCCGACTAAATAGCTAATTTTCTAAACACGGGCCGATTTGTTTCAGGCGAAAGATTGATGAAGTACGCTTCCAAGGGTAGTAGCAACTATAACGGATATCCGCACGAGTACGGATTTGGGCACTACTATCAGGGGGACATCATTGTGCCGCCGCGACCACTGGATCGTGTTGCGCCGAGTGAACAGTTTCTAGGACTGAAGTGGCCGGATGGCATTGTACCGTACGTCGTCGAGGCCAATTT
Source organism: Anopheles aquasalis (assembly GCF_943734665.1). NCBI lineage: Eukaryota > Metazoa > Arthropoda > Insecta > Diptera > Culicidae > Anopheles > Anopheles aquasalis. The sequence continues at coordinate 84,563,893 of NC_064877.1, forward strand.
CAGTAAGTACCAAGGGGGTCTGGCGAGTCGGCCAAATAAGAATTTTTTTATTATTATTATTATTATGTTTCTTTGCCCTCGTACCGGCAGCCAACAAGGAGAGACAGAAACTGCAAGACGCCTTCAAGCAGTTCGCGGATAACACCTGCATCCAGTTTGTTCCTCGCTTGGACGAGTTGCATTTCGTGACGATCACGAATCGAGCTGAGGGTTGCTACTCCGGTGTTGGTCGCATCCCGATGAATAATTTCAACAACATCAACCTCCAGACACCGGCATGTATGCAGTCGGTCGGTACGCCCGTGCACGAGATGATGCACGCGTTGGGTTTCTTTCACGAGGTCAGTCGCCCGGATCGTGATGAGTTTGTGACGTTGAACACGACAAACTTGCGTCCAGAGTATCAAGGTAAGTGTGTATTGTTAGATAAAAAATACAAAACCTTACGCTCGCACTCCATTTCATTCCAGATCCAGCCTTTATTGAAATTAATTTCGGCAAGTTAGATGCCAGCATCGTTACAACTTATGGGGCGCCGTACAACTACGGCAGTGTGATGCACTATTCCCGGTTTGCTGGCTCGATTGGGCTATGCTGTCCCGTGCTCGATAACATCAAGCCGTACATGGGCGATTTTGGTAGCGAAGGCGGTTTGACGCCGCTCGACATTCAGCAGGTAAATGCACGGTACTGCAATGAATAAACCACTACGCCTGTGAGTGGAATCCAACTTGAACGGAAATATAACTGTTTGTTTTGCAACTGTAATATACCGGCGCTTTAATGCAACAATCGTTCACCGAAAGAAGCTTCGATACTTTTGCGCCCTTCCGTCGATCGCGATGTACCTTCGCCCAGTTCCGCAGACACTTCAGCACGGATCGTCGTCGTCGTTGTCGGGTTTTCCTTGGAATGCTTGCGATGCTTGAACAGCTGCCCAACCTGTCGCTCCATTACGGAGCTTAAGCTGTGGCGATGCTTCGCCTTCCGGGCGACACTCCGTTGTGCTTCCTCTTCCGACATAAGCTGCCCATCGAGATAGACGATGGTCGAATGGCGCCGATCGGGACCATCGTACAGATCCTGCATCGTGTTGGCACTCACCTCGGATAGGCAATCGGATAGGCTACGGTGCTGCGATGCTCCGCTGCTACGGCCATCCAAACCCTCATCCTCATCACGGCACTCCATTGGAGTGGCCCGGGATGAACCATTCTGCTCGGGTTTACCATTCCTTTCACTAGCAGCGCTACCGGCCGACTGCGGAACGGATGTGACTCCAGCCGAGGCTGCCTTTAACCGTTCGGCCCGTTCCTGCATTATCTCGCGGCACCGGTTCGTGCAACCGCCGACCCACTCGGAGATGAGCACGCCCAGTGCCACGACGTAACCGAACAGCATCAGCAGAAACATACCCTCGGTATCGGCGAGCGTTAGACCGCGCTCTTCCGGTGCCGGACCACGCAACGACTCACCGACCGATGCCTCCCGGTAGCGACCATCCTTCGTTTTCATCGTGTTCCAGAGCACCTCCCGTTTGAGCTTCGTGATGATGCCCGCCTCCTGCATGTACAGGATGGCATTGTTGATCGGATCGCGGTGCACGGAATACGGAGGAAAGACCAAGGACACTCCGTACAGGGCAAAACATTCACGGCTCACGTGCAAACCATATCGCTTGTTGATGAACCTATCAATGGGACGAACAGACAGTTGGTGAACGTCTACGGGGTTTCAGTCGATCATGGTGCACTCACTGGTAGGAGAAATTGGATTTGATCAGAAACTGAAGCTCCTCCTTGGAACCGATGAAGGCGTACGAAATGAGAAACGCTCCGGTAACGTTTCGTATGCCCTCCTCGACGCTGCTCACGTATCGCAGATCCTTCAGCAGCTTGTTGGTGGCCTGGTGGCTCGAGTTGGCGAACCAACGTTCCCATCCACCACGATCCAGCGTACCGACCCGGTAAAACCCACGGTTCAGCTGCTGCACACTGTCCACCCGTTCCGGCTCGACCGGCAGCGTTATGAAGGCTATGATCGAACCCGTATAACAGGCCGTAATGATGATCGTAAACACCCAGTAGATGCCTACGGAATCGAGGGTGTGCGATTAACCGACGATCGTCGGCACACGGTTCGCCCGGCTTACCGATCAACATCCGCGTGGACGTTTTCTTCGTGTTGCTCCACGAGTTCTCACCCTGGAAGGTAAGACTGTTGGTGAACGTACCGAATACATACCAGAACATGTTCTCGATCTCGCTCCAGTTACCCAGCAGGTGGCGCAACGTCATTTTGTCGGAAAAAGCGAGCGGAAAGATGGCCAGCAGATAGATGAAGATGATGGCCACCCAGACGGGCCACTGGAACGGACCCAGGATGGCACGGTACCTGGTAAAGATCTGTGTCAGAAGCAACGGAAGGAAAAGCCTGTTATCTCAGGCCACCCTACCTTGGCAATGCGCTAGACATTAGCGTCAGAAAGGCGGCACAATCGCTCGAGTGAGCGACGGACATTTCGGTGCCGATGTTGCGCTCGATCGTCACGTAGATCCCTGCTAGGCCGATGTCTGCTTGGCGTCGCTTGATCTCATCCACAACCGCATCACCGGATCTGGTGTGGATAGTAATCGAGTGTTATCATGCTGGCCTCACAGGAAAGGCTCCCCCCCCCCCCCCCCCCGGGGGGGGCCTACTTACCCCATCTGTGGTTTGGATGGTTCCACAATGTCGAAGGTAAAGTTCAGATACCGGGAGAGTGTTTGCAGTAGTCGGATCTCTAAGCCCTCCCAGCGAATCTGCACATTTCCGACACCGTCCGTGGTGAGCCGCTTGATGGTGAACGGTGGCTGATGGGCGGCCATGACCGTGTAACGGTGACCGGAGAACCCACGCCGGAGCTTCGGTGGAAACAGATTGACGCTGCTGCGCGAGAACTTGTTGCCAATCCAGGACGTTAGCACCTGGGGCCGGTTCGCACCCAACCCATCGATGTACAGCTCGTCCGTGTACAGTACGTACGGTTGCTCGTTGTTGATCCGCTTGTCCACCGAGTACGATTCACCGATCACCAGCAGATTGATGATGTCCCGGGATTGCTTGGAGGCGAGAAACTCCTGCAGCTTCCACTGGCTCGAGCGCGGTATCAGCACGACACGGCTCGTCAGCTGCGGTCCGATCACCTTCCGTGCCATCATGACGTCCGAGAGGAAGAGGAAGTAACTGCGGCACATCGAGCCGGACGGCTGCAGAATCTCCGGATTGTCGAGCGTGTAGTTGGGCCCGATGCGCCCGGTCACGTACGTCGTGGGAAACTCACTGAACAGTGCCTCCAGAATGTAGTTCTCCGTGCTGCCGACGTACGTATCGTACAGCACGATCGGTATGCAGGCGTGCATGTACTTCAGGATCACTTTAATGAGCAGCGTCACCAGCGACATGGTCTGCCGGTTGTCGATCAGTACGTGGGCAAAGTTTCGTTCCCAGATTTGTTCACGCGTTTTCGGATGCCCGTAGAAGGTGGGATCGACACGCCGTTTCTCACGGACCGGGCTCACCTCGAGACATTCTGCGGATGTGCAGGATTCGTTGTCACCGCTCGGCAGCTCTTGGTACGCACCGGAGTAGAAGCCTTCACTGGCCAGCTCATAATATCGTGATGTCTGATGTGGCGCACCCTTATAATTGATCAGCTGGTCGTTGAAACGTTCCGGGTGGTTAATCCTGGCGAAGGCACTGGTCCAACCTTTGGTACCGGTGAGAAGGGCGCACAGAATGACACCGGACAGTAGGAGTGTGGTATCGCCCATCGTTCCGCAGGGATGGTAACGTCCGAGTCCGAGCTGCCGATTGCTCGGCAAAGGCGTGCACACGATGAAGGTTGTGCTTATATACCAGTCCGATGCGGTAACGGATGGCCTTTGTAGGAAATTGAATTTCCAAGCAACGTTGCGTTTTGATATTTATGAAAGCATGTGACCCTTTGACCCCAACCTTTCACGGACCGTATCTCGGGAGCATTGTAGGAGATTGGTTGGTACAAGGTGATTAATTGATGTTTTGTTTCTCTTTTAATGCCTACTTTTAAAGAAAAAAGCAGCTTCAGCATTTAATGTGGACGAAAATAGCTGCAAAGAATCGCTCTTCGAACGAACGATTCGCCTCACGAGCATCAGCGCCACCTAGCGGACACCACTGAAGGGGGTTATTTCACCACGCGTCATCGCAGCAGGACGACGAAACGCATCTCAG
>NC_064877.1:84588146-84635646 GCF_943734665.1 Anopheles aquasalis
GGGTGCGAGGGACGAGAAGTGCTCGATGAGAGTCTCAGAGAGAACTTGTTGGCGTTACAGTAGATCGTTAGTGTTCTCGTGCCGGGTTTCTTTCTTTCGTGGTGGCACATAAATCAAGGACTAGAACGTGCAGTCGAATAGAGGAATGGAAAAGAAAAGCTACAAGAGAGGTCGCTTGTTCTTGTCGCGCACCACTGATAATGATCAGCGTCGGCGTCAGCGTCAGCGCTCACTACAAATGATCCGCGACTGGTCTTAACAAATTAACCGGGAATGCTGCTCTCGGTGCTGCAAGATTAATGATTGATCTAGCCTTACACGCGGTCAGAATCGAATCAAAGACCTATTTTTATCGATCGTTGATCGTCGTCGTCTTCGCGAGGTGCTTAATCGAGACTTTGACATTTGCATCCGTTCTCGGGGAGTCGTGGCGCTTAAAGCCGTTAAAAATTAATCAACCTTTTTGCCATAGGCGATTTGTCCTGTCCATTCCCGATTGCTTATGTGGGTGCGCTTAAAGCCCACACATAAACACACACGGCAAACAATCCATTCACGATCCACGAGACTCACGTATCAATCACAATGGATCTGGTCAGTGGATCTGGCATTACACGATCCACGACGTCCCTCAACCACACAGAATGGGAATTTTATGATTGGACCACGTCAATCTCGGGACTAAGAGGGGGCCCAAAAACAGGGCAGCGGCGCAACTCAATCTCGCGTCGTTCACTCCCTTCGCTGACATTTTGGTCGAACGGAGGTGCGCGGGTGCTCGATGATGTGTGAGAACGGATCGGATCTACTCGATCGACTAATTACTGTTCGGGGGCGCACAGCTGACGTTCACGGCAGCAAATGTCAGTTTCTGTTTCTGGCACCCCCCCTCCTGGGGGCTGTGAGTTGACTCATAGCTGCAGCCCGATCGGGTTGAGGCGAGAGCTGTCCTGTCCGGTGGTTCCGTTAGCATGAGCGACGTGCATTGAGAATTGGATCAGCCTCCTGATCACCTAGCTGGTCGTCAACAAACAACCATCGTCGTCCAATTGGCCACCGTTAACGACCCGCGTGCGCGAGGGGTTCGTCGCTTACGGGTAGCAACCGTGTTGACGCGTTGAAGTCTTTCGATTTGCTATTCAAGAACGGTTTGCTGCCGTTGCGGCTGCTGCTGCTGCTGCTCACAGATTCCGCCTATTTGATTGTGATCGTTAGCAGAACATGAACACGGCAGCACGAAAGGGTCTAGGATCATGTTGGTGAGCGCGTTGAGCGATTGTACCGCTGGCAATTAGAGCTCCGTGTGGCTCACAATTTGTAACTCTCCTTCGGGCGATCATCGATCGTTAGGGAGGCGATTGTGTTGAAGGAACCGGGTTTAACTGGCGAACATAAACTGCATCCAGTGCCATACCTCGAGGAGGAGGAGCTGACCCCCTTTTGTTAACCTTCCAGGGCGCTACCGTAGGGGACAGGAGGACGTGGTGCTTCATTTACGCAATGAACTCCTCCAGCCAGCCAGCTCGCTGAGCTATCAGTGAAGGGCTTGTTGTCGTTCTTGCTTCTGGCTTGTTTGGCTCGTGAGAAAATCGAACCAAAACGGTACATGGCTTGCTGATAGGCAGCAGCAGCAGCAGCAGGGCCTTGCGTCATGCGTTCCGACATGCGTTTAATTGCTTATCGCGTTGCGGTATGAAAAAGGGTAGAGTGGGGGGTTAAAATATGATACTAATACCCCCGCGCACTGCGATCCGATTCTGTCACTCCGATGGCGCCTCCGATTGCCACCGTAGCCCCCGAGAGTGAATAAATAAATCGAAAGTGAACTCCGACAGAACAACAGAACCAGTTCGCCTGGAACGCCTGATGGTGGTTCCGTGGGATTCGAGAGGGGGGCAAGGCGGTAATCAAACAACTTTTCCGATGCACTTACGTTGGTTGCAGTCTGCGTTAGCGCTCTTGGACTGCTGTCTAGTCCGCTTTAATGGCAATCCTCTGCCAATAAAAACTGGCCATACTGGGGTTGGTCAACCAGTTTGTGGCGAGTTTTGTGACGGACAGATTCAGAACAGAAGCCCCCGGGAGTGGCTTGCAGTAATAAAGTAGATTGCTATGTATGAGAATTACATTCAAGTCCAGAGACATTCGCTATTGAAAGAGTAGAAATCCGTTGGACGAACCCAGTAAAATATCTTCATACTAGCCATCACATGTGATGTCGCAGGTATCACCAGGAAACATTTTAAATACCATCGTTAAAACATATGACGCATGCTTTGTTGTGTCAAGGAAGCCAAGGAATACCACGTTTTGTGGACCATTTCAAATGATGGGGCATGTTTCTGTATGATGTTTATGACTGTAGGTCGTTAGGTCATTGATCGACCCTAAATGTTTGATAGATAAATTTACATTTAGTAGGCGGGTGGTTTTAATTTATTTTTAAATAAACAAAATTTATTTATGTATTCTTTGTATTCGTAGTCGTTCGCTAGGCTGAACATGTCTTTAGAATTGCATCCCGTAAAGTCTTCCAAAGGCTAGACTCAGATTGAGATGGAGCGATAGATTCGACATTGATTCCAGCACTTTCGAACTACAGGACGATCGAAGATACAACTGCAGCGGACGAAGAGCGATCGTCGTTTTTAGGTCCGAATCTTTTGGTGAGTGGTTTCTATTTCTAGTTCTTCTACTAAATTACCAAATTTTACTCAAATAACTACACCTATTTTGACACGAGTGTCTCCTTGAAACGATCTGGCGGGCCGTCTTTCTGAATGAATATTCTTGACCTTCTTCTTCTAGCATTCTATTGCCTTATCAACTATTAATAGCCATCATCATTTTGTTATTTAATTTTTTTATGTGGACATTCTAATGTGCTTTAAGGGGTAAACAAGCCAAGGGAATTTGAAAAAAAAATCCTAACAAGAACCAAGTTGTTAGCACTAAACAGGTGAACTCCATCACCGTCTTCACGATTTCCTCTTCGACTCATCACTCACAGTTGAAGGAAAATCCGTATAAATTATACAATAAGCCTTCCGAATTTATAATTCCTCTTCTGGTACATCAAAGCTCCCGATCGCTTGTGCTCTGCTGCCACTTGAACGTGCTGTGGTGAGTGCTGCCAAGACATCGGAAACCGGAAAACGCCCCAGCCTCAACCGTCGGAGAGCTACCGGAGCTGCAACAATGCAATCGCTCCCGTTCCCGTTCACTGGGCCTCGCCTTGTCGGAAGCCACCACTGATGCGATATGCATTTTATTGACTCAATCAAAATTCAATTCCCAATGTTTGCCGTATCAATTTCTAAACAAACAAACCATAACGTCGACGCCGACACTGTTGACGGTCGATAAGACGCACACAGACCGAAGTGTTTGCCGATTTTCGTTTCACGGACGATTTACCTCGACCACTGATCAACCATTCCTCCCCCCCCCCCCCCACTGCGTGTGTTTGGAGGAAACGGAAATGTCTGTTTCGCACTTCCACCACTCGAGCGAGTGCGGGGCACTAACGAGCTATTGTTGGTGCGTGGTTGGAAAATGGGGAAAATTATGAACTCCGTCACAGCCGCCCAGCCCAGTGCTCGGTGAGCGGAAATGATCCATGGAAGGTCGCGGCGTAGACACCGCCATCCAAGGGTTTCTGATGCAAAAGCTACAAACTCCCGTTTCGGTTGTTTGGTGGCTGTCGGTCGTGTTCTTGCATTGTTACGCAAGCAACTGCAGCGGCTACGTTTGGAGTTTGCGCGGAATTCGAAGGGCACGGTCCTTAACGATTTAATCCGTAGGCGGTAGGTCATTTTCAAGAGGGATGGGGGGGGGGGGGGAATTATTGCGCGCTAACCACACGCGGCGCCAAATCGTGCACCAAACCGCAACCATCGTGCGGCCATCGTGTTTCGAGGGTGGTTTCTCGTGTGTATTTTTGGTGCAAGTCGAAGTCATTCCCTTCGCTGTACCGAATGTTGCTGCTCTCGTTTGCTCGTGATGGTTGGTAACGATATGGTTAAACGGGGACAACGATTAGGGGTGGCCAACGTGAGCGCAGGGATCCGAACTCCAGGGCGATTCCTCCGGTAAATTGGATTTCGTTCGTAGGATGAAGAGTTGAGGTGGCGCTTGAGGGTTGCGAAATTGTTGCGACTCCACCCCGCGCTAGAACATCAGACCAGACCGCTCCGAAAGCTGGAAATTGTAGCGCGTTAGTCGCCTGTCGGCACTAATGAAGCCTGCCTGCCTGCCTGCCTGCGGTGGCTTATGCTGCGCTGGCATGTGTCAGTAACGAATCCATAATCACGTCGACGAAAATAATGAACGTCATCGCCATCGGGCAAGGTGTTGGCGGGCATTGTTTTCGCGGTTTCATTTTCCCGGGAACAGGGAAAATGACATACACGAAGGCGGAAGGCGCCAGGTCAGGTTCCCGTTCCCGGGTAGTCATTGGCCATAATTTGCGAAACTCGATTCAGATTCGATCCACTCCGCAGGGGCGGCGGGTGTTGGTGGAACATTTTGCTCCGCTCAAAAAGGGTAATGCTGTGTGGGATGTAAAGTATGTGTGCGCTTGGTCGCCAACGGTTGCGAATGATCGCGTAGGCTGTAAGCACTCGTTCGCTCGCTCTCCCCGGGAGGGTGGAGTTGCTGCGTCCAGGTGATATCGCCAATTGTGACGTCAAACTGTCACGGAATATGTCGTACAAAGTTTGATGGTTTTGTCGCGGGGGTTTTGTGCTGAAAACAATTAGGAGAAAGGGTGGTAGGAACGTTCATAAACATGAGCTCTGGGCTGCTTTTTTCTCTGTTTCGTTGCGATCCATATTGATCTTCACTGTTGACCTTTTGTAACGCCGATTGTTTTGCTCTATTTGGCGATGAAGTGATTCACATTCTTCACAACACAAGAGTTGCCTCACAAACACCCAGTCGAGTATGTATTTGAATACTTTTTTTTGGCCTGCAACTAGAGAGGCTAATCGCCACAAAAAAAAGGTGTCATTTCGAGGAGTCAATAAAAGGTAATTCATTCAAAGCACTCTCCGGACAAAGGAACGTACGACGACACATCGCCGCACGAAAAAACACCGTAGCAACAGAGCCGGTGTCGGTGTTGTTCCTGGTGTCCCACCCCGGGGGCAGGATACGAAACCGCTCGATCACTGGCTACTGCACTTCCCTTTCATCGATCGCCGTGGAACCGGTCGATCGAGCTGGGCGATTCCGGGGGAAACACACAACGGGTGGCAAACCCAGCCGGTCGGTTGATATAAAATGTCTCAACGTGAACTGAAACCTTCTCCGGTCCACTAGAAGGGCGGAAAGTAGTGTCAGGCAGGCAGGCTGGCAACACAAACTGGAGCTACGGCAGCTCTCAAGGCTGACCGGTGTCGGCTTGGTTCTGGGGCGATTTGCCGTTCGCTCGCCACCGCTGCTGATACAATTATCGTTCCACTTATAAGGTAGCCGGACGGGCGGGCGTGCTGTTTGTGTGGTAAGGGCAGAGAGTGGCAGCGGGGGTAACGAGTTTGACTTTGTCTTCGGGTTGATCGTGATACGATCGCAGCTACCAACAACACCATCGTACCCCCTTCGCCTGACTGCCAGCCAACGAGCCGAGTGTGGCGATAAGTCGGGCGTGATATGTTGCAAGGACATGGACCCATGCCAAGGACTAGCACGCGTCACGAAATGCTGGGCACTGGTCGCATTGCCCCGTGCACAATCATTGTGCCAATCTGGTGCGCTCATTTGTGGGAAGGTAGACGGGGTTTTTTGTGTGATTTTTGTTTTGTTTTCGATTCGAATTCGAGCCCTCGGCACTTTGATCACTCATCACGCGAGATGCGTCGATTGCGTTTGATTGCGTTTGAAGGGGAGAGGAAATTCAATTATTAGCAATCCAATCCGCTGTCCCAACTCCCAACTAGCCAACGGGCAGTCGTCAAAGGCGTCATTCCGTCGTCGTCGTCGTCAGCCCTACGCTCGACCTTTTCGGCTGACTCTCTATCGTGCAGATCGTGCACCTAATGCCCCACACACTAATGCTCGCCCCTAGCGGCACCGAGTTCGGTCACGAGCATGATGCAGCAATGATGTGTGTGCGGGCGCGCGCGCGCGCGCGGTGCTCGGTGTCATTTGGCGGTGTGTTGTTTCGTTGTTTTATTTTATGTGTAGCACCCAATCGCTCTGCGGTGCAGCTCAGCTCTGCAACGCAATCGTTCTGTTCCATATTACAAACCACGTGGCACAGTGAGAGCAATAACAGCACAGCAAAACACTATGCCTGCAGTTAACATTTAAGGAGCAGCACCAGCAACCGCATCGCTCCAAAAAGAAATAGGGCCCAGAAAGGTCTCGCGCCCGCACACACTCAGACACACAGTGCTGCACAATGGGTTCTTTGTTCGTACCAGCACAGCACCGGTAATGATTTCGCCGCCATCTGTTTGTTTTCGCGCGCTCGCGCCGCAACAATGCACCAGTTGCAGTCTGCAGCCGGGCGAGAGGGTGAGAGAGGCGACTCATAAATGAAGAAATGCATTCCAGCGCGCAGTATGCAACGTGACGGCAGCCTTTTGCTGGGGTTGCGAAACATTTCACAGCCTACCAGCGATGAGAAGTGCGAAAGGGAGCGGCAGTTGAAGAGAGGACGCCCTTAATCCCAAAGCTTAAAAGGAGACAAGCTGCTAGTGCTGCTGCTGCTGCTGCTGCTGGTGGCTTGGCGTGTACTGCGTATTGTTTCTGCGACGTTTGTCTGCGCGAATCTGTTTTGATTGATTAGAAAAGATAACGATGGGCGGGAGAGCTGCAGAGTGAGTGCAGAGGAGGGCATCGCGCTGCATCGCGATGCATCGCGTGCAGAGGGCACTCCGGGCGCAATGTAGTGCATCTTGGATGCATTTAGTACCTGGTGACCTCACGGCACGGAGCGAACGGAATGCACTTATGCAATCGACAAACAACAACAAGATCTTCATCTCCAAAACTGACTAATGCGCCGGAGCGGGGAGCGCTCGGAGGATCGCGATCGCGCGAAATTGAATGAAGCAGAAGATGAGTTGGATCGGTCGGTGACCTGGGCTGGGCAACTCTCCCTGGAGTTGGTGTCCTAGTAACATTTGATTGGACGCCTGCCCTGGCCCACCAGCGGTTGCGTCATGGTCGGTTTGCGAAATGCAAGGAACGAATGGAGCGCCCTCGAGAGGATCGTGCTCTGCGAAAGGAGCGTCGCCAGTAGCCTTAGCGCCCTTCTGGGCCCAGGTCTGGTGTCCGGTAATTACTTAATTAGTAAAACAAGCCAACAACCGCCATCGCCATGAGCGGCATCCGCACCGCGTCATACCGATCCGTCACGAGCTGGACATATTTTAGCCACCATTCAGACAGTTGGCTGGCCGTTCCCGGAGGAGTTGTCGCAGTCGCAGTGATCGCACGATCGCTAGATTAGCCGAGACCCGAGGCCGAGGGTTTCCTCAATCACGTCTCGATCGAAACGCATCGATCGTTCGTTCGTTCGTTCGGTGAAGAGCAAGGCTCTTGATCGTGATGGACGCATTAGGGGGGTCCCAGGTGTTCCTGTACGCAGGACGTGTGAAAATTTCCAATTCCCTGCCCACCAACACTCCCTTCTACTACCTACGCAGCAGAAATAGATCGCATCGTTATCTAATGGGCCACGATCGTTTGACGATCGTTCTGCTGTTGATGTTTTCGCACACGGAAGCGCCATGCCGTTTGTCGCTTTTCTCCTTCTCTCCTGTCGATGAAGTCACACACGGTCGAGCCATGAACACATGGCAGAAATGCGAGACAAGATGTCTAAATTTCCCTCCCCAACCACTTGGTGACAATGATAAACGGTCGCGCTCGGGGTTCGTTCGATCAGAGTGTCTCGATTCGTTGCGGTGGCGTTCAGCTTTTTAGTGCTTTGTAACAGGTGACCAGCGGAGCGAATGTACACCACATTCCAAACCAATCGAGCCGTAAATTCGGTGTTAATTAGAGGAACTCGAACTTTGGTGAGGACTTTTGCTTCGTTCTGGTTTTAATTAAACATTACCGACAACGTGCTCGGCATGCAGAGTGCGCAAACTAGATCACCACCGGCCGCCTGGAATTGCCATTTGAACTGAAGTAGCTGGCGTGCTGGCCAAACGGTTTGTTGTTCTTATGAGCGCTCTGCACGCCAACGTAGGCTCCGAGGTATTCCTTTCGCCTTGAAGGCTTCTGGTGAACTACCCGTGGCCCGTGGACTTCATTGACCGGTCCTGACGGTGGTATTATAATTTATTGGACGTGGTCCACGGATCGTGGATGGAATGCGTCGCACCTGGCGGTGGTGACGGCGAGGGCGAGTTGCAATTGAGCTTGACACGAATTTGTATCACTTCTAGTGCGCCACGTTCGGTGGTGCAAGCATGTTGTTCGGCCGGGAACGTGTCACGAATTAATGAGAGTTGGTGCGGCGTGCAATCTGGCCAGCAGCGTCTCGGAAGTCGCGCAATGGCTGGTGTTTCGCGCCAGTGAAGGTGCCAGTGAACCATGTGTGCAGTGGTTTGGGTTAAAACATTTTTAATGCTGCCTCAATTAAATTGTGAACCATTTATTGAAGTAAGCAACAGAGCGATGATATCAAAAGCGAGACGAAGCATAAATATGTTCTCATCTTATTTAATGATAACAACCAAGTGATCTGTGTACCGTTAATCACATTGGCTGACCTGAATTGGCATTCACAGCGGCTTGTGAATTGAAAATCAGGCCCTCTATAATTCTACGAATCATTTGATTTTATTCCTCCCCCCGTTAAAAGACAACATCACCTTCACCTACAATCGACGCATACTAACGAGTGCAACCGTAACGCAACGCTAACTACCCGAAAGGTCGCTTCGGCCTCATGAATCAATATTCAATCAGAGCCGGAATCGGAACCGGCAGCCGGCACCTGCCGTGCCGAAGATTCAAACGTGAGATCGAACCCGATCGCCGAACGCCGAAAGTGAAACGCCTTTCATTGACACCCCGGGCGGCCAATCGATCGCTGCCTCGCGTGTGACGATGGTGGTAAACTCATTTGGAAAACATAAAATCATAAAGGAAAAAAAATACTGGATGGCTCGGCTGCGAACGTGCCACAATTGCTTGCTGCCTTCCTGCTTGGGCCTTTTGGGACGCGACTTTCGACTTTCGCTCTTTATGATGTCAACCATTTCGTTCGGTGCGGTGCGAATGATTACGTGGTTTTTGTGTGCAGTGGTGATGACGATGTGAGTGACGGCTTGCTTGAATTGCCGGTGTCAGAGCGGATTTTTTACGCTTCGAAGGATGTGGGATTTTACATTTTTAGATAAACAAATCCAACCCAAAGCATGTTAAGCCTTTGTCGTGGTTTGCTGCATGTTGTTTTAGCTTTAATTTATCCATCGTAATCGTTTTAGCCCTTTCAACCTTCAACATTGTTGACGATACCAGCGGTCGGAATTAAATGCCTTAAGTGGACCGATACTATCAGCGATTACTATCTGCGTTGCGTGCGCTGGTCACAAGCTTGTTGTAGGGTGCGCGATAAGGTCAGCCGGCTGCTGTTAAGCAAAACAATTAATATCCCTTTAATTTGTGAACCCCTTCAGTGCTTCAGTGCTGCTGTGATCGAGCCCTGACAAGTGAGCTGTCAGATGGGATTAATGGCACAACACCTTCCTTTGGCTCAACCTTCTCCGCTCCTCTTCCTTCCCATTGCTGCTGCACGCGTAATTCGTCTGCATTTTTAAACGACTTTATGCACACCCAAAACCAACACAACCGTTGCCATCTTCCTTGCGCCAGTCCGGCGGGCTCCCCATGAATGCCATGAATGCTTGATGGGATTTTTGCCTCAATCTGTGCCCCGTGATTCCGTCCAACCTTTGCGAGCAACAATGCAACAAAACGGTGATGGTTCACGTGATTTACATCAAGTCAACCACTAAACGAACAACCAGCAACGCGTCATTTCCTGGAAGGTTTTTCCGTTTCACCGTCAGCTCGCACGAGGGAAATAAGTTGGCACGTGTTACGATTAATGGAGTGGAGGGCCATCAGTGTCGTAAATTAGGGAAGGCCAAAATGGTCCCAAAATAAAACAAAATAAAGACTGAGGGAAAAGGGAGTACACAGAACGCTTAAAAGAAAAATGAAGTGCGAGCCAAATGTGGCGCCTCCCCCCGGGGTAAAGACTTTACCTCCCCCCGGGGTAAAGAGGGGTCGTAAATCTGGTGGCCCAAAAGCGTAGTCTTCCCCCGTTTTGGAATTGACTACGCAACGCTGATAGCAGCATGATGTTTTACACCGGGTGCCAACAGCATGCTCGTTTGTCAGGAGTCGGGCAGCAGAGATAACGGACGCGAGAGCTCGAAAGATGAAGCAATTAGCGGTGGTGGCTGCTAGTGGCACGATCACTTTGCATATTCGACCAACCTGCAACGACAGAAGGAAGCAAAAGAAGAAAACATGGTTTTAGTTATTTGTTGCGAACATTAAATAATGCAAAATACGGAATGCGTGTCCTTCAACAGGCAAGCAACGGTCACTGTAGGGTTCAAACCAGATCTGATCACCGCTGCACCCTCATTGACTCATTAGTGCTTAACCTTTCACAGGTGCCCCTAGGGGAGGGAAGGGCGCCCTGCCTTGGCGTGGTCGCTTGTTGGTCGTGATGTTGATCGATAAAAAATGGTCAATAAAACTATAATTACGCTTAGCTGGCCAGCACACATACAAACGATTGCACGATAAGCAAAGGTAAAACGATCTATAAAACCGCTTGATAATCATACGTTGCACTGGTAAACAAACGGTAGCTTTGCGGAATCGAAATCAGAGCTCGCCGCGTATCGAAGTTCACTTTGCTGTACAAAAGACTTGGTTATCAAAGAGTAAGCGACGAACCTCGAAGCAGTGCAAGCAGCTGGCAATCACTATCTCTTATCACGCCCCGTCCACGCAGTACGCTGCGGTAGGTTTGCAGCCTTTAATCGAACAAAGCGAACCAGTTGCAGCTGTTGTTGTCGTTCACTCGCTACATACGTGTTTCATTCACTTCTATGTCTCCGCTCGATCATTGTGAGATCGATTGTTTGGCTTTGGTTTCTTCTCGCCTTGCGCGTTTGTTGTGCTCTTCTTGTGCTCAGCAAGTGTAGCAGCAACTTGTAGCCCTCGGGCGGACGGGCAGGCGGTGTGGGCTCTACGTTTTCGCAATTCGCCTCATGAAACCAGATCACCGGCATCGTGTGGAGGGAGGGGCACGAAAGGAGTGACACCGCTCGGAGCTGAGCATGTTCAGCTGGAGGTTTCAAGGTGGAGCAGAGCAGTGGCAGGGTAAAAAACAGCTAACTGGAGATATTTGATGCAGCATTTGAAGGGACACACACATACCAGCGAACGCCCGGAGCGTTAGTCAGCGTTGGTAGAGTTGGCTAAATATGCAAATTAGCAAGCAGCATTAGAGGGGGTGGAGTTGGTGCATTGCAATCCGTGATCACACCTGTGTGAAGCCCTGAAGCTCCACATCTCGATGACGCCTAGGCACTGGGGAGCAAAAATTGAAACCAAAACGACGCACGCACGAACCCGTTGGTACACAGCCGAACCTTGGCATGTGATGCGTGCGCATGGTTGACCTTCGGTGTCACTCCCTCACCGCGTGACATTCCGCCGTGCCTTGCATCGCCAAGAGGCAATCATGTTCAGCCCCAATTTTCGATTCGGATTATGTTCGAGGAGTCGAGGCGTCGAGATTGCTAATTCATTCGCATATTGAGCGTCGCTTTTTTTGTGTGGGGCGGAAGACAAATGAACAAAATGGAAGGAATTTTCAAACGCGCCCCTTGTGAGCTTTTGTGAGTGATTTCAATTCCACGAAGTGGCGTGGCCTACAAAACGAAAAAAAAAACCGACCAACAACAAGTGAGACAACACCACTCCCTCCTGCATGCTTGCCAGTCAACCATATGACGAAAGCTAATAATTTAAAAAATCACTTTTACTTTAATCGAATATTCATGACAGAGCAGGCCGAGGGAGGGGCGGCTCCTTCACGTCCTCCCTTCGATGGCCAGTGAGCTCCAGTCCGTCGTCGTTTCACTTGACGTGTTGGAACCGTTTCGCTTGCCAGCCAGCCAGCGAGCCAGCCAGCCGGAGCAACATGTAGCGCACGCGTGTAGCGCACGTTGCGTTACCGATAGTGTGTGTCGGGGGCTAGGGCTTGATTTAATGTCCCCGTTCCTCCTTCTCTCTCTCGCTCTAGACCTTACCAGAGGAAGGGCTTTTCGCTTTTCGTAACTAAATCGATTTTGTTTCATCCGCGTGTTCCGCGGAACCGTACCGATGCGATGGCGATGGCGTAGCCGGAGAGAAGAGAGTTGTAAAGTTAAAAGCAGATTAACTTTCATTATAAAAAGAAAAACAAGGAACGCAAAAAATGGCCAATGTTAAAACCGTTGTTCTCAATTAAGTAGCCCCTCCGCTCCGTGCTTTCGTTTCATTGCTTCATCGCGCACAGCTTTATCGGACATGAGCAGCGCGTCGCCTCAGCGAGAGATGCATAAATTATCGCCACAAAACTTCTTCTCTCCATTGCACGAGACACTGGTGCAGTTGCTGGTAGTGGTGGTGAAGGAAAGGCATCCCCGGACCGATCTTTCCTTTTCGGCCTGGCCGTGTCACCAGCACGTACCCCGAGTGCTGGTTCTCGCTTCGCACTCGATGGCCACTTTCTGGAGAGATTTATGAGTAGCACGTAGTGGTAGTGGCGGCGGAAAAAGTAAGAAAAACGCATCGTCGTACCATTATGCCACGAATGGGAATGCGATCCGGTGTTGCCTGGAAGGCAGGTTACGTTCCGCTGTCCGCGGGGCCAACGGTTTGGTGATAATGGAAATATAAAGGGGGGAAGGATTACGCAAAGACTGTGCGGTACGGTGGGTTTGTAATTACCGTCGAATCGTAGTCGTGAACAATATTTCACACCCTGACAGAGTGGCGCGTGCGTGCGGTTGAGCATCAGGATAAAATATGTTTCAATATGGAGGTCAATTTATGGGGCGATGTGAACCCTTTTAAATTTGGATTGAGAACAATATGTAATTTCTTACTTTATTAAATTGAATTAAGATAAGCGATAATACGCTTTACTGTTTGGTACTTCGTTCATTGCGATTGTGAGATCATACAAAACATACATCCTGTGTTGTTGGAACTCAACAAACGTTTCCTGTAAACACATTACGCTTTTAGAGAAATTGGAAAATTCTTGTTGCACCTCCAGCGTGCATTCCTCATACCATTCTTTCGATACACCAAGGCCGTATGTTGCAACCGAGCAAACAAACCGATCCTATCTTCGCTTCGAAGGGTATGGCGCCTGCAAACCGTTATGCAGTTGTGGAATGTTCTGACGATATTGAAACCACGAACCAACCGCGATCGTTGCGACCGGTCTGTGACCTTTCGGCACTTACTAACACACTACTACTGCCGCTGCATTGCTGCACCCACTCGTCGCTCGGTGCCGAAACCAATCCGATCCGATCAAAGGCTTCAATTCGGTTTCGAAATTTGCATACAGCGGCGCATGGCCATCAACCAGGTGGAACGTATGCGATATCGCCATCGCCAGTCTTGCCAACATGGAAAATGAGCCTCAACGAGCTGGGACCACGCAGCCGACTGGTGCCCCAAAAGCGTACGCGCTCACTCGTTTACAGCTGTTTTTGGCTAATTACTGTATCATTTATGCATCGATACATAAGGATCCGCTCCATTTACTGCTCTGATCGGTTGCGTTTTCATAATCGAGCCCCCGGGTGCTCTGATCGATGGAGGAAGTGCAGTGTGCGTTCGTCTGCGAGCGATCGAACCGATGGTTAATTGGAAATGTGGGTGAGATGCAAATCAGGATCGCACACCCAATTGTGTGACACCAAATTTGCAATCATGCCAAACCATGTTGTGGTTGTTAGCGTGATGGTTTCTTTGAAAAAAAAAAACAGATAATATGGACCTCCTAGAGCACGCCAACAAGTTGCCAACCGTAACCGATTCGCCGAGTTAGTAAAGGAGCTCAAAATTGGCCAAGCTCTAGTGGCGAGACAGCGATCGGTAACGAGCGAACTGCAGCGAATCGCGAACCGTCGCGTCGCGCCTTCGACAGCATTCCGAAACTGGCAAACCAGAATGACAACCATTTCGCTGCTCAACGTCGTCGCCGTAGTCGCCGTCATCGGTGTTGTCGCACCATCACGCGATTACCGTTTGATAACGAGGACCAGCAAACCACTAAGGCGCCTCTGGTGAAGGAAAGAAGCAGAAAAGCAGTGCCCGAACTAACGGCCTCCAATAGTAGCGTCCCAGACTAGACGCACACTCACTCCGAGCGCACATGGTGCGGCGATCGAGATGCCAGGGCCTCACCGATCGATCGATCAGATCGATCGCCTTGCTCTGCTGATCATTCGCTTCATGAGCTCGCCACAACCGCACGTCGCAGCGCCTCGCTTAGCCTCGCTTTAATTTGTTTATCTCTAATTAGTGTCCGTTTTGTACGCCCGGATTGTCGGTCGGCCGGTCAGATGGATCGGTTGGAAGGAATTTGAAGTATTTTGAAGGAAAATGAAAGTTGTTTTTCCACCCGTGCGACGGACTCTCGGAATCGTGAGGCGTGCGAATCCTGGTTGCTCCCCTCACAAACGGTCAACAAATATCGCGAGTTTATTGTCAGCACTATTGCGCTCGAGGACGTTTATGAGGCGCATGAGCATAAAATGTTGCCTCATTGAACTGTACGGATCGTGATCAGACGCAGACGTGGCTTATAGCTTCGGTTTAATTAGTTCGTAAGCAAACATCGAGTAGCCGAAGGTCATAAAGTTGGTTCAATAAGAACCGATTCGTTTCGATTGGCGTTCCGTGATCAGGTTGGCAGGATAAATGTGTCCTGGATCCACTGCTCCGGTTGTTCATATCTCGTTAAAGGGGAAAGCAATCGGATCCGGGTTCGGGTGACGATTCCATCACCAATCTATAGCTCGATCCCCTTTCGATCGCGTAATGTCCTAAGCAGGATCGTTTGCAATCGAACGCAAAGCAATGGCGAGTATATTATTTGCTTTCGCATCAACCACCTACACACTCTCGCAGAGACCTCATCATTTGTCCTCGGGCATGATCAGGAAATGTACACCTTCTGTGTACGTTCGCGCGGAAGAAATGCTGAGTTCAAGAGTGACTTGGCGTAATTACACGGTCTAACCAGCGCGCGCACCTCAAGGTGTCTTATCGTTTGATTTATAAAAATCGAATCCGACCACTCGGCCACTCGGAGTGTGATCTAATAAAACCGGGGCTCGCCCCTAGGGGGAGGTTCGTGGTTACCGCGTAATAGAATCACGTGAGACGCGCTCGCACACGCGCGCAATAACCGTAATTAAGTGGTTGAATATGCGTAGCGCCCTCTCTGTGATTGATAATTTTTAATTACATATTACCGCGAGTTATTGGCCCCCGGTGGCAATGGACGGCGCACAACACTCTTTCTCTGTTGCTCTCTGTTGGTGGACGAGGTGACGAAAGGCCGATCGAAACTTCCGCAACGGACTAGCGGACTTGTAGTGTAGCACCGGAGCGAGAGGAAGCGAGTTGCAGCTCGTATGCTTTTGCTCATTTCTATTGAACGGTTGGTCCAACTCAACGTTAGTGTCTGGTCTGGTCGTAGGAGAGATCGATCTGGGTCAGCATAGCTGGCGATGGTGATTGATTTGGTTTTAATTCTTTAAACACAGCCCTCAGCCGTGCCTGAAGAATGATGGTCCTG
This sequence comes from Anopheles aquasalis, assembly GCF_943734665.1. NCBI lineage: Eukaryota > Metazoa > Arthropoda > Insecta > Diptera > Culicidae > Anopheles > Anopheles aquasalis. The sequence goes on from NC_064877.1 coordinate 84,604,009, forward strand.
ATGGTCGATTCACCTCGTATCGATCGTGAGATCAATCTCAGCGCCTTCGAATCCCTAGTGTGTCCCTCAGGGATGATGATGATGATGATGGCGGTGCGGCAAAATATAAGCCCACAAAATGGCACACAAAATGACCGTTCACACCAAGTCGTGTCACCGTTCGGACCACGGACTCTCGGAATTGCCTATTAACACTCCAAACCTCCAAATCACGACCGCTGGTTCCATTTGGCCAAAACCGTTCCTTAGGCTTGATCCCTCGGGGGTCCGCGTGTTGAATTCCCATATTTTTGCCATTTTTAGCGGACTTTTCGCTCTGCAGTCCCGGTGGATTACTTGGGAACAGAAGGAACGACGATCCGATTTTACGCAATCTCCCTTTACTATTAGGTAAATGGAGCGGACTCGCCAGCTTATTCCAGCGGCGGTAAGCGTGGTAATGAGTCACGACACGAACTCTCTGTGTCATCAGGGACAGGGTTTGTTTTTCATCGGGGGAAAATAGAGAACCTTGCTGCGCGCCTTTGCCACGCTTGTAACGGTCTTCGTGGTCTGTTAGCGCCTGTCTGATCTGGTGGGGAGTGAATTGAATTATTAGTTCCCTTTTTCAGGCATTTCGGCATTTCAGGAAGAAAACACCCATGTGCCGCGCTAGTGAATGCATTTTCCCTCCGCAGTCGCTGCCGTTGCACAAGTGCACACGATGCACTCCGCGGGGTGGGCGCTTCCAGTGCTGCCAAGTAAGGAATGTGTGTTTGACCGCGATCAATGAGATGAGAAAAGACTGGCTTGGCCAACTCTCCGGCCAGGCAGGTGGTCTACACGCTGTGATCGGTGGCTGCCGCGGCATTTCATTCATTTGCTTTGAACTCTGCGTGATGCGCACCACACGAACGCGCGCCACAGGTGGTGATGATGTGCGCGCGATGAAACGTTTCACTCAGTGAAATGCAGCGCAAGGTGGGTGTACCACGTTCGTTCTGATGCTTTGCGTTTGCGTCTGCGTTTGTGGAATGCGCCCAACCGGAGTTACGCATCGTTCGGTTCGGGCCACTATTTTTCCTCATTTTCCATCGTGCGCGGGCAAGTAAATCGAAAACGGGCTTTGCATCGGCAGCAGCAGCATGCCGATGGTGCGTTGTGCCGTCAGACGAAATGAGAAGCGTTGCATCGGAATGCAGGCAACCGCGGTTACGGTGTCGGTGCCGGTTGCGTGTCAAACCGCTTCCCGTGTGTCACCAAAAGGTTCGCCTCTCCTCCCCCCCCCCCCCCCTTCCCCGAAAAAGGTTCCCGCGAAAGGTTAATGAGGGAAAACGGCCCCTTCCCATTCGCAGCGCGATGCGTTTGATGGTTTTGGTATGTCGAAAAAACCCAAAGCAGGAGGGAAGACGGTGGTTCGGTCACGTGCCCGATGGCCAGCCCCGGATCGATCGGTCACATTCTGAGCCGGGCCAGCACGCCACAGCACACTCTTCTTGGAATATCGGTTTTCGCTTTTAATTAGTTAATTAACTGTCCGCTTACATAAGCCATCTGCCATGCCGTACCGGACCATGTGCTAGCCGGAGCCGGTGTTGGCTGCCTGGCCGCATAAGGCAGGTTATGTGGCCGCCTGGCGTGGCGCTGTTCGGCTTCCTGCATGATGCTGCGCGGTGGGAGATGGTGCGGGGTGATACGGTACTAGAAATATAATTCAATAAAGCTGATGTCCTTCCCTGGCATCTGGCCTTAATCGGACCCCTCGGACCGTTGAACGAGAGAGAGAGAGAGCGAGAGGGAGAGGTTCGAATTCGAGTTGCAGAACGGCCTAATTTGCCATAGCTGCCGTGATTGCTGCCGTGATTGTGCAGCTTCATTTCGATGATCGGCGATCGGTGATTGGTGATATTTAGAAACAAATTAATTAAATGACGCGAGCAGTGATGCGTTCCAGATAGTCGATAGTCGAGGATCGTTTACAACCGGAATGCTGAATTGCAATAAGTGTATTCTATTAAGTTTTTAGTTTAAATTGGATTTAACCGGAGACTTTAACAGACACGCGGTGTGTTTCTGATGAAATGTGTGTTACACGATCATGCGTAAAGTCACTTTTGATTACGCTGACAATTTATTCCACATTTCCTTTGGCGTCATTCGAATCGGCATATAATTCAACGTAAAGACAGCGGACAAGCTTAACTAATCCTAGTAACGGATACTTGTTGCTCATTCGCATTGCAATGCTCTTTTTCTCTCGCTTGCTACGTTCATTGTCTTGACCTGTGGGGTTACGGCGACATTTCACTACCAGAACACGAGCCAAGATGGTCTGATAAGTCGTCAGTCACTTCGGCATCGACCTCAAAGTTGACTCGCAATCGAATAGAAAGTTCGGATTACTGTAAGCATGTCCAGCGCGCCCAGCGTGTTCCTAATCTCCGTTCCGCATCGGTAATGGATACCTTTCCATCCTGTACTCTGTTCCGATACGATTAACTGGACACTGAACATGTTCCAGGGAGAGAAAGAAAACCCTCAACATTTGATCGTGTCCTTGTCCGCATGCAGCAGTGAATCTTGGGACCGGGGCCGGGCCTATCCTCATCATCTCCTCATCCCCCATAAATATTAATTATCAATTGAACTTATCAAAACCCGCACACGAGTTGAAGGTGACATTTTGTCTTCTCGCCAGCGGGCACAGCCGGATGATTGGTGGAGGACCGCAGTAAGAGGCACGCTCGCAACTCAAGCCTGTCGAGTGACGTGTAAATGACAGGATCACACCGAACGGCGAGCCTGCGTAGCATCCTTCGGCTGCGTTTCGTGAGCTAATGAGCGTTGTATAAAAGGGTAACCTGCGGACCACCTTCGACGTGACCAATTACATTTATTGTCTCGATTGTTACTCGACACACACAGGCACATGGCATATGAACTCTTCACGTTTGCAGAAGTAGTGCGCTCCGGCCAATCACTCGATCGATGCACCTGATGCTGCTGCTGCCTTCCGTGGGGTCGTCATTGTGGTTTGACATTGCGAGCGGCGCACCAGCGGCGCAGTAATCATCGCATCCAGAGCTGCTGAGAGCGCCGCTGTCATAATTATGCATTATGCCTCGCCGAGGCTTATTATGTGGCGGGGATTATGTTGCTCGTCCGGTTGGTTTTTTTTGTGCTTTTTTTTAGTTGTAGTTGCTGCTGCTGCTGCGCAAATTACCCCTATGTGATAAGACTGATTGAGCACAAGTGTGTGGGGTAGGAGGGAATGTACGGTGCGTGCCACGCGGCTCTCGTTTCTATCTCGATTTAATGGATGTTCCTCGATGTTATTTCAATTGTTTTTCATTTTATTCCCCTGATGCATGATGATGAGCTGGGGGTTGTTCACATGATGCAACATAATATTATTTTTAGCAAAGGTGTTCCAGTGTATGTTGATAAACGATACTTGATGAGCAGTATAGTTATAATCCTGGATTTGTGAATTTGTGAAACATATAATATTATCAAACTTAAAATATTGTCGGACCAATAGATACAGCGGAATTGGAGGTATTTATTACGTATTACTGAACCAAGATTAAGTCATAGTTGCAAACAACTGACTCGCAAATTGACTCCAGTGGTTGTAAAATATTATAATTCTGTTTTAAAGAAACAATGTCGCGATTCCGGTTGCCCCCCGGAAGTGATCACGATGGTTTATGGTGCACGATGTACCCTGCAGCACCTTGGCGCGCGCGTCTTAAGTACACACAGATGAACCTCATTTAAGATGGCCTCCGGTGACACCAGCCACAAGAAAGGGGGCTGCTGATTTGGGAGCAGTAAAGAAAGGAAAGCAAAACCGAAGAGCATAGAACGAGGAAAGAAAAAAAATCGTCATTTTCCATTTATGTTCATGACAGACTTCATAAAAAAAGGTGCCCGGCTACACGAGATGCCTCGCAGCGACGACGAGCACAGGAGAATGGTTCGTCCGAGCGGCAGAAGCGCTTACTTCCGCATACTTCCTAGCTGCGTCCATGCCGGCTTACGGTCATCGGTGCCATTTTCCGCATCGTATCAGCGCGGTTTGGTGCGACAGGATTTATGCTCGCGAGATGCCACAGTGCCGGCACACGCGTACGATATGATTAATGTACGTGCAAGCATACGGACGCACGCACTCCTGCATGAGCACGCGATGGCTGCACTTTCGTTGACCGCTTGGAATTGTACAAAAAGTGGCAGCTGAACTGTGTGTTCGCCGGACACGATGATGTCGACGAGTTTGCAGACCGATGGACAGGTGAATAGAAATGAATGTCCTATCCACCCCCTTCGCGGATCATAATTCATAGCATTGACCGATTTTACTATCATTTACTGGTTTATTTGAGTATTTTAAATGAACGTGTTTGCTTCCTTCTCAACGATTCTCCAATAACAAAATGCAGGAAGGCTGGCATGGAATTCTCATTTCAACTCCTAATCACTTTTCTCCCTCCCATTTACCGGTGCTAATGTTTGAGGAAAGTGATCGTTTGCCAATCAATCGATGGTGTTCCATTCATCAATCGCACCACTACATAATAGGGAACGCACGTCGTGAAGGCGTTACTCAGCAGCATACCATGGCCAGGTTAAATGGGAATTTTGAAGGCGCCAGACACCCTCACTCACGGCACGCACTCCCACGATGACTCGCACAGAAATGGAAATCATTTCGCAGCATTACTTGCAGCATGCGCATGTTGCAGCTCGCGCGTTATGATTTGTTATGATTTACGATCGTGGCCGATCGAGGGAGCCCTTGGTCATGCTTCAGTTTCGCAGCCACGGCCTGTCGAGATGCAAATTGTTGTGCGGATGTGCAACACAAACAAGTGCAGCTTTGTGGGATGGCCAGTGGATCATAAATAATCTCGCGCCACGTAACACTCACGCACACTGACACCTTCCGCGCGATTGCAAGACGGAAAATGGGGGTTTGAAATCCATTTTTCAGTAAAAGTACAGAACGATGTAACGATGTAACGATGCATGTGCGGTGTGTCTAGGATATTGCAGCATAATCTGCGTCAAGATAAGCGCCCTGCTTTCGCCAGTGCTGCCTTAAAAACGCATCGCCATCAATCTGCAACTTCAATCCAAGCTGAGAACGGAGATTTGCAGCACTGTTTACTACTCGTCTCTCGAGATCGCAACGAACGATCGTCTCGTGGCTCGTGAAGCACACACTTCACCTGCACACCTCCATCTCCTCTCCACAGTGGAGCACCATCTAGCACCAGAAGCACTCGTCCGTACAGACGATTCGGCGGTCAGCCGAAGATGGACTTCCCGAGGTGGCTCGAGGTTAACTCGAGGCGTTTAGCTGGTAATTTACTTTTATGATCGCATCGCTACACGATGTCGGCCGGAGAAGATGATCGCAATGATCGCTGTTTGGATGATCGTGTACTTGGCCGTGCTTATCGATCGTTCGATCGTTCCTGGGATCGATTGGTGGTAGCCGCTCGGTGCTACTTCACCGCATCGCATCGATCGCAATCCATCGCATCACGAGTGGATTGATGAGACCAAAGGATTGGCCTGTGCGAGAGGGTGCGATACTCAAGCCCAGGTGGTGTCTGGCTCGAAACATAATTCACCGCGCCACCAACTCGTCAAGATTGTACTCACAACGAGCTGCTCGATCGTTCGAGCGTCAATAATTGATTAGCCGCTGACGACGACGACGACGGGAGAGAGAGAGAGATTGTTCTTAAGACGGAGGTTCAGGTGGTGAATGCAATTTATGGAGCGTTTATCCGGACACGTAACGTGTTTTAGGTGGCACGTAAACGTGGAGTGTGTTGCACCGCGGATGCTAGATGATCAATTTTTGCCATTAACTTTCAATCACGGACCGAGCGAGTCTCCTCCTTACCCTCCTAATTGATGGTCTTTTGTCAGCGGCGAGCAGATCCAAAAGCTGCGGTTCGGACACGTTAGGTGTTAGGAAGCAGCAGCAGCAGCAGCAGCAGCAGCGGCCACTGCTATGCACCGACCGATCCGATAAGCCTTTCAACACCTAGACCAGCGCTGCAGCTCTAGTTACGGGCAGTTTCTGAGCAGGAAGCAACACCGGTACGCTGCCACACGCTGATGGATGCACGATAAATGCATTTCGACCGCGGTCGCCGCCACTGCTGTGCAGTCGATGGATGGATGGACGAAGGCAGCAACAAAATGAACTGCGCTCTGCGCTCTCAAATGGTAGCGCATTAGCGGTCTTAATGCGGGAAGGTGCAGTGAAGTGCGGTGGTGCGCGAGGTTGATTTTTATTAATTTCCTCTCAGCACGGTCGGTCAAAGGGTGTCTCTCTCGGCGGTCAACCTGGCCGCAGCTGGTGGGCCACACACTCGCAAGAGTGATAGAGTCTTTCACTCCGTTAATGAGTTTCACTTGCAAACCACGCCACGCCACCACGGGCTGTTTGCTCTGATTTGCACTCCGAAATGCCCTCCGGGAGGGTGGTGGGTGGGTGGACCAGGTCGCGCCCGGACCACCCGCGTGCCCGGGTGTCGGTTACGTTACGTCGCCATGCACGTTGCGGTGCCTCGACGTCGACGTCGACATGTATTTTCGTTTAGAAGATTAATGACAGACCTAATCGGCGTTTCAACCTCTCCTCTGTCTCGTCCTTTTTCTCACTGACCGTGCAGCAGCAGCAGCAGCAGCAGCATCTTGTGGTGAATGGTTGAGAGGCTTATTAAAAGATGATTTGTATCCATCCCGAACACTGGACCATTTCCGCCTGGTTTGGCTAACGATCTCCGACCAGCTAAAGTGCAGCCCGTCCGCATGCGAACACGTGTACCTAGAACAATGGTCTCGGTCGGTGTGTGTTTGTTTGTACCTTTCTCTTTGCTTCGAATTCCAATCGGAGCCATGGATTGCATGCCACGTGATGCATGCGTGATGGATAACGATGAGATGGATCACTTCCAAGTGGGCATCCCCCCGGGGAAATGCGTTTTTCAGATGATTTGTGGTGCGTCCGTGTGAAAGGCTGCCACAAAGTGCTCTGGAGCTCGAGGGTGCAGACACTTTGTAGTTTGTTTTTTCAGTTTTGTAGTGGTAACACTCGAGGGATGTCGATGCAAGTCGGTAATAAAATTGTCAAAAGATGGGCTAGTGATGCATTTCCCAGTGCAGTGTGTTTTTTATGCTGCTGCTGCTGCTGCTGCTGCTGCATCGGAAAGTGAAGGCACATTGGGTAACGCGTTGCAGCACGTGCTTTTTGATGTTCCCTTTGCACGGAAGCACTGAAGTTCGAGTGCTGAGTGGAGAGCGATGCTGTTACTGTCAATTAACTTTTTCTTGGCAAAACAAAAAGGCAAGGACAAGGGATTCCTTTTTGTGGTCAAGTGAAAGGGAAGGTTCCGCCCATTTGGAACACCTTGGGGTTCAAAAGAATGCTCTTGTACTACTTATTGCTGCGACGGCTTCCAAAAACCCTTTCTGATGAGCTCATTCGATGAAGCATTTTCCTGCTGCTGCTGCTGCTGCTTTCCACTGAGATGTCTTTGGTGTTCCCACGGGAATCAACCTTCAGCGACCTTGGATTCGTTCGCGAAAGGGAAGCTTCCAGCATCCTTTCGAGGGATGGCGATGGCCAAATTGCCTAACCACAGCGACGAGATGCGACGTAATCGTTTCCTTCCAGTTTTCGGACTTGAAGGACTGCATAAGGGAATCCTGGCCTTTTTGGTTGATTTTTGGATATTGTTAAAAAGTGAAAGGACTCATCTGGGGGGCAGGTGCGATGAGATGAGTGCCAGGGTAATTTTGAACAATTTCGTCCCCCTTGGGTCCCGGGGGTGTGTATGTCTGCCCTTGCAATTGACGAGACAATCGAATTCGAAAACGAGAGAACGAGAGAGGGTCAAAAGGGACCGCGCGGCATCGCGCATCAGTCGCCGGTGTTGTAGTTTTGTCGATTTTCGGGTTTGATAGCGGTCACTTTGCCCGATGGCCGGCTCCGAGAAACCGAAACCTTTCACTTGAACCTCGAGGGTGGTCTTTGGGTCAGAGGACTCGCCGATCGCGTCGTTGCATACAGACTCGCTCGAGTGAGGAAAAGGATACTGAAGGGAGACTAGGAGATGAAACAGAGGGGAGCTCGGTCAGCTGAAACAAGCAAAATGAGTTCACGGATCGTAGAGGTACTGTTCCCGGGGGGATGGAGTATTATGAAATGTTTCGATACTTTCGCTCCGCTCGTCTTTGAGTGACATGATAAAGGGAGTGAGTTTGTGCGATGTGAGCGCAAACAGATCCAAGTGGTTTTTCAGAGCCATGAGCAACGAAATTTACGTATTTTAAAGGGTTTAAGCTAGGATGTTATCTTCTACAGTAAGTTGTACAAGTTTTTTTTTTATCTTTTACAAACTTTCATCGTTCATGCATCATTTAAACCGCAAACTATTAGGATTATTAAATATAAGTATATTTAACGTAGACTGAGATTAATTCTTTTCATTTTCCTATTCAATTGAATATTTTTGAACTTATTTGATGAATGAAAATATCTATTCTACTTTTTATTTTTAGTTATTTTATATTGAGTTTGAAAATGTTCGTATGAATTGAACGTTTCTGTGAATGAAAATTGGCAAAGCATAAGCAATTGCTAAACTGACATCTATCTTCTTCATAAATGATCATTTGCCAGATACTTTAGCAGCTAGGTTGCTTGTGCTCTGAAATTAATTGATTTCAATTAAAGGATATTTCAATTATCATCTGACTCCTTGTTTTTATCCTCACAAACCTATTCAGCTGTCTAAAAATGCTACAATTCCCCCGGTTTTAGCAGATATATCTTCCTGGCTACCTGGTTAGCACCACACTGACAGGTGCAATATCGTTGAGATACCTAATCTTCTATCGATTTCACCTCCGTCGACCCCTTCGGCTTCGGTTGGAACTCAAGTACTGGCCCTGGCGACAAGAAATAAATCGATTACGCCAACCGGTAGGAACCACGGTGAGTTTGGTGGCCAGTTGATGGTCGTCTGGCTGAATGGCATTATCCGCGCGATCCGTTTGCTCTTATGCTGTGATCCTCGCTCCCCGTTTTGTTGCCCGATAAATTCCATCCAGCCACTAGTGCAGGAAGATAAGCATCGGGGAAACACGCAAACCGAGCGGTAGCTGGACCTCAGCCGCAGCCGCTAGTGCGCAAGACAAACACAAACGACGCTCACTTACAACAGAGCAGCCAGTGGTGTGCCATTATTCGATGCCGTAGCCATCGTCTATCGAGGAAAGGCTGGATCGAGATCTCCACCATCATCATCGTCATCGTCGAAGTGGCCGTTGACGAGTTGGCGGAATGAATGCGATACTGCATTGTAATTGCAACAACTCTGTTACAGTTACAAGGAATGTGCGGACGGGCACTTGTGCCTTTTTTGTATCCCCTTCTCCGACGATCGTTCAGATTCATTTCCATAATCGTCCCGTAACGTTCAGGCAAACGTCAAGAAATGTGTTTGAGCTCACGGCCGCTACTTCCTCACGTTGCACCTTGTACGCCGGCGCAAGATCATCTGCGTCTGCGCTCGATCGTTCGCCAAAGATCGCGATTTTCTGTTTATGAATTTCCGCGTTCCACAACAAATCGATCGCATCGGCGGATCGCGGCGCTGTGTATGCTAGGTCCGTCTAATTTGTGGTTTTGCATGCGAAACACCATCACGCACCGGTACCAGGCTGCGCCAAAGGTTGAACGTATTAATGCTCGCCGGTGTCGATTAGAGGGTTGAATGTCCATTTCCAGCTGCAGCTCTCTCCCTGCACGGGGCACGCAAGTGACTTATTGTTTTAGCTTAGGCCACTCGCGCACATAATGGGCCCCCTGGCTGCTAAATTGCCCCAATGCTATGCTATTGACTTTGACACTTCCGCTGCTGCGAATGGTTCATTCCGTTCCGTTTTGCTAGACTTCCCCTTGGCCGCGATGGCGCAGCAAGGTTTATCGTTGGTTCGGTTATGATGGCGCGATTGAATGTTCGACGTTCAATGTTTTGTACATGCTGGAAGAAGGAAATGCTTATCCTCGGAGCGCAATGAGGAAGCAAACAGCAGCGGCCTTAGAAGAAGGAAAAGGAGGAGATTCAATTGCTGGGTTGGGAATTGGTTTCGCCTTCACCCTGACCGGCGAATCCGGGGTGCGGATCAAACGTTCTGAAACTACCACCTACATTTACCACCCACTACCACCCCCATTTATGCTGCGTTTGCTGCAGTAACTAGTAATAAGAAACAATTTCCTCGCGCTCCCGCTAAATGTCCGTAATTTGGAGAGGGTGGGGGAGCCATTGCTAAATTGGCGAGCAAAACAAACAAGAGAGCGCCACGAAAAGAGAAAGCAACACGCCGTCCAGCCAACTAGCCAGCGACTGGCCATTGGGAGCATTGTGGTAGGGCACGAATCGCGCGAATCGATCTTAATCGTAGGCAAAGTCCTTCCGCGGTCTTTCATCTTGACCGATGAACGGTCGGATTGTCAAAGTCGACACAGCAGCGGCGCAGGATCACCGATCGAACGTTGGCGAAAAAAAAAAAACGGGACCGAAAACCGTTGTCACGACCATCGAATCAATTAACCGCTGATGGGGCTGAGCGTGAACTCGATCGCAGATCGTGCTCGGAGTTATCCTGTCGCTGGTGCTTTCGCTCTATTTGTTTTAAAGCGGGGTTTTTCTCGCCGGCCAATTTGATTCCCTTTTCATTCGGTGCGATTCCGTTTAATTAATGATAACTTACGATCGCGGGTTCATTCGTTGCTTTCCATTTATGATTCACATAGGCACACAGGCACGACGTAAACGACTTAATTAGGGCTTCGCTTCGCGCAAAATTGTTGAACGATTTATCACACTCGATGCTTTCGGGGCGCGCTCGACGCACTCGCAAATTGATCGAGATTTACCTACACGGGAGAGAGGGAGAGAAAGAGATGTGTCAAAAATGTCAATTAGCATAGTATGTTTTCCATCATTTCTTGCTGCCATTCGCAGCCTAAAAGTACCAGCAGATACGTAGCAAATTTTTATGACTACCGCTGATTATATGCTACACCATAAAATTGTCCTGCATCGCAAAAACCGGCGACCTGTTCGTGTCTTGACGTAACCCCGCGTAACATGTGCAGAGCATCGCACCGCAGCAAGAATCACCATGAAAGAGGCCCCCATAAATCTGTCACAATCACTCCGTTGACTTTCTATGCCAATCATTTACCGTTGGCCGTGAAGGCGATTGAGGAGGAGGAGGAGAAGGTCGATGAAAGATCTATTCTTCAAACGAAACCTGTAGCCAACCGGCAGCAGCACCGACGATCCGGCAAACGATCCGGTAGTCTGTTAACAATCCGGCATTTACTTACGCTACCGCATTCACTTCATTCATCCATCGCCGGGGTCTCGCCAGCATATCAGCATATCGGATTCGTGGTGCTCTCAGCGCTGCTGCTGCCTTTGCTGAAGATGATTAATGATGCCGTTCGCTAGCGCCGGAGTTTGCCGGATTCCAAATCCGGAACGCACCTTTCATGCCGTGCCATGGCAGACATTTGAACCATGGGGCGGGTGGATGGTACCGGTGAAGCACCGGCAACCATCGCACGATAGGTAATCCCCACTGGAGCCGCACTGGAGCCGAATTGTTCAGAAGCGCTCCCACGTGATGCGTGGCGTGGCTTGGCGTGGCGTGTGGCGTGAACGAGCTTTTTGGACAGCACGAAATCACAACACAGATCCATCACACGCTGACGCTGTCGCTTTGTGCTTTGCGCTTTGTTGGCCGGTTGATACGGTCTGGTTGGCCGATTTCTGGCCAATTTTATGGTGCATCTCGTGCAAACTCCCAACAACAATGGCGTCCGCATGCGCATGCGACCCGGGATGCGTAATAATGTCAAGCCCTTTTCGGGGGGTGGAGGAGCCCTACAGTTTGGTGAACACACAACGGGTCCTCCAATGGGAAGGAACTAGGCTGTGTGGGAATGCACGCGATAAGCGGGCGGATGAATCCGCGAAACCAAATCACAATCGAGTGCGTGAGAAGCTCGCTGCTGCCTGCTGGATTTGCTTATTAATGTTTCATTTTTTTACCATTCGGGTTTTGGTCATTCGAGGGTCTGCATTCAAAATATTTTCTCCTGTTGGACCCGGAGCACGCTATGTTGGTGGCATTCGCGAAGGAATTCTTTTCAAAAATTAAAATGTTTCGTCGCGTGTGATTGTCACACATCGATTACCTCGTGCAGAGAGCGCTATCCAGGCTTCTATTGTCCCTTTCCTACATGTTGCCTGGTCTACCAGCAGCACCAGCAGCAGTTCTCGCTCTCTGCTCTGGCATTACGTAAGTCACCCTCGCTGCTTGCTCACCTATTTCATTTTTGTTTTTAATTTTTTTTCTCGCTCTTCCCCGAAACCCACTAAAGACCCACTGTGGAGCACTTGCGAAAATGTGGGGCGCGCGCGCGAGCGCGGCGTGGGTTACGACGAATGACTTCAGCACGCGATCAAGCGACGAACCGACGAACGAAGACACAAAGTCAGCGGTGGCGGCGTCACAGGCTTACGATCAATCACTGCCCCTAAGCCAACATTAGGGTGAACAACGCACGGACACGGAATAGACACGATGACTCTGGCTAATCCATTTCATCTCTCTCCTTCATCTCGTCTCGCATAAAATTCCCTCCTTCTCCTTCGGCGCGCCGGCAGGTGCCCGGTGACCGATTCGCGCACTGCGTCTTTTCCGTCCGATTCCGATTTATCGCCAGCTGTCGGTAGCAGCATCCACAGCAACAGTTCGATCGTAGAGTGTGTAGCGTTGCCCCGCTTTTAATTAAATATTCACACAAAACGTGCGAGCTTCACTCCGAAAGAAAGTGTCACCGGCCTCGAGCGATCGAATCGCGTCGACGCCAACATTTGCGATCTAATGCTGCTTAGGCAACCAGGACCGGCAGCGCTCTCGTTAATCTTTCTCTCTGGCGCACTCGGCAAGCGTGCTGCAGCCACACACGCAGAGTACGCCTGATCTCCAGCTGATCTCCAGCTGAACGCTCTCGCGCTCCTGTCCCATGGTCCGGGGACTGACGAGTTGCTCCAGTTTTTCGAGTACCTGGAGCAGGTTTTGTGTGTCCCTCTTGCATGTGGCCGGCCGGGCAAGAGTGGGCCACACACAACAAGAAGGTTCATTGATAGGCACCGACTGGAGCACCACCAGGACGACGACATACGCGCCCTCGGCTCGCTTCGGTCGCTTCGGTCGCCATCTTATGCAATCGCACTCCTCGTTGCCCGCACCTGGTTTGGGCATAGGACCGCGACCCTCCGGTAGATTATGAACGGGAAGTGGCCGCGCTACGACGACGACGACGACGATGATGGTGACGTCGCTGGCTGCGTTGGAAATTGCTCCAAACTCCCTGAGTGTGGCCAAAGTTGGCCACTAGGTAACCCGGTGCCGTTGGAGGCCGTCTTGTCTGGCCGTCGTCGTGCTCTGACTGCTCGCTTGATCGCTCGCTTTGCGAGTGCGTTCGCCGTAGCCTAAATAGTGTGGTCCGGGCGCAATGCTTCCCACACCGGTTTATGTTGCTGCTGCTGCTGCTGCTACGGAACTCGCTAGCTTCATTCGTTGCGATCGAACAGGTCTTGACGGTTTCGATCGCAATGTTTCGTTCGCTGTGGCGAGACACAAAACGTAGTCGAGGAAGAAAATTCACAAATTCGCGTGCTGATCGCGGTCCCGGTTTGCGCGGCATTGCAGCCACCAGCAGCACAGCTGCGTTGCGAACGAATTGTTGGAATGTGCGAACGAATCGTGAGGGTGAAAGTGAACTCACACGGATACACGGTGCTGATGGGGCGGCTTGAGACGAATCAATTTCGTGATTAACTGACAATCCGAACGGAGGTGTTTGTGGAATTCTGTTGCACAAGGTGCAGCAGCAGCAAGCGCTCACAGCTCACGCTGATCTGGTATGTTGCTTTTGAGTGAATGAAATGAAAACGTGACACTTCGTTCTAACTTCTGCAAGAGAGTCTTTGATCTTCAAAATAATGCTGTGCTTTTTATTTAAACTTTTTTTTTTTAAAATAATGCACTATTAGTCTGGATAATGTCGCAACATTAGATTGTAACAAAACAACTAACAGATAACTCAAAGGAACACTGTTTCTTATTAGAACTGTTAGTCCACCATTCGCCTGCCATAAACATGTTCAATCCCCAATCTAAAACCAATAAATCATCCCATTATCATCGATGCCTAACGAGCTAGCGACAGGGCGTGCGACGATTAATTCAAAATCCAATCCACTGCTCAAACGACCAACGACTTAATCGTTCAACGACGTCGCTGCTGCTGCAGTTCGAGACATCCACACCGATGACCGATTTGGGCGGTATGTAAATTATGCTGCCACACACACTCTCGCTGGCACGATATCGCGCGATTCCAATCAACACCGAGCCAGCCAGGTGACGATACCGCCACACCCGCCCATGGAATTGGAAGTGGCCTTCTGGGGGTCGCGAGGGGACCATAAAACGATGGGAAAACGAGTTCCTCTTTTGCTTCTCATGCTTTGGTGTCTTCCCAGGCCACCGCATCTGGAAGATGCCTCTGCCGAAAACCACCACCGAAAGGGGGAGTGAAGGGGAGGTGCTCTTTATTGGTGGCGCCCATTGACGCCCGAGCGCATGTTCACGCGCTTGCCACCGGTGCTCGTCGCCACCAAGCGGCGATGGCACGCGCCAGACCGCTGCTTCTCTTTGAAGATGATGATGATGATGATGATGAGCAGCCCCCCTGGGCCTCTCTAGGGGGTTTTTTTTCGAGAAGAAGAAGATGGTCCACCTCGCCTCGTGGTGGTGACAATGTTTTTTTTTCGTCGTCTGTTTTGCTCCACTCGTTCGCCTCGGTTCGAGCTGCCGCTTACCATTTTCATCGCGACACCACACGGAACGGAGGATGAAGATGTTGCTGCTGCTGCTGCCGTTGCTGTGTGGTCGGTGCTTTTCATCCCTCCCGATCCCTCTGGTCTGGTCCGACAGCCGCTTGTTTTGGGAGCGATTTATTTGTTTACCCTTGTTCAACAGCGGGTGACGGTGTGTGCTTTATGTGAGAGGATCGCACTGCAGCATAGTGAGGGAGCAGGTGGGGTGGAGAAATGGAATAATTTATCTGGAACCTCCCTCACTCCCGCTGCTTTCGGTGGCGTTCGATCGATCGTCGCCAAGCGTCGTGATAAATGATTGTCGAGCCTCCACTATATCCTGTTTGTACCATCTATTAGGTGCGTGATCACCCTTTTTTTTGATGATCAACAATAAATGTCTCTCCGGTTAATCCGTTTATGAATAATGCATCAGAATTTGGGGTTGACACAGCTGGTGAGATCCGGTATCAGCGCGATCTGCTTCGTTTAGCATAGAAATGACCTGATCAAGCTACTGCTCCTGAAGAACCGTTCAGGAACTGCTTTATAATCGCCCCGGTAAGCACACATTCACACTCCGATTTGTGCACAAATAATCCAAACAAATTGCATGCTCTCGCTGTACCAGCAACAAAGCCCCAATCGCTATGACACAACACAAACCTTAGGCCTCAAGACGGTGACCACGACGATGACGACGACGACGACAAATAGCAAATCTCAACAATGCGCATGCGACAAATCCCTCCACAGGATTTGCATGGCCAGCTGCAAATAAAGATCTCCCATGACAAATGCGCCACATTAGCGCTCAAGACCTTCGTGGATTCGAGTCCCGCGGCTTCTTGTCCAGTGATCCGCAGTACCGGCGATCGTTTGTCTCCTTTTTTTTTGTTTTGTTTGCGTTGTGCCTGTGTGAGCTGCGAGTGCAAAAATGCGGCGTTCCAACTCAAGAGCAATGGGATTCAAGTGGAAAATGGTCCAAAGAAAATCCTTAAGCGCCGATAGCTGCAGCAGCACCGGTGGCCAGCTTGGTAGCATAACGAAACCTGCTGCTCTGCTCCCTAGCAATATGGACCTCACGAGGAGCTGGAGGTGAAGTCAAGCGAGGTAAAAATATGAACACCGTTGGTGGTAATTTCTTTCTCCGAACGCGCTTACGTAATGTACACATAAGACCCCGGCCCGGTGCTTTCGTCGTCGTCGTCGTCGCCATCGTCATTGGACGTTAATCGAGGCCCTGGCGTGCTCCATTTCGAGAGAGGGACCTCACCGCTGCTGTCCCACCGTTGGTCAGCTTCAGCTGGACCACTTTTCCCCCAGCGCGCTCGATCAACAATCCAGAGCAATGTGTGAGCAATGTTTGCGAATTGCCGCGTCGCGAAATGGCGCGCGCGCGCGCGAGAGGAGCCCACCGACGACCACACACCGAAACAATGGCGTTCTTTGAATGGCTGCACGATGCGCGTGTGTCTGTGTGCCTGTGTGTGCGTGTGAATGGTGCCCTCTAGGAGACAAATCGAGGGGATGCAGAATTAGACCCCTTTCGTCCCCCGGTGTCCTGCTCGGCGGTTGCTCGATCGACTTGTGGTCCTTCTTTATGGTGGCCAAGCAGCCGGGACCGCGCATGACTTGCTCGATATCCACGATCAATTTAGGCTTGCGCGGGGACTCGCGAGCACGGAATCTCGAGACGGAATCCCCTCTGGCACACCACTGTCAGCTGAGATTTTCCGTTAGGGCCGCACGCGGTTGTCCAGCAACGCGGCGGCGATGGCCAACTTCACTTCCTGGCTTCTTCTTGTGTGCAGCAGCAGCTCCTCGGTCAGTGAGGGGGAAGGAGAGAGGTGCACATTGATCGGTGGAGGTGGTGGTAATCATGTAACGGTCTCCGCTAGCGGCGGCGGCGGCGATCGACCGGCGGTGATCCATAAGAGAGGACTTGCAGTGCACGGAGGCTGGCTGGACTGCATCTGGTGGTTGCCCCGTGGCCACACATAATTTAAATGAAATTTAAACGGTTTAATGGGTTAAACGGAGCGGGAGAGCAGGCCCGTTCTGGCAGGATTGATCGAGTAAAGTGGTAAATGGGGCAGCGTTGGTTCAGACCAAGCCAAGATCCATTTTTGGAGGTAAATAGGTTAAGTGAGTTTTTTGTCGCAAAGTTTCATTCAAATAAGTATGTTAATTGGGGAAGGTTATGTCTTTTAAATGATTGAGTTTGGTGCCATTGCGTTGCATAATAATCAGTACTTTAGTACCTTACAGCACGAAAGACTCTTTAAAGAGTAGTAAATTGGAGATTCACTAACATAATTGACAGTGAAGGAATAACTCCAAATATTTTATTATTTCATGATTTGTGACTGTTTTTTGGGGAATCTAAAATGCACAACCCAACAAATTCCTTTGCATGTCGAACACTTTGACCATTGGAATCCTTTAAATGCCTTTTGAAAAGTTGCATGCTGGGAGCGCCGGAGCGGTGAACAAAGTGAAAGCTTTCTGTCCCTTTCTACACTGATTCTGCCCTGACCGAGAACTCACCGCCAAATAACTCCCGCGCGGGTGTCGTTGTATCGTTGATCGGTGAGCAAATTTATTGTTATGCAAAAGCCGCATTATGGCCGTGGAGGTGCACCAGATTTGCACCCTACGGTGCACCGCAAGGGGCCACAGGATCACGCCTTGCCGCCGGGAATCCCGGGAGTGTTCCCCCGGGGACAGAGAGAGTGTCATAAAGCATCAGCACACATGACCATAAATAAGCTCCGGAGCCTGGAGATCGGAGTGGATCGATCGGTGAGGGTGATGTGAACATGGCTGAACATGTGAACATGTGCGAGCAAACCACCACCGGGCCCCAGACCTGCACGACACCGAATTAATCAGATCGTTTATTATGTAATGTGGCAGAGCTGTAGGGGGGGGGGGGGGGGGGTGGATCGCGACACTCAACGGACGAAGCAAGTGTTTCCGAAGGGCCCCTCATGAGGACGACGGCTTGTTAGACGGTTACGGTCCCTGGAACTACGATCTCGGTGTCTCTGATGCGCCATTTTGTTACAAATAAGGTAATGGGAATAAATCTCGGACCCAGGAACCGCTAGGAGCAAGTCTTAGGGCCTCGCTAGGTCTTTTACAACGCAGAAAAGCACAAGAATCATCCTGAGTACGTGCCAAATGCGATGCACTGTACTTTCAACCTGGTTCAATTACCCCGTTTGATGGGAACAAGTCGACTCCCTGGAATCGACTTTCGTAATACACATTCCACCGAAGTGTGCTGCACACAAGTGAAACCGAGGCTACAGATAAGACAGATGCAAAACAGATTGTCTCTTTCGTCGAAAAAATCCCCGTACTATTTTGGCCAGTCACCACCACCAGCTGCTTTGCATAATGTCGCCCGGTGAATCAGTGACGTTCTCTCGGAACTCCATTCAACTGTTTCGACTACTGTCTTATCGGCATTTACATACGCGCAGTAGCATCCCACGGATGCTGATAGCGACTATCTTGTCCGGTTCGATATGAACTATAGCTGGACAATGCTATAAACAGATCCGTCTAGCCGCTGAGGAAGCCAGTTCCATTTCAATCTTTAGTGTTTAGTGCTCCAGTATTCCTCAGAGAAGCAAGAAAGAAAATGAAGGAACTTGTGTCGTTGTTGTTAGTGGTGGGAGTGTTAGCTATAGGACTACCTCAAGGTATTTCCTGACTTCCGTAAGGATACTTGACTGAACAGTAGTCACTAAGATCGCTTTCGGGTATTTACAGTGCAACCGCAGCTCGTCTGCTACCAGTGCGAGGACTGTGAGTTCCAGCAGGAGATCCCGGTGGTTTGTGGTGAGCCCGACTACACGACCACGTCCATCCCAACCGATACCACGTGTCCAACGTGTGCCCCCCCACCGACACTACCGACCACACCCGAACTGACCACCGCGACAACGGACGTCACGTGTCCTACCTGTGCTCCGACGCTACCCACGACCCCAATGCCAACAACGCCCGTACCGGAAACAACCTGTCCAACGTGTGCTCCAACACTACCCACGACCCCAATGCCAACAACGCCCGTACCTGAAACAACCTGTCCAACGTGTGCTCCAACATTACCCACTACACCGAGCCCAACCACTCCAACACCGGAAACGACATGCCCAACATGTGCTCCGACACTCCCAACTACACCAATTCCGACAACATCGACTCCGATTCCCACGATTACGACACCGGAACCAACGTGCCCAACCTGTGCACCGGAACCGACCTGTCCAACGTGTGCTCCTGAACCATCGCTACCGACGACACACGAACTGACCACCGCAACTCCGACTCCGACGATTCCGACGACGCCAACACCACCACCACCGGTTTGCCCTGCCGGGTGCTGTCCATGTGGTACCGCTCGCGCCACGTCCGTCTTTGCGATGGCAGCCCGTGCCGCTAAAGCGTCGCTGTTGGATGAGTTTGAGGAGGAGATCCGTTCAACGCGACAGCTCCCACTGCCGGTGTACGTGTGCTTTACCACGGAACGGATGGGTAGGTTCATCATCATGTGGACATCATGCCGAATGTCGCACTGATACCCTTGTGTTCCTCTGAATTTTTCCAGTGAGCAACCGGCGCGTGATCAGCAGGGGATGTACCAAGCGGCAGCAATCGGTAACGGAAACCTGCAGCCAGCTCACCGGTGGCCAATCGTACGATCAGTGTTCGCTCTGCTCCTGGCAGCTCTGCAACCGATAGTCTCGGAACGCAGTACGGCAAAGTGCCAACAAGCGCTAACATTACCTCATCTCGTCGTCGTCGTCGTCGTTGTCTCTCTTTCTGTCTCACTCGTCAGTACATCTTTGCGACCTTCAGTTCCCCTTCCAAAGAGCTCCAACTGCGCCTCCCATCAATCACTCATTAGCAGCAGCCCAACGGAGGTTGTTATCTGATATCGCTGCTGCTTGGAGAAGGTTCGACGCGACGCATCCACCGCAACCCAAAGAGCGAAAGGGTTTTTGGGCTCTAAATAAATTCAGTTGTAGCTAAGATAAGAGGGCCCCCTGACCCCGGTTGTCTGTTGCCGTCAAACCCCAAATGGGGATCAATGGCAGGAAGAATGGCGTCTGGCGGTGGCGATGAAGTCTGTGGAAGAGCGATAGCGGACTTAGTCATAGCCGTGTCATGTGCGGATGATGTATGACTTCTCGGTTATATGTTGCAACACAGCTTCCACTGTACCACACCTCCTCTCCATCACTAATAGTGTGCAGTTGATACGCTCGAGGGAAAGAAGAAAAGTTCATCTTGAAATCATTATGCGACTAATGCAAGTAATGTTACAAGTAATATTATGAGGCATTTCGCACCGATACCAACCGACAGAACCTCTCCAGGAGTCAATTAGTCCCCCCGTGAGAGGTCGCTAATGAGCTGGGCAAAGGTCCCGCCTCTCTCTCTCTCTCGATGCTTGACATGGTCCGACAGACTGACTTCTGGACGCGTGTACTTTCACCAACAACGAATGTCTGCTGTCTGCCTGTCCATAGTGCGCAGGGAGAGAGTGAGCGAGAGAGGTGAACCAATTATAAAATACTTCAATCCAGCATCAGCAATCATTGGCATCCCGTCAGCATTCTTCTGGCACCCTCCGGGGTTGTGCAGTGGTGTGGCCGGTGCCAAGCCAATTCAATTATCATTCATTTCCAAAGTACCACGTGATAAATTACCGTTTCCACCGTTGTGGTGGGTGGGGAGGCGGCAGGAGGGGAAAGGGGGAGGAAGGAGGATGGTTTTGGGTGGCTGAGGTGGTATCTGTGCGCCATTTTCATTCCCATAATTTTCCATTCGTTTCGCCGTTCACTCGACTCGAAGGTCTCAGGTCTTCCGCTACTTCCGCTTTCACGTTGCGCTCGGTGGCGGTTTCGAAGCGATTGGTGTGCAGTTGTTGGTCCATCCAGTAGTAGCAGCAGCTGCAATACTGGTCTATGGGTCTATTCTCTCACCACCGGGACCCTTATCTTCCGAACGGAAGCGTCTTGCTACTTCAACTTGGTAGAATCTCGCTCGACTGATCTATATGTGGCTGTCCCGGGGACGGAACAAAAGGGAAAGTTCGTCACCCTTCCCCTGACCACACGGCAAGGGGAACGCAGCTAACCGTATCACCAATCGATCTCGAGCGACGGATCATAACTAACGGATGAAAACGGAAAGCATCTCCGACGTGTCATTTCGGTTCGCTGCATCGCAGATCCGATCGCCGATCCTCGTTGCTGCTGACGCTGCGAGTCATTCTCTCCCGTGGCGATAAGGTTGAACGAAAGATTTCAACGAGCGAACAAGAGAGAGAGAGAGAGACTGCAGCAAGCGACGAACTCGATCGCACTGCATCATTTCGATCATCTACCGCCGTAGAGAGACAATAGGCCAGCAAAGGCGACTATCTTCCTCGCGAACGTTGGACTCCCTTTTTGTGCCCATCACACGCGGACATGATCGTTCGTGGCGTGGCCATCGCGACGTGAAACGCGACACGAGAGAAAATTGAAAGCGACATGTAGAGCGTCCCAGCTTTGCGACGAGGCAGACTTGGTACGCTACTTAGCACGCCACGTCCGATGCTAATCGTGCAACAAAAAAAAAACCACCGGCATTCCATTCCGATTCACGCCAATTTCCCGCGGGGACGCCACTGAACGTGACCTTCCTCTGACTGGCTGCAGTCCAGCATCCGAACCGAACCGAACCGAACCGAATCGCCCAAATTGAGCTGGAAATCGATTAGCCTTTGCAATCTTCGATTCGATCGCGCGCCTCGAAGAATGTCGCCGGAAAACTTTATCGAGCTGCGCTTCGCGCTGGGGGTTTAGCGCATTGTTTGTCACGGATCGTGGATTCGCGATCGAGGCGAGGCCACACTCGATGCTGTCACCTCGGTGTGCCGGGTTGTTCGCGATCACTTCCCTCCTCGTCGTCATTGTTCTGGGGTGATGGTTACGTTTCCGGCCTTACATTTCCTGTGGCGTGATTTGTGATCGAGATTTGGGAGCATTGGGAGAGAGAGAGAAGGAGATGGTGGTGGTATTCGCATGAAAATCAATTTCACTTTCCCCGACCCGATGTTGTAATAGCATTATGGAAGCACAAGGAATCAAGTTGATGTTTGGAAAGCTGTCGAACTGCCACGCTAAACTTCGATTAATGTATTCTACTGGAACCTTCGATTGAGCCGGCTGGTAATCGCATCTCCTGCGTGCGTTTCCGGCCAATCTATTCAACTTACAGGTGCCAATAATCAATCTCTTCTCGCAAACCATTCAAATCATCACTCACGACTCGAAACTGAACCGAACCGCCGCATTCCTGGGCGAGCAATGTAGAAAAAAAGCTCGGAAATGTGCCTTCGTCGACCCCTTGGACCTTTGGTTCTGGTTACGCAAGGCCAGCGCACCAGCAAGTCCCGGCATGCGTGTTCGATTTAGCCCGGATACCGGGGCGCCCTGTGGAATGTCACGATCGATGAGGGTAATTTGAGGAACTTTTCTTTAAACAAATTCCGAGCTGACCGAACTCCCTCTTTTTGATGATCGATTACAAATTGGTGTAGTGTCGTGATTTTTGGAAACCGGCGCTATGGTGGTGTAGGTTCGAGCGATCATTAGAAAACGAGGAGTGAGGATCGAATGGTGTCCTTTTCTGTTCCCGGCTAGCTGTGATCGTGCGTAGCAATCGCCGTTTCTGCCGAATCGATCCGTAGGGTCATTTGTTATGTCACTTCAAGTAGCGTGTTCCGCTAGCGAGGTTAAATATGTGAACTGTTGGTCTGCAAGTCTAGATGTAGGATAGTTTTTATCGTAGGAATTGCTCCCGTGTTGTATGATTGGCAGCATATACCGTGATTAATCGTCAATCAAACAAGCGAACGCATCACATTTGTTTGCTGTGGAGTTCCCCTGACAAATGATTAGTTTCCGGAGCAGAAATTTGAAGGTTGAACATCAGGAATGTGTGATATTTGAAGTATTTATAGCACGACTTTCGCAGCCACCACACGAACCGTAAGTCAAACGTGTCGGAGGATTAGTGCAGAAGGAATCGGCATTTAAAGGACCAACTCGTGGTTGATGGCCACCTAAAACCCTGGTCTCTATTTGGCACCATAATTAGCACACCTTACGCAACACCGCCACGGCCAACGTTACCCGCGATATTCCATCATAACCGGTTACATAGAATGACACCTTCCGAAAGGCTTATGTTGTGCTGCTGCCGAAAAAGTGTTAAAAATTTGGCGTAATTCCAGTGGCACAACAGTTCCAACTGACCACATCACGATCTCACATCACGCCGCCGAGGGTCATCAAAAAGCAGAATAAAATGGCGACACCGAACCGGGCCTGCCATCAACAGATTCAGATTTCCGCTCTCCGCTGGTGCGTTTGTGGTGAGTCTTCGCTTTTTTGCTGGCTCGCGCATCGCTCGCTTTTATGTATTGCCGTTGTCCCAATGCCTTCCGTCCGAGTTTACGAGCCTCGTTTTGTAGCGAGGTGTTGTTGTGCTGCTGTTGTAGGTTTGCAGAAGCTACCGAACTGCTTCCAGCAGCTCACCGGATGTGCGAGAGGTTCGCGCTAGTACAACCGTTTTATGGGTGTAGTTTTCTCGCCTTTCTTTGTGTCATTCGCGACGATTAAACAACGCGTGCGAAGACGAGAAGGAGATCGTTAATGAGTTTTTAGAACAGATTCCGTTAGCTGACGATGGAGAAAAGATTGGGACACCAACGTCAAGGTGTGACACGTGAGACACACAGAACGTTGACCAACGGTTTGAGGGACTATAAATCTTGCTGGCCCGAACCTGACAGCAAGTCAGCATGATGGTTCATTACGGGCACGTTTGGTGAACTCACTAGCCAGTCAGCCTGCCAGCCAGCCAGCCAGCCAGCCAGCCATCGCCATTTAATTGTGACACCTACATACCTGCGCCATTGACTTTCACATTCCACCGAGCACCCCCCGGTGCTCAAGAGCTCCAAATGGTCAAATAATGGTGGCAGCGATAGGATTGTCCGTCCGTCCGACGACTGCCCTACATT
Organism: Anopheles aquasalis; assembly: GCF_943734665.1. Lineage (NCBI taxonomy): Eukaryota > Metazoa > Arthropoda > Insecta > Diptera > Culicidae > Anopheles > Anopheles aquasalis. Next base: position 84,628,084 of record NC_064877.1, read on the forward strand.
TCGCCCAGTGCGCTAGTGTCGTAGGGCCACCAGGTGTCTGTCGTCGACGTTTTTTGTCCTTTTTCGCAACCAACTAACATTCCCACCGAGCTGAGATCGGCACGCCGTCCAGGACACATCGGTAACGCCCCTGTGTGTCTCTAGTGACCTGTCATCGCATCGGATTGAGCTTCATTCTTCTATCGCTGCTGCTGCTGTTGTTGCTGCTCATGGGCTAGTGGATAGAAGTTCACGTTCGCATTTGAAGCAAGTGTCGATGACAGGCGAAAAAAGGTTCTTGTGCAATCGCTCAGTGGCGCACTGTCCGGGCCACCGACTAATGCACTCGATGGCGATCACATTATGACTCATTACTACTCTCGCAGTCTCTCGGACAGCTCGCTCTGCTCGATGGACGGAGGTTGCGCGTCGAGGACGGGTTGGATTTATGAGTCCGAGTGCCGCGATGAAATTTATCTTCGATGCCGCTCGACGCAAATACCTGCGGTGTGGCAGCGCTGTCGGTGTCAACTCCACACCCACGGAGTGCTGCTCGCCGTCACCAACCGCCGCCGTTCGATACCGTTCTCTTTTGTGCCGTTCGAACCGATCGATCGGTCCGCTTCTCGCCGCCACCGTCGTAACCAGTGCAGTGGCATGTATGTTCACGCCTGTTATACTTGCTTTTAATTGCTGTTCGCTTTGTGAGTCGATGACATTCGACGATCGGTGTGTTGGAGCTTAGAGAAGGGTCTATTTACTTTGGATGTTTGATTCTCGTTTTCAATTTTCTCATGATTTGCCATTTTTTTAAATGAAACTGATGCTAATTTATCAAAAATCTCAGCATCATAAGAAGTTCTTAGTGTTGCAACATTAAAAAAGGTATTTCTACTTTTCTAAGGTATAAGGTCTAACGACGTCGATTGTGTTGGAAACTGATTTCTTAATTAACGCCAGCTTAGTAACGGAATCGAATTGCATTCGTTATTCCTCAGCCATTTCGTCCTTGAGGGTTCTGTGTTATGTCCGTCAGTATCACTCTCGTTTGCCTACTCCCCCCCTGTAAACTGTCATTAAAAAATTAATTACTACGATCAAACGTAAACATAATAACGAGATGAATGCAACCGGCCTGCCTGCCTGGGGCTCCTTCAAGCTCCAGCAGCCATGGGAATGGAAAATAGAGCGAAAAACGCAATCGACAATCAAGAACAAACCTCGAAATTGTTTTAGGAGCGGGAAGGCATTTACAGCATTTCGACCAATTTCGTTCATTAAAATGCAAGCCTAAATGGATTTCTTGCTAATTTAAACGATTGTTTCAACGCGAACTTCTCGACTGGGTTCAGCAATCAGGTCTTGTCGTCGGTCGGCTGTGTGTGACACATTCAACGAGCGAGGTGGGGCCAAACGACGGCCAAACGGACGAAGTGAAGTGAATCGCCTTCACAAGATCCAATCGCACCGCGTTATGCCACTCATTTCGTGGTGACGCAGCCACCACCGGCCGCCTGGGGCGTTCAGTGACATTGTGGCCAACGTTTGTCCGGTGGTCGGTTGGGTTGGTAGGTTACAAAAGCAACAATATTCGTGAGGGAGCACCCCCCGCCCCCCTCGCCTCGAAATGGAACGCGCTCGAATGGGCGATTGGGCAAAATTCGAGCAAGGTCGATGTCGTTAGGCGTTTCCCCTTGGCGGGCGTAATTGTGGCGACGCGCGAGAAACGCGAGAGAATGACGAAGACCTCGAGCCAGAGCCAGAGCGACGAAAACGAGAGGAATGGATTTTTTTCCCAGCCCAGGTCCATGGTCAGCTAGCCAGCTAGCCAGTGGTGGTTGTTATCGGGAAACCACCATCGGTCAAATTGTTAAAATTATATGCAAAAACAGGGCGCGAAGGAGTATGCTATCATGTGAGAGACGCCAGAGGAACACGTAGAGCGTATCTCGGATCGAAGCAGAAGCCCTCCAAAGCAACTCTATTTATGGTCTATTAACCACAATTATCGCATGGGCAAAACCATGTTGAATACGTCTCTCTTTCTCTCCCTGTTTGGTAGTCCAAAAAAGCCCCACAACGTGCTGCAGCTCACGAGATTACGAAACAATTCCAGCGAGACCAATTGTCTTCCGAAACATGCACGTCGTGATCATTTGCATAGTCCGGGAGATCAGGTTAAGGAACTTGCTGGTCAGTAAGCAAGCTCTTCAACTAACGGTTCAATTGCAGCCAAGGGAAATGGGAGGAAAAGAAAATGCGTCACCTCGCAGGCGATAGGAAAACGGGAAAAAAGGTGCTGGACCACGAAGCGCCGGCCGGTTGGAGAAAGAATTCCAATCCAACGAGGCGCAAAGGTTGTAAAGTCACGAAGGAATTTCTTTTCAATCTCGTTGCTCCCCTCGGGACCCCCCCCCTCCCCCTTGAACTAGTGGCAATTTCCCCTATCGGTCGCACCATTTCACGCCATCTTCTCGCCAAACGCCATTCATTCATCATCCTGTCAACTGCTGCCGTATCTACCGCCAGGTCGGTCGGTTCGCTGGTCATTCCGTATTCATGGCAACCGTCATGTGTGTTTCATGTGGCTTTTCAGGGGTGAGGGCAAGGCAGTTGAATGAAATGAAAGATCGTGCAATCCCTCTCCCTAAGGGGGCTTGATGGGAGGGTGGGAAATTCGCTTGTGCCTCTGCGGAAAAGCGTCAAAATCGTGCCCCGATCAGGCGAGAGACCTTAGCGGAGGAATTTCCCCACGAAGTTTTCGCTCTTTTTTTACGCTGGCATCTTCTGGGAAAAACGGTGCCCCATTCTTGGTAATCGTAGTGGAGGGAGTCTGTGCTCGCATTATGCATTTCAAATTAAGGAAAGTAATGTGACCTGGACCTCGGTTGCATGCTACAATTAGTCACTCTAATGCATGGCCATAATTGATGTGTTTGCCAAGATAGATGGAAACTTAATTAAAAGTAATCAACAGTTACATGGCGAGCACAGAGTATGAAATAAGATTTCTTATCAGCGGTTCATAAACACCACTTATGTCGTACTGTATCTAAAGGGATCCGAATCGTGCTCAAAAGTACCGAAAATCATGTGCATGTCAAGCGCATTAAATTAATCAAAACGTTACGCAGTTCGTTCCAGGTGGGCACTTGCACCTTCTCCCAAGCTGTGCCAGCTGAGATCAGGAACTGCGCTTTTCTCGCGAGCTGCATTCAACACCTTCACCGCGATCGCAGACACGATTACATCATAAAGCGCGCGCGCTCCAGTTCGTGGCCGCCAGCATCTCGCGCCCGGTGAAAGACAAGGTGTGTGACCGACAGATACACTCTCACATACGCACCCTCAACCTGTGGTCACCACCAGCTGACGGGTGGGGGGATAAATATTCGGTTAATAACAACCTGTTTTAATTTAATTGAACCACGGACCGACGGATCGCAACACTTAAGCAAACTGTCACTTTCGGAATCGGAATCGAGTGAACCGGTGCTCCTTCGCCCCTTTTTTTTTGAGGTACGTCTGGCACCCTCCCTCGGTCCGCCTTCCACTGATCCAATTAAAGCCCTTCATGACGCCATTAAGTGTTCGCTTCTACGTGCGCTCTCGAATGCACGCTGCGTCCACTCAGCATTTGCGTAAAATCGCTCCAAAAAGGTGCTGCTCATCGAGTGCCTCCGCCCCTAAAAGGGGGGGACGAGAGACCGATCTGTCCGCCTAGCACACCCGGGGGGAGGGCATATTGAACCCCTTGGAGTCATGGCGTGCTCGTGGAATCAATTACCGAAAAAGGCTGTCCTGGGCTGTACGACGATTCGACGACTACGACGATGCTTCATTAGACGCGTCACACACGTATCGAATCGTGACTAAATCGTTTGAAATAAATAAGTCAACACAATGTCAACTTGCACTCACAGAGCGTTAGCGTTGACGCACGTGCGTACCGCCAAATGCGTGATCGATAACGGTGTGCGGCCGCGAGCCCTCTCGTGCGTGAGTTTATCGTGAACGTGCTGGCAAAAAGTGGCCAACATGTGGCACCAGTGTGTCGTACCAGGCGGGAAATTGAAATAATTCAATCATTCACCCACCGAACACCACGAGGTGCTAGGGCGAAGGGAGTCCGCTGAGCGTCTAATGGATTGCATATTTATTTGCACAGCGCGCGTCCTACGGTGGCACCGTACCTCAGCCAATCTACGGGACTTTCATTTGAATGATCGTGCCACAAGCCACAAGCAGTGCAGTGCGGACACTCTGTGGCAGGTGCAAGGTCTGGCTGAATGGCAATTAGTAATGCTGCAGTCTGTCCGTCCGTCCGTGCAATCATCGGCGACGGATGGACGGACGGTGCAAGAATGTTTAATTAGACGGAAAAGGGAAATGGAGCTTTAATATGGCATTGGCCTTAATGAAAATTAGACATCGATTTAATGTTGCTATTAAAATTTAAAAACTGCTTTTAAGATTCCTTAATCCATTTTTTCTTGAAATTAATTGTAATTTTACTTCTTACTGTGCATCTGCATTTCCAATTCCTTATTTTCGCGATCCTTTACCTGAAATGACAAAACGAAAATATAACATTAGCTTAAGTGAAAATAATTTATTATAACATAAAAAAATCGAAAGGCTGGTGCTGTTAGACTGATTGCAACACAACGAACCACACAGACCCCAGGATGACACAAATCGGAAGCTGTTCAGGGCTTGAGAATGATTTATAAATGCCCAAAAGCCTTTCTGAACAAATTGTTATCGATGCGAGCGATGCGACCTCGACCGAACCAATGGACACCATAAATTAAGCATCTTCCCGTTGCATCGTCCAAGGATCGCTGGAGGCAACAGATGCACAATTTAGACTGGCGCTCAGCATGGCCTCCTCGGGCGCAAACGAAGCGAATGAGCATTCTTATCGAGCAGCAAAAAATAACAAAAGAACAAAAAAAAACAAAAGAAAATAGCCAATAACATAAACTCACGACAACAGCCAGCGTTTGTGACATTCACTTCCATCGTAGTCACAGCGGAAACTGTAATTCGGCGCAAGTGAATGCTCTCGGCTCCCGGCTCTAGGGGTGTACCGCGGCACAGGATGTTTGGCCGATTACCGCCGTCGCATTTGACTGCGGAGTGTTCGAATGTTCCGCGTCTGTCTTTTGTCTACATTTGATTGATTTAATGTCTAATGCAAAGGGGGGTTCGTGCGCGACCGACTAACCGCGTCAGCGCAGCGTGCGGCCACCTTCACGCCACATTATTCCAAATTGTGTGCATCCGGGATAGAACGTGTGGCGTTGGGGGATTTGTTGGGATTTTGCAACTCACCGCAACAATTCGCCAAAAAAAAACGCATTCACTCAAACTCTGAGTGGCCTTTCTATTATTCCCACTAACAACGCCAACGCAACCCTTTTGGTGTTCTTTTCTTCGTCTTTTTTGTGCGGGAATAAAATTAATAAACATTTAGCGATCCGGTGAATATTTTGCACGCAAATGCAGTATGCTGCAATCGGCGGCCAACGGCTTTGTGCTCCGAAATGAGCTAACGAAACGAGCGGCAGCGAACGTCTCAACATCTTGGTTTATTTGGCAACCGCACAAACAGCCGTCCGCGCGTCCAATCGATCGTTCGATGATTGGCTTTTCGTTTCAGTAGCATAACCCCCATAAATCCCCCCGTTAGTGGCTGATAATAATAGAGCGCGTAGATGGCAGGAAGCAGTCGGTAGGCACATAAATTCAATCCCTGTGCTCGGTCAAAAAGGGCTGAAGCAGCGGCTACAGTGCGTAAACGTTCGCCGCTTGACTGGCTGTTGATGTCACCAGCCCACTTCTTGTCAAACCGATTATGAAATCACTCGCCGGGTCCGTTGGTGGTCGTGAAAGAGACCGATCGATGGTCGGCCTAATTCGAGGGGGTTTGGTTTTGCCTTGTTTTTCCTCTTTCTAATGCGATAATTACAAGGTTTCCCCGCCCCACCGCTGTTTGCAGTGGTGACAAACGAGCCGTGGCCCACTCCTCTCGTTATACACTCGTTATACACTCCACTTCACGTTGTGCCAAGGAGAACGAAAATGGTTTTTTGAAGGAAGCGCCCCACCGGCCCGATACCGGAAGCACCCGTTACAATCGCTAATAAATGGTTTCAAACACACATTTTAAACTCACGGTCGGTGCGGAGGAGACTCCATGCGGTGTTTCGTCGTTTCGCGGTTCGTGGGGACAAATTTTCAACTTCCCGTTTTTTACCCTTGTCCGTCCGCCCATCCGCCGGTTCCGGCGGGGCCATAATTTGCTTGCTCGCTTGTTGATTTTGCAAAGCGATTACCACCGCGCAGAATGTGTTTCCGTTTTTTTCTTTTCTTTTTTTTTTTGAGAGGGATGCACAGTCGATCGTTTTGAAAGTCCGGTCAAGGAGGGACATCCTTTCGGCCACAAAGTAGTATCGCAAAAATCATTAAAATCATTAATCGAGTAGCATTAAAATGGCGCAGCTGTCATTTTGCTTGTGCGAAATAAGGTTTTCCTTTTATCGAATTGGAGCATCACACCTAACAACGCCCTCTTAGCGCACACAATAAACACAATTGGGGACATTCGGTTACTGTTACGCCATTGAAGCGGACAACAAACAACTTCCCAAAAATCAATCTGTCCTTCGAACGTCTGGTGCCTGTTGGTAGGGAGTCGCGTGCCCGACCGATCTCTGCGTGAAAGTTCGTCACGCATTTCGACGTAAAAGTGATTCAAGCGATTCGAACCGTTGGCGGGGCTCGCGGCAAAGGAGAAGATAACAAACTCCGACATGCGGCTTACCATACGATCAAGCCGCGATGTGACAACCACACACCGCGAGTCTCTCTCGGTGTGTGCTTGTCTGTAATCAGATTGCATTTCACAGCAATAAACCTGATTATGTTCGGATTTGGCTTTATTTCGCTCCACGCCTGCTTCGAACACGGCCCACTCGGTTGTCGGTTGGACTGTTGCCCTGGCCCGGCGCTGGTGGTTGGTCCAAAAAATGGGTTAAAATTAATCAACTCAATCTGGGGCCTTCCCTTTTTATTCGGCCCGGTTCAGCTCTCCGGACACGGTCAATTGAGTGACCAGTCACGGGGATGTCATTTATCATTAGCTGCAACTTGCTTAGCTCGTACACGGTGCGTTTGCATGTGGAGGAAAGTTGTAATCCCGGGGAACATTGGGGAATGAACAGTTTGAAATGCGTCGACGAGGCCAACCATTTCATTTCATTCCATTCCAGGCAGAGGTCAGAAGCAGAATTCTTTGAATACCACAATTGAACTCTGATTGTGCGGAGATAGCCCATTCAGTGAGCTCACGATGAAGGAGAAGAAAGGCACGCACTTCCAATGGATCGCGATGGCCAAGTCCTTCGAACAGGACGCAAGGTGAACCGGGGAGTTACTGTTTGTTTCTCCTGTTCGATGATAATGTAGCAGTGAAGCAGTATGTGTGCGTGTGGTTATGTGATTATATGCTTCACATTGATTGCGTTACATGTGAGATCGTAAAATCTTGACGATCGGAGACTCTTCTCTCTTTTCTTT
>NC_064877.1:84640646-84685646 GCF_943734665.1 Anopheles aquasalis
CCCTCCACTCGGCACACTTGATCACGCTGCGGTGCGACGCGTCGCGAGAACGATTGTTGGAATGTAAATTCCTGCGAGAGTGCACGCCGAACCCTTTTAGGGGCAAACCCTTGCGCACTGAGACCGAATCAATTCGTGCCGTACCGTACCGTACCACCGTGGAGGTTTTGGTATCTGGCACACTCTCTTGGGGCCATCGACACGGCCCCAAGTGAATGGGGATTTGCGTTCGGCGCGAAAACGATCCGAAAAGGGTTTTCTAAATGTGTTTTATGCGCATGAACGCCACACCAAACAGCTCAAGGCCGGTGGTTTGTGGGAGAGGTTGGATTGGGTTGGGTTGGGTTTGAGGATTCGTGCCCTGCCTCTTGGCATTCCAGGCCAGGCCTTAGTGGGAGCGTGCCCGACGCGACCGATATTAATTGAATTCGAGTGTCGGTCGCTCGATCGGTCCGTGTGGTCTACTGCAGGTGAGCGGTGGCCAGCACCCCGTGCCAGTGTCAAAACGCGTGCCCACCGCAAGCCAAGAACAAGACTGCAACAAAAAATGGAAATATTTTTTGGATGAGTTCGGTCGACCTCCTTTTTCGGTCCCGTGTGGATGAGGGGCCCGTGATTCGTGTTCTCGTTTGATGCCGCTCGTTTGAAGGGATTCCGTTTTTTTTTCTTCGGTTTCGTGAGGAGGCTGACAAATTGAAGAAACGTGACGAATTGTGCAATGTGCGCGGTGTGTCTGTGCATGCGATGAGCAGTCAAAATTGATTTTCGTTTGTGGATGCTTCGATGCATACCATCGTGAGAATGGAAGGACCACACGCAAATGGTTCGGTTTGGTGGATCGTGCGATTTAAGAAAACAAATGATCGCTTTAGGATTCTTCTAGAGAATCTCAATTTTGGTGAATTTGGAAGGGAGCTTTGTATCTGAAATGGAAATCTATTTCTTTTTGACTCTCTACTTCTAAAACAGTCTATTCCTGAACTTAACACAAGTTAAACAACTAAGAAATGACGTTGTTTATGGATTTTCAGGCGTACAATTTAGCAGAAATCCTTCAAATCTAAACCAGGTACATCATATTGACAACTAATGAGCCCAATATGGAGAGCCACCCAGCGATAAGTTATCCTTTCTGAGCGGCACCACAAAAAAACCACCATACACCGAGCAACAATTTATGGCAAACGATTAGAGAACGGGTTGAGCAACCTAATACGCACTCGCACTCAAATTATGACTCGCACACAGCGCCGAACATATTTCCAATGTGTTTGCAATCAATAATGGTTGGTTTGCAGACTGTTTTATAGTTCCCGCTACCACCACCGCAGCAGCACAAAAGCACCGCGCATGCCGGCGCTACCGATAAGTTCGCGGCCTGGCGCACTCTCCCACAAAACACTCTTGCGCCCAGTTCACATGCTCCTTCCCTCCTTTCCTCATTTGGCCCTCTCTGCCTCTCCCCATCGTCAAATCTGACGACCTGACGATGATGATGATCAACCAACAGACCAAACAGACGCATCGCGTACGCATACGATGGCGGTGCGAACGGTAGCGTTAGTGCAATGCACTTGCTGCTGCTGCTGCTGCTGCTGCTGCTGCCGTGAGCTCTTTCCCAAGATTACGGTAATCGCCTGATTATGGAGCCCGCGAGCCTCACCGCGAACCGACCGCGACTTTCGCATAAATCAAAACGCAAAAAGGCAAACGCGATCATCGCGAAGACCACCCTCATGGTGGGCAGGCTGCGTGTGAGCGAATGCTCGCTTGTGTTTGCGTGTGTCGGTACCATCGATCCACTCAAACGATCGATCGATGGTTGGCCATCGATCAAACCACCGGACTCCGGTCTGTGGCCACCAAGACGCATCAAATGGGTTAAATGGTTTCCACCGGCGGGCTAAATGGATCGCTCTGCTCTTCAATGCGACGTATGTAAGCCCCGGGGCGGTGGATGCGAAGTGGAGTGGAGTGGAGTTGCAATTACACCCCCATAAATCTGGCCTCCATGCACTCCATGCCATTTTGGTTCGCAGGCACAGACAACCGCAGTACTGTATAACGGAGACGCTTGCTTTGCTTGCTGCTGTATGTAAATGCGTTGCCCTCCATCCTTGAGCAGATCGCGCTCGCTCTCGATCGCCATTCGAATGGTCATAAGCTGGAAGTCTGCTGTCTTCCGGGAATTCTTCGGCGACGTCGAACAATGATTTGACCGAACCGAACCGTCAGCTGCACGATGACCGCATCCTCTGGTCCATACCTGGAAGGAAACAACGGAATGAAGTTATTAGAAAAACTCAGTTCTCTCTAACAAGGATCAGATGTCGAGTAGGATGCTTATGCTCCCAACATGATGCTCCCGGTCATCCCTAAGGGTACGCACCATCGGATCGATGGCTTTATTGGCCAGCCATCATCAGCGAGTGTGTTCTAATGTTCGGTGAATGCGATGCAGCGAATGTGGGCATTTCTCACGCTCAGTGCGCGCGCGCGCTCCATTACATCATCCCGTGGAGCAGCGCGTAGTGTGGTGCTGACATATGAAATGTTCGCTTTCGCTCTCGTTTTGCTTAAATTTATTTCATTTTCCTCGAGGCACACAAAGGACAAGCGGGCGAAAGCGGAAGGGGTCCGTGGAACATCTTCAACCAAACGATCTCATCTCGCGGAACGGCATCACGTAAGTCACGTAAACACTCGCTGTGCTTCACTGTTGGAACCAGGAACAACCACATACGGTGCCGACGATCCGCGGGAAATTCATCAACATTAAAGCAAAATCATAAAAAATCGCCATAAAAATCAATGGCCACGTGAAAAGTGAAGCAGAAGGCGACCTGCTGGTGCTGCTGTGTGGCCCTGCTGGGCGGATGTGCACCATACCCGCGCACACGCTGGCTGTAATCGATGCAGCCTAGTGATGGACCTCACCCGCTGGCACTTCCCTCAAAAAAAAAAACACATATCGCACCGCATCGAACCGAGAAATCGGTCTGAAGCACCGTGAAAGCATGACGGCGACGACGATGATGATGACGCGTACGCGTTTCGCTAATTTCTGCCTTTCGATAACCGCTAGCTTGCACCGGTGATCCCGGGATGCTTCGCTCGTTTTTTTTTTGTTACTTTCGTTTGCAATTTCAATTTTTACCAAAAATGAGGCAAGACATTAATTATTACGTCTTCGCTAATAATGGGTGTATGTGTGCGCGCGACCAAACACATCGGTAGCTAGCTAGAGGTGTAACAGCAGCTGGTGGTGGTCGTTGTGCAACTGGTGATGTGTTAATGGTCACCAAAAATTAAGACAAAATATTAAATCAATATCCATGCTAGTTGTGCAATCTGTTGCTGTCGATGGAAGGAGATTCCGTGTACAATTCGTTGGAAGGTGGAATCGACTTTATTTGTTTAATCCAAGAATACCGAGGAGTCTTAGTAGTGCCTCAGTATAGTCCAAGAATCAATCTGAGCTACGAAATCCTATTTATCCTCTACAGCAGGAGAAGTAGTTGTCTCGTCTTGCAACGATGCAACCACCATCCGGTACAGTCGATGCCCATTGACGTGATACAGGAAGTCGATGTGGTTCCACTTGCTCGAGGCCAGCTTGTACTTTTGCACCACATTGGGCAGCTGATCGGCCAGCTCCTCAACATCGGCCGCTGGTACCAGTATGTCCCCTTCGCTATAGTAAAGCGTTACCGGTGCCGTAACATTCCGTAGCGGATACTCCGGAGAAACATTCGTTCCATACCGTTCCCGGTTCTTCACCGGCCCATAGTCGTACATTTGGAACGACTTCGCTTGATAGATCTGTCCATAGTGGAGCAGCTGAAACAGTGAGCAACCGGCCGGTGTGCTGGCCAAAATATCGTTCACCACGGATCGATTGATGGAATCGTGCACCCCAACCACGTACCAGACGTTCGTAAGGACGAGTTCTGTCGGTACGAAGCCGGCCTTGTGCCCCGTGTACACGAGGTCCATCGAGGAGCGCACCGTTCCACGGCTACCGATCTCGTAGGCACGCGTCAGTCGAGCAAATGTTTCCAGTTCGCCCATTCGATCGACCAGTTGGAGGGCAGGGGAGGACGCATGGTGGATGTAGGCGGCCGGTGCCATCAGGTGAACGCTAGCGAACTTCCCATTGTACTCAGGGCGCATGCTAGCGAGGACGAGAAATGCAGCTCCACCTTGTGAGTGTCCGATGTAGTGTAGCTGTTGTTGCTCCTGCCCGGATGAAATCTGCGCTAGGATGTGATCAACCATGGCCGGCAGATCGTACATGCCGATCTCGTGGAAACTGAAGCGCCAGTACTCCTGCTCCCCACGGTTACTGTCGAGTGTTTCGTGCCCCTTGGAGAAGGTATTGCCACGCGAGTTTCCCAACCAAACGTCAAACCCTGCGTCGGCTGCTATGAAAGCGAGCGATTTGGCCGGTCCTTGGACTGTCCAATCGATGGAGGAGCTTAACAGACCGTGCAGAATGAGAACGGCCGGTCGACCGGGGGCAGGGATGCGCACCAGGGATAGGATGTAACCGTCACTCGTCGTCACTTGATGCAGCTCGACCTGGTAGCCATGTTTTGTGATCGAGTTGCGCTGAAACGGAGGCGTTTCTCGTTGAATTCACGGTGTTTGGAAGATAGCAAAGGATGTGTTTACCAATATGTTATCCGTTTTAAATGTTGCGGTGGTAAAATGACAGACCAGTAGCACTGATACCAGAGAGCACAGAACTGAGGTGCTGACCATCGTGGCTGCAGGCCAGTAACTGAGCTCTAACTTCCAGTATCTCGGGGATGTGATTGTGAAGCAATTAAATGTAATCTAACTCATCTGATCATTAGAATGGTTACCAGTGAGTGCACCACAAAATTGCAGTTCCGGATTGAAAAGTAACTAAAAGATTCACTTTGATTTTTTGGAAGATTTTCTTAAAAGACTTAAAAATATTTCAAATTCCGGAAAGTTCTATCTCGATATCATTAACGTAGATGAGGGAACCAAATAATTTGGCTGAAATTGCACTAAAAACCATCGAAATGGTCCAGTGAAATGGCAAAATGGTCGCATGATCCGCCGACAGCAAGTTCCGGTGTCGCGTCAGCGTCAAACCGATACCATCGTGTAATGACATTGTGATTGTGACCGCCACTACCTGCTACTAGGGGCCGCCACTCTTCCATAATTAATTACTATCAGCTGCATCAGCTGGGCCGCGCTCCGTCGACCATCGCTACATCATTGTCACGCACCAGGAACATGCACTGCTCGGCTTGGCTCGATTAGCAATCGGCGCATCCCGCCCGGCGCTCCCCATTTCATAACGGCTAATCCATTAGACGGGACCGGGGGGACGTGATCCCATCGCAGCGCAGCGTCAAAGTCGCGCAGGGTGATGGGCGGGAAATTAAAAAACAATAAAAATAGATCTCGCTCGACTGTGAAGCGAAGCGAAGTGCTCCGTGCGTCCGTGCGGCTGAAAAGTGAAAAGCCCCCGGGCGCCCAAACGGAGATGCAAGTCGCTGCTGCCGGTGATGCCGATGTTGCGCGGAAAACCCTTCATCCCTCTTCGCGATCACGATGGTGGTGGCGGCGGCGGCGGCGATGATCATCATCATCCAGCGAATACACCCTTCACAGTGACGCATCGCGAACACGCTGGCGCGTTTTTGTTTTCAATTTTGCCTCGCCAAGAAGGCGAAAGTGAGTTCCAGCGGTTCCAGGCCCGGTTCGAAAGTGAGTTTTTGGGCGAGAAATCTGATCTAAAAGATGCCAATCAAACACGGGGGAATTGGGAGGCTGGAACCGCTTCTCTCGAGGGAGGTTAGAGATCAGCACTACCCCTTCTCCATTGGTACACGCCATCATAACGAGACTTCCGGTGGATAATGAAGCTGACAACGGAAGCGATGCGCCATGTCACCGCGCTCCGAACCTCGGAAGGTGGATCTTCATCGTCAAATCTTTTCCGCCAAAAACAAGTCCATTTTCCCCCCGCGTCGAGAGCAAGCTTGTCGAAGCCACTTTAGAGCCGCGCGCGGCCCGAGACGGAAAACAAAAGAAATGGAAAAGCGCGTCGCATCGTCGGAGGAAAAACAAACAAACTGTGCAGAGCGCTAGCGGAGAAAATCGTGGCGCGATTTATTCGTATGTTGGTAGAAACTCGGTGGCGCATATCCATGAGCGGCGTGTATCACACCACTCCCCTCCCTCCCCTTCTGGTGATCCTACCGTGTGCTTCCTGCTCATGCTTTGCGGCCGGCTTTCCTCAGCCGCACGGTGCTGGTTCAACAAACCTGTCTGCTTTTTTGCCAGCCTTCTTATGCTGTGGATGGGCAATTGTGTGATGTGGCCGGAGAAGATGCGCCTGGTGCCGAAAGACGGCCGTACCTCACTTATCGCTAATGATGATCATAAACGTTCAGCGCACCGAGCTCGCGATCTCCTCTCCGGATGAGAGGGAAGCTCTGCGTTTTTTTCAGCGCCTCCAGCGTGAGCGGTTTTTGTTCCCATCTTTCCCGGCTGCCGCTCGCCCAAAGTGTGAATTAACGATCGAGTTAATTTCAGAGATTTAATCATGATCATCCCTCTGCTGGGGTGATGTTTTTGCTCAGCTTTTGCTCGTCTACCATCGCGCTGCTAGACCACTTTACTCGTGCTCTCGGTTTGATGGTTAATTTTTGGGGGAAAATTCAACGATTAAACCGTCGGAGCGCCTAGCTCGCTGACCATTATACCTTGGTCGGAGGGGTTTTTTGTTGTGGAACTCGGAAGTCGAACGCAAAAATCAATTGGGAAAAAGTCTCTAAAAACCAATGAACGCCCTCGTTCGGTGGCAATTTGGAAACACTTTTTCCCTTTTTTTCCCAAGTTAATGGAAAATCTGCGTTTTTCGTACAGATGCAGAGCTGCAGGCGCCATTGACTGGGGAAGGCATCACGATGATGATTAGCGAATCGATTTGCTGGCAACCACGCACGCGTCGATTGCTAATTTATGTGTTTTTGCAACCACAAATCGAGGAACCGAATCGCGGTAGGAAGCAGTCAGAGCAGACACATCTCTCTCGCTCTTTCTTTCCTACGTCCTCATCAGTTCGATCAAGGACACCACCTACCTACCTACCAGTTGGCCGCCTGGAAATGGAATTGGATGCCAATCGATCGTTGAGCAGCAGAAATCCACTCCACCGAACCTAATTGCCTTTTGTGATTTCAGCGGGCGCGCGCGCGCGCATCAAAACGCATATTTGTCCACACCCCGTGGGTGGTGTGGGGTTTCGCACAACCGTGAATGGCACTCCAGTAATGGTTGATCCGTTCTGCAGCACCAACCACCTCCAGCAGCAGCAGCAGCAGCTGTTGGCCACCGTTCTAAACGAGGCGAATCGAATGGCACGTGCCTCTCGCACACCAATCGTCATAGAACAGAAGCACACAGAAGGTGGGGGCGTGCTAAGCACCCGGATTTCGTTGCTTTTTTGCAACGAAACCAACGCAAACCAACCGGAGGTCACCATCGTCGGGCGCCAAACCCAGAGACAATGGTCGACTCTTCCCGTCTCGTGAGGCCCCACATCTCAGTGTCTCGGTGGGTTTTGGATCATCCAACCAGCGCCAGGTGAACGCGCGCAACCTTCGAGCGCCGATTGCCCACGAGTGCGGCTGCGGATCGTGAGGTTCGGAGTGTAAGACATGATGCTACTTATGCTACTACCGTACACGTTGACGACGTCGCTGTCTGTGCCGACTGTGAAATGTCAAGGATTCCTCCGGGTCCGGGAGTAAACACGCGCAAAACGAGATCAAAATCAAGATCCGCACACCTCACCTCGACCTGTCACGACGACGGGGGGCGCTGTCTTTCACAGCTTTCACGGCGGTGCGGGTGCTAAAAGGGAGATGGGTCTGGGGCTAGGTCGAAGAATTGGACTCCCGAGAGGTGTGGTTTGGAGAAGGAACTTTGTACATCATCACAAGCACCTGAAGCACCTGATTGATTGGTTTGACCTTTCTCTGGTTCGCCCCAAAATTGTCGAGGATTGCGGGACCTTGCTCATGAATTGGTTAAGCTTTTTGGAGGGTGCCAAAGATACACGGAAGAGGCTCGCCAAGTGGTGGTAAGTGCTGCGCAATTGAAGCAACTCAAACGCTATGTGCAGCTGCAGATGCTGCCGTTGAAGGAGCAGTCCGGACATCAATCCATCGGCGCACATACACGCCAACCATACACACCGAAAAAAAATCGTTTCACAAATTATGCTAAGAAGGTCGTCGGTTGGCGGCGAGGAGTGCTACGATCCATCAGCGCGAGGAAGTGGCCATTGAGGTGAGCTAATGGTAGCATGATTTGTGCATGCGAGGATCAACTTCTAGCGAGGGTGCCCCCGACTCCAGCTTCCATTCAGTTGTTCGGTTCGGTTGTTAATTATGTGGAACACGCGCCCGCGATGTACGCCACCCTGCTCAAACGCTCCTTCATTCCGGGTATCGATCCTAATGGTGATGGTGGGCACCCGACGGAATGGAGCTTGTGTATCGTCCTTGGAATTCCTCGCGTTGAGACCCAGGGGGAAAAAAATCCTAACCTCAATCCGCCCAAAATCCCAAACCGTGTTCGACAAAGCGCGCAAAGGGTTTTGTGTACGCTGGGGCTGGGCCCCCGTGTGTAAAGGTTAAACGGAAGAGATTTATTGTTCCATCACCCAATAAAACATAATAGACCGGTAATGATTGGGTTTACCGTGCTTACCGTGTGCTCGTGTTGGGGGGCTTCGCAGCAGCAGCAGCAGCAGCATAATTATTGAAGCCACAAAATTGACGGCTTATAACGTCGCAAATGTTAAGCTGACGATGAGGGACATGAGAGCCCGAGCCCGGAATGTGACACGCGCGATGCGCTACACTGATGGTGCTTCTTCACATTCTGCCATCATAAATTATAGCTTCGAATGATCGAGGATCGTCGTTCGAGTCACCGAAGATGGAGAAGAAGTCACCGGAATTGAAAGAGCGCGATCGATTAATCTTCAAACGGTGCGTTGGCCCCACGAAAAGAGGGTTCGTCCACATGAGGTTCAGGAAGTGATGTTTTGAAAAATGGTATCCCGCCACATTCTCCTCGAGGCATTCGAACTGTGGCCGGTGGTTTCCTCTGTAACAGATCGCCAGGCGATCGACTTTGTCGTGGGTCGGGTGACCATCAATCAGGTGCATCAACAAAGCATACGGACACCGCGGGTTCGGCTTAAATTTAGATATCACGCATCGACCGCGAGGTCTGTCGGGGAGCAGCAGCAGCAGCAGAAGCAGCATCAGACAGTTTCTCCTGGTGAGAGATTTATTGATTGATCGTAAAGGTTGTGCCTCTCGCTGGCAGCACAGCACAGCAATGGAAAAAAAAACTGGAAGTCAAGTACATGAACCCGAAGGTCAACGATTGTTGGCACGCCCGGGCCGTCGATTAAAAAGAGGTCCCGGCGTGGCCACGCGCTCACAGAGAGAAAGAGAGGGAGAGAGAAAACCAACCGCGAGAACCGCACTGCTGGATCTGGAGCAGGCCCAAGATGTCCTAGATAAAGTTTGAGTTTCGCGGCGACGGCCACAACGCACTCTGCGTCATCGCCAACCTCGTGGCCCCGTATTTTCCCGTCGTATTTGGGTCAATCGGCGCATAAGCAACGCCTTCGCGGCCACGGTAACATTTGCAACATTGCAAAAACAGCCCTGGTCTCGGGGTCAACGATGGTGAAATGTTACCTTTTCATGCGTCGCTCACGTTTGCGTTACGGGCGCAAATGTCGGACCAGCGTGTTCCGGCGTTCCGGCGAGACACGAGCTCCGGGTCCAAGGTTCCCGTTCTGGTCCTCCCGGTGTCGAGGTCCGGATTTACAAACCGGATTCCACCTCGAAGGGGGTCTCGAAGGCGGCTTAAAGGCTTTATTTGTTTTAAAACTCGACGTGGATGTGGACCATGAACCGCGTGCGTGCGTTCAATCTCTGTCAAGTTAGTTGCCGAAGAATGGGGCGGGCGAACGAGCCATAGAATGGAGGAAGTAAAAGTTGTTGTCCCTTTCGAGAAGCGATCTGATTTCGCGAGGTTCACCGCGACGACCGAGATCGAACTGAGATCGAAGGTCGCCCAAGTCTCAAGGGGTTCTTGCGAGCTGAGCGCCACTCCACCACGCCGGCACCAACTCAAGCACTTGAGCAACTCACGTCCGGTGTGCTGTAGAGAGCGTGGAGTTGCGTGGCAACCGAACGACCGAACGACATCGTTCTAGGCATCTGTGCTAGGACTCGATGCTGCTGCTGCTGCGGTTGCGGGACCAGATCTTGATGGAATTTTCCACTTGAGGTAGATCGCGGTGGCGAGTGTGCTAGTACCCCGGCATGCCCGACCGCGCACTGTGACATACTAATGACGGAGTGCCAACGGGGGTTGATTGGTTGACGTTATCGGTCTTGACTTTGCAGTTTCTTGAACCCTCGATCTCGAAGAACAACTCGAAACGGTTTCGGTCTGGCCAAGTTGGTGCCCCCTGGCGACCAGCTGATGGGGCGTCCAGTCCAGCGCGTTCAAATTAAGACATTGGCTGGCCTCAAAATTATGGGGTTTGGGTTGGGAAAAGCGGAACGTTTAGTCCACAGCACCACACGAGCGGTGGCAAACCGTTCTGCCGCAATCTTCGGAAGGTGTCATCGGAAACGGTGCTAGAACATAATTCTTATCTCGCTCACCCGGAGGCTTGATTAGTATAATTTGCGTTGTAAATTGCAAACCCCGCGAGATACTGCAATAAGGGTGTGTCTACCTCTGAGTGCCTGTGTTTGTTGGAGGTGGAAATAGTACCTACCAGGCTCCTAGACCACTTTGCGATCGAGCTCAAGAAAATATGGCGACCGAATGGTCAATAATCGTTTCATTTTACGATATTGCTCCCGTTGCAGTACGGTCGGCCTCGTGCCAGGGGGTCATACTAACGCCTCGCGGTGCTACCGGGAACCCCTCGGGACCCTAATGGCCGCTCGTCGTATCTTCAGTATCAATCACGGCTCGAGGCGCCGAATGCAAAGCCCGAATGGGAGGGCTAACCGATGGTCCTTCCATGTCATGACCCTATTCAACGGCCAAAAACGCCCTCTTTGAGGTCGAACACGGTGGCCACGAGTACGGTTCCTAATTGACTCCATTACGATCTACCGTATCCAGCCGTACCGCACACAAGGAACGGGATGTGGCCAATCGAGGCGAACAAATGTGAAAACTCCACTTCCGCTCGGCATTGAAGTCTCCACCAATCGCCATTATGTCGGCAAAATTCCAGTTCTAGTCATTAAAACATTGTCTCCAAACGCTGAGCAGCTGAGCGGATGAAGTAATCGCTCCAGATCCCCGCCCCCTCCACCATCGCGAGAAACAATCAAACACCAGCGCGCTATCCCGGATCACCCCGGGTGACTTCAACTCATTCATAGACAACGAACCGCCAACTTTCGATTTCGTCAGCGCAATCCTTCTGCCAAGTGGGCGCCCGTGTGTGCGTGTTTGAAAGAAAGTCTCCCGGGGCAGGAAATGGCGTCAAATTGACGGCACTGTGACTGTGGCACACCAGCGAACCCCGGCATTGTATCGTCTGGTCCGTCGATTGTCTCTTGCTTCCAATATCTGCTCTGCATTCGAATTCAAAGTGGCGCACATGCCGCGTGGTATGCGCGTGCCGTGCGTACCTAAAGCCTCTAGACGCAATATGCTGACGGATGACGGTCAAGGGGGAACTAGGGACCGGCGACACAATTGACAGCGCCTGTGCCAGTGTTACATCCGAGCGTGCGAGCGATTGGCGATTGTGCTTCACTTTCTCGATTCCGGGCGCATTAATGAATGCGTTTCATAAAATCGATCGCAAAGTTCGTCGCGAAGAAAGTGAAGATGGCCAAGACACAGACGACGACGACGACGACGACGATGGAGGATTGACGCTTACGCAACTGCACTTTTGGGTTGCAAGCGTGCTCGCCGGGCCGCTGCTGCTGCTACTGCTGGTCGGTAATTGATGTTAAAATTGGAGCAGCAGTAGCAGCAGCACCGCTGCCACCGCAAGAGCATGTTGCATCATATTCGATCGAACGTTATGGTGTGACGTTGGTTCCGGGATTCTTTGCGGAAGAGACCCCTTTAGGTAACGTGCTCACTAAGGGCAAGACATTAAAGGAGAAAGAAACTGCGAATTCGGGAATTTTTGGTGGATGATGAATTGTTCTATTGTAGCGTTCGCTCTCAAACATCTCCCCAGCACTACAAGCTCTTTAAGCTAAACTGTTTCTAATTTATGGCCAACCTTTTGCCCATTTTTCATTGACAATCGGTCTCATCTGACAGTCACAGCATGGAGTACCGAAATTAATGGAAACTAATTGCCACTTTAAAGTTTGCCAAGTGTTTTATGGGAACGCTCTTCGTGCCTTCAGTAAACCATCAGCTGGGAAATGGGATTCATGATCATGTCACCTGGTTCCGCGTGCCTCGGATTGCGCCGAATAGGAAGACGCCAGGAAGCGCTTTGAATGCGAAAGTAACTGCCACTCCCCCGGGGTTTGCGCAACAGTAGCAACAGCAGCAGCTCGTTTCGCACCTCTGTTTCCGCCGTTTTAATTGAAATGTAAAGGCAGACGGGGTTTAATTTGACACTCCTAAACGTTGATTAGCACCATAAAGTGGACCGCAGGCTGGTGGTGGTGGTGGTGTTGCTTTGGTGCTCCGAAAGCTTTTTCACACCGAACGCCACATCTGTCCTTGCCAAGGCATCGCATTGCCGTCGAGGTCGAGGAAGCGTTTATTGTGCAAACGTGATACCCGGACACGCGGGGAGACCAGCGGGAGATACCGTGCCCAGTCCCAGCAATTAGACAATTAGTAAATGGCGCAAAATGGCGCTTTCGGAGTCGGTCAGTTCGCGATTGACAACCGCGCTTTTGGCCTCTGATAAACGGCTTGATCTTGAGACTTTGGTGAGTTTGAGAAAACCTTCGGCTTCATTAGACAGCTTGGCCATCAGCATTGATCAGAGGGTGTTCGAGACCACCGAGTGGTCAGTGGACGCTGGCCAGCTAAGTCACGCTAATGGATCGCTGGTCTGGTTCAGAGGCTCATTAGACCGAGCAACAACACCTCGCCAGGGGGTCCATCAATCGATCTGCGTCAATCTCTGTAGCACCCCCACGCTGCGAGAATGCGAGGATGAGAATAGATATTGATCGGCATTTACTAGCCGTTCACACACACTCATGGGCGCGCGCTTCA
Organism: Anopheles aquasalis; assembly: GCF_943734665.1. Taxonomy (NCBI): domain Eukaryota; kingdom Metazoa; phylum Arthropoda; class Insecta; order Diptera; family Culicidae; genus Anopheles; species Anopheles aquasalis. The sequence goes on from NC_064877.1 coordinate 84,653,964, forward strand.
CACATGCCAGAGCCACTCAACACCATTGCCAGGGTTGCAATTAACACCACGGCACAGCGCGGCGCAAACTCTTTCACGCGGCAAATTGAACTTCTTCGTCGCTCGCTCTCGGTTCGGCTCGGGAGGCAGCATCACTTAATATTCTTGAGCATACGGTGAAGGCATGCTGACACAGCGCAGGGTGTGGCGAATGCGGCGACCGAGGCAATGACACTGAACGTCGTTCAATTTCGTGTAGTGCCCGAGTGCGCACGCCAGCGTCGTGGCCGACCGTGAGGCGTCGTGTGTTGCACCAGATTGCCAAAAGTGGAGCACTTTACTCACTCCTCCCTCTCCACAATCTAACAATAGTGACCGCACAAGGTGGCCATGTTTGGAACAGGCCTCGAGTGAGAAAGAGAGAGAAAGAGAATGAGTTGTTGAACAGCAACATTAACAGCGCTGGACCGTTATCCGAAGGCACGCAGCCACACTGCTTGAACTACCTTGAATGGAGAGTTCGTGCTACACGCAGCTTGAGACGAAAAAAAATAACATTTTCCTTCCCGAATCCGACAAAAACCCTCAGCGATGATAGTGCGCCCAAGGTTACCATAATCCTACCGGCTGACCTACTAAGTTTGGAGCCGCGAGAGCTACACTTGGCAGTGTGCTGCAACCATATTTGACAGCATAATTGGTGCACGACCTCTACTCGATGGCATGGCTTGATGAACACGGGCAGCCCTGTACCGGTGGGGCGTCGTCTGCGTCAATCGCGATAGACATTCACCAGCGGGAACCACACACGACGACGATGACGACGATTCCACTATCCGAACGTCAAGGTGTGATGTCCTTAAAAGTGCATAAGCTGGTGCACAATCCCCGCGATTGATCGAGGGTCGGATTTATACCGGATATTGAGGGTGATTAGTGAGGGTGCGCATTAGTCGGTGCTCGGTTGCTACGGCATCACTCCAGAACCGAGAGTTCCGTGGGATGACCTAGACCTGATTGTAGAGCACCAAACGCTGCTGCCGAACGGTGAACTGGCGACCGAGTGCCGCATACCATACCGGATTGAGGAAGCCATAAAGTCTGTTTTATACACTTCGATCAGCACCAATTTATGTGCCCACCCCACAAATCGATCGCCCAGACGGCGATTGACCTTTTTTTGGCCAGGGGGCAGTTATGTCGAACTATATCGACGCTACGCTCGCCCATGTCGACCAGTGTTTCGTTTCGGTTAATAAGTCTATCGATCGGCTCCAATCTCCACATACCGATGTTCCGAAAGAATCCGGACATCGCTAACGCACTCTTCGGTGGTTCGGTGTCTTGTCTCTTGTTCGATGTTGGAGAGTGGTTGGATCATTTCTGGTTTTTCCAAACCAGAAGACCCGATATTAACCTGTCACCGCTTGACCGCAACCTCATAACACACGGTACTGTATTGACCAGAGCATAGATCGTCCCTGATCCTGATGCGCCGTAGGTTCCGGACAGGTTTTGGTTCGCGATACCATGCCGTGACGCCGCAGGGTCTTGCTCGATGGCAATTAAATTAATTGCAGCGCGCCAACGTGGCGATGCGTAATGCTGCTGTTACTACTGCTGCTGCTGCTGCTGCTGCTGTGGAGGATCAGCTGACGACTAGTTGTCAGTACACGACCGGTGACAAGAGCGCCAAGTGTTTGCTATAACTGCCTTCTCCCTTGTATGTCGGCATGGCACACACGGTTGTAGAGGTTCATTAGGCTGGCAGTTTGTTTTTCCGATGACGATGCTGACGTGAGATATATGGACATAGCTGGCTGGCTGCTACCTAGCCGCACGTGGACACTTCTTGGTGTGCTCTCCACCAGTGACGGCGGATTGAAATCACTTCATCTGGAGGTTAGTATTGGTGAATTGACCAAGAAGTTGTTTGAGTTCTTCCGAGAAGTCCTCACAACTGATGAAGATCGAACTTTGTAGGCAGAGGTGCCTGGGCACCTGATGCAAATCATACCATTTATGTCGGAAAGAAAGGTGGACCACCGCCTGGTGGCGACCTTTTATGGGGAGCTGGGGCGACCAATGCGCCCAGAGCTTTAATTAGCCAACTCAAGTCCAGCTCCGTGCGACTCCCGCGGGGAAGTCTCTTTTTCGATTCAAGTTCAGCTCATCTGGCGTCGCGATGGGGCATGTATCGATCGTACCTCGATCCACAACCGGCGACATGCTACCGACCGACCAGTCGTGGCCATCACCGTCATCTTCATTGGATTTACATGAGTGGCGCTGTGCCCGTGCGGCGGTCGCACGGCGGCCAATTCCATTGTGGACTTTGCTGATTGCCGCGACATGGTCCTCGTGCTGCCTCCTGCCTTGAGCTCCACAGCCCACCAACCAACCGCTATCGGCATGTGAAAATCAGCCATCAGACCGCCGGCATCTTCATCAGAGATCAGACCATCACGGCCTGCGCAAGCAAATGGCTGACCTTATTCGACGGCTCGACGGCTGCTGCTGCTGCTACTGCTGGTGCGCAGCTCGACACCGTCATCATTAGCGTCATCTCCGACCCCGGCACGGTGCCCTACCGGTGCGGTTCCTCGGTTTTTCGGTTGTTTTGTCCGCGTGATGCCGCAGATGTGCGCGGCCACGTCTGGTGATAAATGGGCGCAACGAAGGGAGCACCAGAACCCCGTTATCGTTGATTGTACATCGGCTCGCTGGCTGGCAGGCTGGCCGGCTGGTAATTACGATGCGTCCGGAGTGTGATTTGCAAATTTGTTAACACCTTTCCCTTCTCCTCACGTGCGCGAACGCACACACACGCTCTCTGCTCTCGGGCGGTGCGTCACCTATGCGTTTGGCGCGCTTGCAAATTCCCTCGCGTTGCTGAAGGTCGTCGACTTACCCAACACCATCAGTGACACCGATGTACCGAGTGTGTTTGTGCGCCGTCCGGAATACGAATCTCCTCTTCGGGTGAACGGTGCGCGGGACCTAGGAACCAGTGGGCAATCATCTTCGCTGGGGCGGAGGGGCGTCCCTGGCGTGTACGCGCCCGCGCCCGCGCGTTATGCGTTTGAAGTTATTTAACCGATCAAGATAATTTCCGACGCGTCCTTCAATTAGAATCGCTCGGTGTGGCTTGGCGCGACGGTGAAAATTGGATAATTTGACGCAGAAGCCACCGGGACAGACCACAGGGTGTGCTGCGTGATTGGCGTCTTTTGCGTTGACCTCCTGCATCCCACCCCGGGTGCACGGGGTGGGTTCAACCATTAGGGATCACCATAAACGGAGCAGGAGCCTTCCGAAGGGCCTATTGTCGAAGATGAATGCACACCGTACACTGGTTCCATCAATCACGGCCAGAGACAGCAAACAGAACGACCGCACAACCGCTCACACCTGCTTGGCTAGATTGGCGAACGGCTAGGCGAGCTCGGATGACAACAAGTTATGCAAATTCACGTCACACCTTCCGTGATCCGAGCGCTCGTTCAGTTCGTTCTCACGCCTAGAACAACCTCCTTCTGGAATGCTTCTGGTGGTGGCAATTCTTTACACCCCCTTTTTGATGGGCCCACCCTCAGTTAGCTAGAACTCGATCAATCACTGTGGACTGTGTTGCAAGCACCCTTCCTCGTTCGTTTTGAAGACGCGCTCTGAGCGATGCTGCGGCAATTCCGACGCAACCTGTCAGCAATACTCCATCATTAATAAACTGAACTCTCGGGCACGGAGCAGATGTTCCAGATGGCTAGATTGTTGTGCTGCCTGTTCTACGGGCTACTAATTGAAGCGGAGCCGTGCCCTCAACAACGTGAAAGGCTTCATCGCGAGACAACCAGCAAAGCAAAGTCTTTAGCGTAGACGATCCACCATGCAGTCCCACTTGTTAGTGGGATGCCCCGTGGACCTTCTATTGATCCGCAACGAGTAGCAGCAGCCTGCTTGCGCTTGCGCTTGACATTCCAGTATTGCACGATCCCCTGCCACTGAATCCCATTGTTCGATGCCACCACTCCCTCGGTGGTGGTTCCTTCTCTTGTTGGGTCTAGGTCGGGCTCCCAGGCAGCCACCGTGAGGGTTCCGCCACAATGCTATTGCCAATCGATGACATTTTAATCGACCGCCAAGGCCGGCCAGAGATTGGTGCAGCATGGCACGACATTGCAAAAGGGGGGAGCGTTGCATACGATTTGGCTTTTTGTGGTCGAGCTCGAGATGCTACTCCCGGATGGCCATGTAATTGACTTTCTTATTTCGTCGTCAATACCCGATCATCAGGCTGGTTGATGGCTTAATCAACTGTTGATGATAATGGACCGCACTGACGGGGCCATTTTGCACCGGGCCAAGAGAGCAAAGAGCAAGACAAATGATCTGCCGTATGATCGTGACATCAGCGGCTCGGTATTGTTGTCCGAAAACTAAAAAGCGAACTACCGCTCTGCACGGCCTCGTGTGTCATGGAATGAAATGCCATTTCGGGTGCCTGCCTGCCAGACGATGCAAATGGTAAGATCATTTCGATTGACCAAGGAGGCCCGCTAAGGAGCCTTCTCGTGTTCAGCTTCCACTTTACGGCCGTATCTTCTCAGAATCTCAACCATAACTCAACGCATTCCAACGCATTCAGCGCATTACGGTGGACATTGTTCTTACTGCTTGGAACATTACTGGCTTGCCTTTGCTGATGGCGCGACTTTTTGCGATAATTTATCACCGCCATTTGCACAGAACTTTGAATCCCAAAAAACCACCAAAGGTCCCCCAGCTGGCCGTCGAATGACCAATCGACCAAAGGCCGTCGACTGCTTTTAATCCGTTTGCCATTACGATCGCGCCATCAACCTGGCTGGCTGGTGGTGAAGGTTGTTGAAAAATTACTCTTTTCCTGTTTTGGCCACAACCTCCCTCCGGGGGTGGGGAATGGGGCCAACTCGGCCTTTGCCAGGAGCGCTCAGTTGTTGCCGCTCCTAAAACCCGCTCGTAAATGTCTGGATGATCCACGGGACCTCTTAGGTTGGCGCTTAAAGGTAGAAACAGTCAAAATGCGATAGCCATTAGAATGAGAACCACACGCAGACAGGGGCCAGCGTTAGATGCAACGCCCACCGTCCAGCATCCAACGTTCCTTTTCTGCGCAAAAGTACCTTCCACCATCGCCATAGAGCACACCGAATGTTGGTCGCAACGCGTTAGAACATTGCTGCCGTCCAAACGCGGACAATCGGCCATTGCCTTTCGAATCGTTTAAGCTTCAATCGCTCTTAAGCTTTAAGGCTTTAAGGCAACTCGCGACTCTTACTGATCGCAGATAATCATCGTCCGCGTCCCAGGCACACAAAGCAAAGAGACAAAGCGAAAGAGTCCTCCGGAGGGGGTCAGAAAGAATGGTCTGACTCGAATCTTTCTCGTTTGGTGGGCCCCCGGCGGCTGCGTAATGGCTATCAAATGTCAAAACTGTTAAACCGTTCTCGGTCAGCTCGTAGTGCGGTGGCTCGCTAGGGGCGCTACTCGCTGAGGTCCCAGAAAGACCAGCTCGGAGAATGGGAATCGCGACAAAAAGTGTAACATTTATCGAACGAATCAACCTCGCAGAGTGAATGACAATGAGCTACACGCAAATCAGCCACACTGCTGCTGCTGCTGCTGCTGGTGCTGATCAACGCTGAAGGTGAACCTGCTGCCGGCGGTTGTTGCGGCAGGTCTGCCTTATGTGGGAGCATACCAAGGAGTCTGACGTTAACTGGCGATCCTCCGAAGGTCTCTTACGATGATATGCATACGTCGTCGTCGTGGTCGTCGGAGGACCTCACGATCAAAAATGGGTGGATAACGAGAACTACACCGTCACTTATACCGAACGAGATGGGGCTTGTGGTTCAAGCACAAAAGACCCTCCACCAGGGTGTGTCAATACTCGTCGTCACTTGTGGTAGGCACCAGCACCGGCAGCCCAAACAGAGAGCGCCTGTTACTTTCAGCCTCAATTGTGGCGCGCTGTTGTTGGCGTATCGAACCGCCGCTAACCTTTAAAAGCGCGCGAGCTCGTGCACGACTCACACGTCACGTCGCGTAGCCCAGACGTTGCGCCCAACGCCTTTAACGCCTTGAGCGTAAACCGTTCTAAGCGTTCCAAGGGGCTCCGCTCTGATTTTAAGCCACATGAGTGCGTGTGCGCTCTCAGAAACTCATTAATCTGTTGCGTTGTAAACCCAAGCCGTACCGAAAACTGCGGCAGCCAGCGGCACAAGTGCCAGCCGTTCTCCGCTCCGGTGTGCTTGCCCAACCGGCGACGAAACTGGGTGTTTACGTGCACCGACACCAACACACGGGGGCGCTGGGAGACAAAAGCGGAACCACTACGGCTAGTATGTAGCCCAACTGGTGGCCTGGCGCAACCGTCATGGCCGCTAGGTGCTAATAAGTAGGCTCGAAACGCTCGGCTACTCGGTTCCCGGTGCGCTTAGACGCCATTCACCAGAACACTGCGATCGCGACACTGGTTTGACTGGTCGCGCGAGCAAGCCACTGTCTTGTGGCCGACCCGACGGTCGGTTCGCCAATCAAAACCTAAGCCCAACCACCACGCCAACATCCTCGTTCTGTTCCGTGTGCACGCACCGGGGCGCATTAGTCCTCTACGTCCTCTCAATGCTGCCCCGAAACGCATGATTCTATGCCAGGAAATTGATTCTATTCCGGAGTGGAATTCGAACACATTCTCGAGCACGCCGCTCAAGGACTGAGACCGTGAGCCTTTCATGCTCTCCGTGCCAGTAAGGGGCGGGAACTATAAATAACAAAAATTGCTCTATTATTTGCTTCGTTTGCGTGGCTCCGGTGGCGAGTGTGCCGCGAGTATGCCACAAGATTTATTGACCTGTCGTGGAAGGGTCGATCGGAACGGACGGACGGCCACGGACATTATGGAAGGCTCGAAGGCCTAGCTTCTGACTTCGGAACGGGCCGTTCGGCTAATGGTCCGGTGGTTTCCGCTTGGATTATTCAAAACATGAAATCAACCAGAACGCTCCATCGCACAAGAGGCAAAGGGAGACTTCATACCGTGACGCAAAACCTCCTCAGACATCGATCCGTAAGTGATCGATCTACTCTCGGGCGATCGGACAGGCACCGGTGGGGGTATATAATGTCTCCGTTGCGATTCATTAGCCGCTCGCGTTATGAGCTGCAGCCATCAAGGGACCAATAATTTCAATCGTGCTCTGGTCCCTCCACTCCTCTTCCTCTTCCATTCACCATCACCATTCCGATCCGATCGGATCAGCCTGCATTCTCATTCTAATGCGCGAATCAAAATGAATAAATCATGCAATCACTGCGCGCACGGCACGACATCATCTTCTTGGCCACTGGTGCACTGAAACCGAAATCGAGAACAGATCCGCCGATGCAGCGGCAGGTGCCCGGGCATTCCGTTCAGTTCCAGCTCCTTCCCGGCGACTCAGTTGACATTTGCGACGACGATCGAGAGACGGTGCGCAGATCAGCAACCACGGCGACGAGCGTCGATCGACGATCGGATGTCGATGAAGCGCTTAAGCGTCACCACACAGATCGAATGAGGGTGTGTGTGACGGCAACAGAACAGTCTGGCTCTGGTTTCAGGTGTTTGCAAATCCGCCAGAACATGAAAGGGAACCCCACGGACTAGCACTCCCTCCTGGTCACTGAACCGCCTCAACTGGTTGCCGACCTGTTTTGCGACACATTATTGCCCAGGCAGCATCGTTGCTGGTGCTGTTCGTTTCGATTCGAGCAGCGCGATACGGTAAGATGATCTATTGGCGGTGGCGTCAACCCACCACCACCACCAAGACGACCCAAAACGACACCCCAACGAACGGTGCGACCTCGTGATCAAGATTTGGTGCAATTCCGTTTCGTACATTCCACCATCTCAGGGAGAGAGAGAGAGACAGGGTGACTGGAATGCAGCTCTGGCTCGATCGAGTTACCTCGATTGCACGATCTTGAAGCTCAATGCTACTGCTGCTACTAGCATCACTGGTGGCCAATAAACTGGAGCTTCTGCTTCTGCCAAAGTTCACGAGTGTCGAAAAGGCGTGAGGGGGGAGGGTGCCCGGGGTGTGTTGGCAATCGTGAGAGTGTGGAGGGACAGCAGGTGGAACGATGCACGCTCGGTTGTCGGTTGTTGCGGGTCGCACCTGCACCGTGCACCGTGACCAGGCAAGGTTGTCCGAGGTTCCCAGACCCAGAGCCCGGCTGGCGGGTGACGAGCACGGAGAGGGAGGGAGGTCGTGTGAAAATGTAAAAACCCAAATACTGCTGGAACACTCGCGATGGACTATGGACGTCATTTCGATGGTGGAGACCTTAGCTCGGGATTATGGGAGGTTAGAAAAACCAACAACCATGGCCAGCGTGCCGGCTGAAGACGAGGGGGGGGGGGGGGTAATGGACCTCAAGAAATGCCAAAATGTGGCCCACTCCCGCTCCTCGAACTCCTGCCATTGGAGAGACACTCGAGACTTCGTGAGTGAGTGCGCATTTGCGTGCGCCGACCTCCGAACTGGAAGCCAGCCTTTTTCGAGGGATAAGACATTTTGGAATTCTCCTTTAACCTTCGCTACCTTTTGCACCCGGGGGTTTTCTGGGTCTCTGGCTGGCTCTACTCCAGATCTACTACAGCACCGGAGCCCGGTTCGTGCTTGATATACTTACATAAAGAGTGAGCATTCATCGTACCACGCGCGAAGGAGCACGAAAGCGAAAACAATGGACCCAGCCAGCCAGACACCAACAACAGAAAAGCGGGCGAACTATGGCGACAAGTCATTACACGATTTCGTTTCTATGCCCGTCCGCTTTGACTGTGTTGAGGTTGTGGTGTGGTGTGGTTGATGCATTCATTTTATAAACGCATTAAACTGTCGCGCGCCCGCCAAGGTTTCCATCAAAGCCATCCGCCATCCAGCGTCAAAAGCGTCGTCTGTCTTGATCCACCGCTGTCGTGGATCGAGGCTCACAATGCGACCAACGGCTCTAGCTATGCTGTGCTTTTGTATGATCATTAAACCACCAAAAAACCGGGGTGCTCGATGGTGTTAGTATGATCTAAAATTAGAGAGCCCAAACCGGCTGCATGATCTGAAGAAAGTGCTTGCCACTCGATCGCCCGAGATGGATAGGCCTGAAATCGGATCAACGAACAAACCAAAAAAAAAATGGCAAAAAAGCGCCTGTTAAAATGGCCATTTGAAGGTGAATTCGTTGAACTGTTCGCTTGATGCTGCTGCTCTAGACCTAGCCTGTTTGTATGCTCCCCTAGCGCTCGGTGATAAATAGCCTTCAAGTGTGTCAAACAGCATCCAATCGAGGCTTTAGCCTCCATCGACTAATGGTGATCGTACACTCGACCATCCACCGGCGCTACACCGCCACTCGTTTGCGCATTTTCACGCCTTAACCCCCCATCAAACTCTCGGTCAAGTCTAAGGCACACGCACGCACACACCTGACTCTCTGACTGAAGATTGGGAGTAATTTCATGATTTAGATCTCACACCACCACCAAGCTGCAATCCTTCCATACAATATTGGAGCAGATTTCTTTTTGTTTTTACCGGAGATGACCGGAGGTGGAGTTGGTTTGGAGAGTTCTTTTGCTTCGTTACTGGAATGCTGGCTGCCAAGGATGGATGGCGCTGGGGGTGGTGCATTCAGCATGATGGTGCATTGAACCAAATTAGTATCGAAGGTTAGAGGGGGCACGGATGGTGGTGCGCTTATGGTGAACGCCTCGCGCGAAGTGGATCACTCCATCCTCCATCATCCGTCACCGAAGGTCCGGTCCAGGGACCTCAAGCTTTTGCTCAACATAACTTTTCACACTTCACCCCAGCCACCGTTGACTCGCAACTCCGAGTGCTTCCTCTCCAGGCACCAAGCACCTTCAGCCTGGTGCCTGGGAACCAACCGCCAACCGCGTTCGCTCTGGGAGTTCGTGCCAGGGGTCTGGGAGCCTCGGAATGGTCAGAAGTTGATAATTACCGCTATCTGACCGCCGCTGGTTGGTTGAATGAATGAATGACTGAATGGTTTATATTTATGTTTATGTCGGGTCACCCGAAAGCCGAGTCGGTCCGTCAGGTCGGGTGTTTCATAACTTTTCAATCACCATTTGCGCCAATCGAATTGGGTCTGCGACTCACGGCATAGCACCGGCACAGGCACAGGCACAGGTTGAGGAAATGGCTCTCTGGCTTGACTCGGGGGCGTCCGAAACGCCGGGGGGAAACAAGATGCGATGCCGAGAGAGCACCTTACGCCCCGTTCCGTTTCGTCCGTTGATGTCGCTCGTCGTCGTCACCGGCGTCGTCGTTGTGTGTGGTGCAACTTTCGATTTCGTTGCTCTAGTTTTTCTTTTGTTTCTGCTTCATGCTCGGTTCACTCGCGGCTCGCAAGATGCTGCGCGCCGCGACTCACGACACTTGCTTCAAATTACAGCCTCTGGTTTTGGGTTGGTTGCCAGCGCCGGTATGCTGACATGAGCTGAGTGGCTGAGCTAACTGATGACGTGGAGTAGTGAAGTACAATGGCCAATCGATAGCAGCAGTAGCAGCGATTGCCGACTCCGCCGCCACCGCCACTATTTCGGTCAACCTCCTTTGTCGTGTTTCGATGCACTTTATCGATATTCACATACCCACACGTTGCATAACTCGCATCGCAGCATCCAATCGATGCACCGGGCGATGGACTACGACCAACAGCTCGACATAACCATCGGCCGAAAGCCCCAATTATCCGATATTGGTTTTGCGTTATGCGAGCCGGAATCGATTCCATTTTCATTGCTCTCCTCACACTAGTGTCCTGCTGACCACCACTTTTTGGTTTTTCTTGCTCTGTTTTCCTCTCAGTGAAAAACAAAAACACAAACCCATCATCGCCTTCATCATCATTTTCTTCTACTCAGTTGCATTGGCTGTGCTTTTCTTCTTCAAGCACTTCAATTATCGAAACAAACCCTCATTTCCGGTGGAAAAGCTTCACTCAGGAAAGCTAAGAAGGAAATACGAGAATGCACCTCTTGAGATGCTGCTCAATTTAAAACACAAAGCGCCGAGAGCTGTTGCGTGAGTTGTTGGCTCTAAACAAGTTGCTGTTTTTTATGTGGAACCCACCCTCTCTAATGTCTACCAGAAAGCTCGATTAGCCCGAAGGTGTTGATGGCGGTTGTTACCTCGATCTCAACAGCGCTTATCATACCATGGATATCGTCCTTTTCGACGGACAAGCGGTAGCGGTACCAACCTGAAATTAGAAATGGAAAACAAGGCGCATATTAGCTTTAGCTCATAAACAAAACACGCCCTAACAGGATCTAATCCTTGGCTCTAATTAAACCTGGATCGACCACGGGGAGGCCCCCGATAAGATCTTCATCAAACGATCGCTTCGCTTCGCTCCCACAACTATTACTTCACATCGCCAGGGCACCATCGTTCCTCGGCTTTGATCGAACATTGTGCTGTTACGAAAATTATACCTTCCTCTCTCCTCACAACCTTCACCAACTCCCATCCATCCCCACGCACCAACAAAGGTGGAGCGACAGTTTTCCACCGAAAGTGAAACCCTCCTGTTTATTGAAATTAATGATCTGGGAGATCCAATCGCGGCAACAGGGTAGGGAGAGAGAGAGAGATCGATTTTGCAGAGGCAACAACTCGCTCGATCGCTTGCATCGCGCTTTTCTGGTGACTAATGGTTGACGTTGCGAGCACGACGACCCACCACCACCACCATCATCATCATCATCATGATCATCATCGTCTGGCGGAAGGGCAACGGCCTGATCGGCTCGTCGTTCGTCGCCCGGCGATGTAATCGGAGGGGGCTGTAACCGGGGAGATGCGAGGGCTATCGTACGGTGATTGTAAATTGATGCTGCAACCTCTGGGGGATGCCTCTTGCCCGATGCACCGGTTGTTTGCATCCGGTACCGTAATGCGTGATGTGCTCGGTGCATCATCATCATCGTCCGGTCTGTTTATGCAATCTGCGATGATCTGTGCGATCGTGCAAACGGTGTGCTTCGCTATGGAGATTGATCAATTAATTTGTTTTTTTAACTGCAACATTTAAAGTATAATCAATTATTAATTAAATAAACCGATATTCAACCTTCAAAGCGAAATTACACTTAATTATGAAACGTTTTAAACATTCACAACAGTTAGGTCAACATTTGAAAACTACTTTCAAACGATCTTTTATCATTTCCCCTCCCTTTCTATCTTTTCCAACGATTCTAATCGCTAAAAAGTTTCGCGGCAAACTATCGATTAAGTTTCTATCAGTTAATTACTATCCAGTGCGCATGACTGCACAGACTGCCGGCCAACGATCCGCGGACCAAACGCGGGTTCCCAACCCAGAGCTTGCGCGATCTTTCACGGACAGTACAAATTAATCATAATGATACTCCTCGCGTCAAACGATCGACACAGGTTGAACGGACGCAACAGGTACTTCCCAAAACAGAGGGCAGTCGAATTCAAGCGGCGGCATCGTATGCTTTATGGAGCGAAACAAGACGCAAGGCAGCCTGGCAGTTGCTTGACTGCAACGCTCGATGCTTATATCAGGCCATCACCGGTACAGCACAGCATACAGTGCCGGAATCCTCCCAAAGGATTGACGATCACTTGGGATTCGGAATTCATTTCACATTGCGCCACACATTCGACTGTGCGTAGTGTTTCCCCCTCGATGAAAGTCATCGTTCAATTTAATGTGTTTTGATGACTTGTATTATTAATGGAAACATTTACGAGCTACTCTAAAAGATACATTGCGAAATGATAACAGGGCGTTCGTTTTCTTATGAAACGGCCACAGCGTTATCACACACGCATTTTATTCATGGATGTTACATGTTTGCTCTGAAGCAGCGAATCCATGTAAGGGTGCGTGTTGTATTTAATATTAGTACCGATTTTGATGAAACATTAGATGCAGTTTGTGGTTTAGTAACAATTTCATCAAAAAAGTTGTAATGAACCATTTTTCCATGCATCAGCTCGCATTAAAATGATTTATTTTAGGAGCTGTGTTTTGAGAGATCGTTGTCTAATCGACTGAACGTTGCTCAATAATGAGTAGTAACATTTGTTATTGTTTGCTTCTTGTCTTAACTCTTTCTAGTATTTACTACCGTTTTCTTCGTATTTCTTAAGGCTGACTTCTGGCCCAATTTTCATTCTTTTGCCAACACGGAATGACCCACCACGTACTGCCTCCCGTGTTACGGTAACTGACACAATCCCGCACCTTCGAGACGTTCACTTTTTCAATTTCGAAAGCACCTCCTCCTTAACCAGCTGCATCGCTTCCAATAGTGACCCCAATAAGAACCTTTGTCCCGATAACCCAAGCCCTGCCTTACCGGCCTGGGGCATTCGAGGGCGTTCTAGGCTGCTGCCGTTTCTACTACTGGCAGGGTCACCACCCTGCCGAGCGGCAGCAGCCACATGATTTGCACACAATCCCAGTTAGCCAGCCCAGTCTGAGCTGCACAGCTGACGTCGTCGTCGAAGACGATCGTGCTGCTTCCCGTTTCGATTCTCTTTCCGCAATCGGCGTACCCGGGGTCAAAAGCATACCGACCAGCTTCAGCATACAATGCACGACGTCTCTCGGTGGTCTGAAATAACGCCCACGGGGGGCTGGAGTTTATTTTTGTTTTGTTTTTTTGAACATCTTGTACCTTACAGCCACCGGGCACCACCGTGGCTCTGACCTACTGCACTGCATTTTGAAACTGAGCCACCAACACCAGGTTGGTTGGCACGCGCTACTGCCTCTCTTTTTCGTTCTCTCTCGCTCTCTCCCTCCCTCTCCGTGTCTGGGTAGCGGTGAGGCCAATTATTTTACGGCAAAAACCGAGGCCAACTCGAAGAAAGCAGATCCTTGCCGAGCGCCAGATGAGGTTGAGGTTAACAGGGGGATGTGCTGTCGAACGAAACGGTGGCCAGCGAGTGTGCTGCAGCAACAGCAGCAGCTGTTGCTGCTCTTGCTACTGCTGTGTAGGCGTTGTTGAGAAACCTCCACGCCATGGTCCACGGTCTGTAGTTCTATTGTCGTGCACTCCCACAGCTGCGAGGCCCACGCGTTTGATTTAGATATAAAGCAGATACACTCGTCTGTTAAGATCTTCATCGCCTAGACGGGTAAGCGAGCGTACAGGGCTAAGTGCTGGAACGTGTATGTTGTTTGTTGATCCTGTGCACCACCCCCCCCCCCCCCCCCGAATTCCGCGAAACTTTAAGCCATCCGCGACCACCGTGCGTGAGACTTATCGCGTTGGACCATCTGGATTCTGCATTTTTTCTCAGAAACTGGCCGACTCGTTTCACGTTTCGAGTGGGCTCGAGACCAACACACATGTGCCTCTGCTGCATCCTCCATATGATCTCACGTGGCGCTCGTTGCACTTCCATTGCACAGCGCCGCCGGCACTTGCACAGTTGCTTCGTTTCGGTTTCCATTTCGATTTCGCGCACCACAACGGAGCTTGTTGTCCAGTCGACCCCATTATCTTCGTAGCGGGCGCTCGCGTCTCACTCGCGACTGTGTCTCACTTCTTCGTTTTGCTTTCGTCTTTATCACTCTTCTGGCCACCGCGGAGCTCGTGTTGCAAAAGGAACGACAATTAGGAAAATGGGTTAGAAATTGCTGTGTGACGCCGTGATGCTGCAATGAACGGGAGTGGAGAATGGAGAGTGGCGAGCGGAGTGGCGCGTTGTACGCTGGCAGTGCGATCGAAAGTGAATCTTGTGGCGAATCTGTGCTGTGCACGCGAACGCTCTGTGCTCTGGCCTCGATTTCGCTCTCGACGACTGCCAGCTCGACACCCTGGAATGTCCGTTCCTTAACTGTTTCTGTTTCACTTTTCCTGCGGCGGTTTTTCCTGCAGCGCGGTGCCAGAAAACTCGTTTTGTTGAAGAAGACACTCGCCATACTGCAGAAGAGAGGGCAGGAGACGAAGCTGGTTTTTCCTCTCCAAAAACATTCCATCCCATCGCAATCATCAATCATCAAAGCGGAAAGGTGGTCTCGGAATCGGAATGGCAGCAGTAGATTGAGTCAACTCGAGCACCGAGCGCGGTGCGATGGTTTTTGACTTCAAGTTTAATTGGAAAACTCATCCTCAAATCGCTGCCGATCTCGTCCATTAATCTCTTTTCGCACCCTTTCCACCGAGCAGCAGCAGCAGCAGCAGCCCTCGAGCTCTTGTGTGCGATGATGATCATGGTAGATTGCGCGCTCGCGCACACTCCAAGATACGCCAACCCACCAGGCCGCGCGAAGATGCCTCAACGTGCGCATCTCAACAAGGACTGGTTGGCCGAACCTGTCATCAAAGCCCCAACCACTAGCCCGACGTTGTGCTGGCCAAGAGGCCGCGGTCCGGAGTGTTCCGCTGGGAAACCAGATTCAATTTCTAATTTCTTGCTCACCAGCAACCACCACCGATGGCCGATGGTTCGTTCGATGCCCCATTACACGCTATCTGCACGGGCTCCTAAGCTGCACGAACATTGAGCGAGTGATCGCGCTCACCAGCACACGATGCTCAGCATCAGTACGGTGCATGGCACAAAGGTTGCTGGCTATCGTCTGCTCAATGCATCCAGCACCTGCTGCTGCTACTTCCCCCTCGTGCTGCACGTTCCGATTGTGTTGACAAATATGCTAATGCCGCAAGTGCAGCGCTCGCATCATTTGTGCGACAAAGTGGCCACCAAACGGCCACGGTTTGCGGTCGCTGGTGGCGGTGTAGGTTTCCCCATTCAAAATCGAAGCTCATAACTTGGTGATCCGCTGTAGGATGCAAGGTTGCTGCTGCGGTTGCTGCCGGTGCTGCACCCTGTTGATTTCGACATTGTAAAGACATCGCGAGCGCAAGAAGGCGTTTGAAGTAGAATGCGCGTACTCGTCGGTTGCATGGCCCTCGTCTCGCTAATTTATAACAAATTCTAAGCGACGGATCTGTTCGCATCTCCAGAGCTGACATTACTGCATCGAAACAAGGGGTGTGAAGTCGATCAAAGCTGCCAGGCTGAGCGAAAACTTTCCCCCGCTTCGTTGTGACGCTTGAATCAGCAACAGCGCCCAACGGAGAGGGTGCTTGACACTCGCCAGCCAAGTCGATTTCATCTCCATCCCCCATCCAACGTCGCCAAAAAATGGCCTCCACAAAGTCATCTTGTGGAACAATTTGTGTCTCGGGGCTCCAGCTCGAGCGCCAACACGATGGTCACAATTAAACGTTTCATTTTCTCATTCAAAAGAGAGGAGAAGAGAGCACAACGAAAGGGTGAGTGCGGTCGCGCGATGCTATAAGCGTAACCGCATGCAACATAAATCGATCGATTAATTAGACTCTCTCGCCAGAGAGAGATCGATGCCGATGGCGCCGTGGCCAACACATATGCCCCGAGGGTTGCGATCGCGTTTGAGATCGAGACCTCGAAGCAAAGTGGCTCGCTCATGGAAAGCCATCAACAACGGAGTGATCGCGCCAAAAAAAAGTGATCTTTCACTAGAGATTACCACGGTCAATCATGGCTCTAGCTCCCCCCGAAACGCGTCGTTCCGATCTCCGGGAACGATTTTAATAATCCTGGGAACAGGTCCCCTCCCCCCGTGCCCTGGAGTCTGAAATGCTCCGGAAGCGAGCGAAAAGCGGAGGAAAAGTAAGGAACCACCCTTTTAAAACTTCGGGGACCGGGTGGCCACCGATTTTGCGACACTTTGACACTGGGCTGGGGCTGGACTCTCCGCGACAGAGATCCGAAACTACTGTGGGGAAAGCTTGGGCTATTATTCCTCTCTCTTTCTCTCCCTCTCTCTCTCTCTCTCTCGGCCATTCCGGTGGATGATGATCGTGAATTGTTACCGGTTTTTCCACTGGCCAACTAGCAAGCAAACAACACAAATGCCCAATAATGCACCATAAACGCGATGCGTTCGCGGTTTGGCTTGTTGCAGCGTAAATTGAGACGGCAACGAAGGGAAGAGAGGGTGGGGAGAGTCTCCTACCACCACATACGTGTGTGAAAGTTGGTAACGTTAATCTTTCGCGCTTAAGAGGACGCGTTTTGGGGCCTTGGCAAGCGCTGACGGACGGAAAGTGTTTGTTTCGGGTTCGTCGCTTCGGCTCAAGTCTTCTGTCTTCTGTGTCACCCAAAAGGCCCCCGGAGGTGGTGTCCGGGTTTCGCTTTCGCGCGCTCGATCGCTTTCCCGAAACGCGTTATTGTTTTGTTGCCGGAATTGAACTTGAATTTCAGGTTCACTTTCGTTTTCCGTCGTCGTCGTTGTCGTCGACGTTGTTGTCCTGAACTCGGTCTCGGTCCTCGATGCGCGATGATCCGGGATCACGAAGGCGACATGACAGTGACCGCACATGCCAAGTGACTCGCCAAAAACCGGATCGACGCTGGAGGTGATTGATCCGACAGACCGGTGGAAGATGTAATTTAATTATAAAACATATTGACCAGCCGTTGATCTATCTGGCAAGACAAGGCGTCGATCGTCGGTAAACCATCCACGGGCGCGTTAATGGAGAGCTTTTTGTTTCTCATTAAAGGTTGCTGTTCAACAATAAAGCGCCCACGTAAAGCGTTAGTTGGTTGTTAGTATCCGAGATTATCCTACGAGCTAGTGAAACGCTTAATAAAGATAGCAATGGCGTGTGTTAATTACTTGACAGTCTGGGTATGGAAACAACATTCCATTTCCCGCTACCGGCTTGGTCGGCACCTCTGTTTGTCCGTTTCACTGCCCGTTTGTCCATCCCAAGGCTCGCTGCACACACTGTTGCATTCACTAGACGCTGGCTGGTCTTGTTTCAGTTTCACATTGTTTACGGAGGGCTCAACCGCACTTGCCTGGCATTTCCTTTTGGACAAACCTGCTCTATTCGTGCGCTAGGAAGTACAAACCCCCTACTCCCTCCCCCTGGACACCATTTTTGTAACGAGTCTTCCGTTTTTCGTAGACCCCTCCATTTGGCTCCATTCCGGCTTCGGAAAACTGCTTACCTCCATGTGCGCGTTCCGGTGACCGGGCCCCGGTGCCAGTGCCGCAATGTTTATGCGGTTTTCCCGCCTAGCTTTTCTCGCATTTCCGCACTGATTTCCATGGCATGGCGTAGGTCCCGTTCAGTGTGGCATCATCGCGGGTTTTGCGCAAAGAATCAAGTGGCGTATGATTGATTGGTCCTAGGAGGAGACTCCGAAGGGGGAACGCGAAAACAAGCTCAGCTCACTCGCTCGCTCGCTCGCCCTCCGTGGCGTTGCACAACGTAATAGGAAAATTTCCATCGCATCGCATTTTCCGCGGCATTTCTCTCTCTCTCGCTCGTACTCTCTCTGTCTGCATCGTCGATGGTCAAGATGGTTTGAAGGAAAAGCGGCACTGAAGAAGACACGCTAGAAAGGCTCACAGGCGCGCATCGCTCATCGGCATCGCTTAGCATCGCTTGAGAGCATTAAACAACCTAATCATCGGGGCCCGGGAGCGGCAAACAGCCGAAGGCAGGGGCGGATGAAACGGTTATTTCCTTTTCTTCTCATTAGTGATGCACGAATTTCACCATCCGCCATCCTCTCGCCATGGGCAACCGCCCATGTTCCGCTCCTGGCCGCTAGCACCGTGATGGATGAAAGTGGTTGACGCAGCTCGCAGCGTTGCTGTGCGCTCACCGAAACGTCAAATCCTCGACTGGGCAACTGCAGCATCCTCACCTACATCGTTGTAATTGGAAGACAACAAGGCCAGCGATCGCTTTGTTTTGCAACAGGAAAAGCTCTTTTTTCCGGTGAACCTTGATGGTGGTTGCGAATCGAATAATTGAATTGTTTTTTTTTTTCATTTTAAAAAAAAATCTCAATTACTCTCTAGATCATTGGATGTCTTTAATGATTGCGGATTCGATGCGTCGTTGAGATTCTCTGTATCAAATACTTGACTATTCTTTCATTAAGGGCACAATTACCATTTGAAAAGCTCCTCTACTACATCTGCTGCTGATATGAACAGTAATGGATATCTTGATTTGCTTTCAATTCCATCAATCAGTCAATCAGTTTTTGTTATCATATATCCTCGACTCAATCTAAAGGGCGTATATACATATTAACAATCTTGAAACCACGCCAATCGTTATTGAAAGTATGCCAGGTAATTTTCCGCATTAACGTGGTACCACTGTCCCGATAAGGTCCGTTCAGAAACGAGCTAAGGCACGAATTGAACCACCAACCTCCGTGCCATTCTCGCGCACAATGTAGATCCTTCATTTGATCGTTATCCCGATCGGGTGTCGAAAACTTCATACCTCTGTGGTGCCAAAGCCCATCACCAGCGGTACCGCTATATTTGCCGAGAGTCAGCCGATACTGCTCGTCCTCGCTACCGATGGCGAACGTAGAGTAGCGTGCGTACTTGTAGATACCGTTGTAGTCATGTAGATCTACCGCAAGCTCCCAGGGCCGTACCGATGTCAGTTGGTGCAACCGCTCCAAACCGATCCAAAAATTGCCATCCGGATAACCGAACCCATCTCGGTACTCCGTCCAGTTACGGTTGAAGTTGAGCGAACCGTTTAATCTCCGTTGGATCGCTAACCAACCTCCGTCAAACCTGTTACCAATGCAGTAGCCCACGAACGGTGCACTGTCGAAATGTGCCCGGAGCATCTGTTTTCCCG
The DNA here is from genome assembly GCF_943734665.1 of Anopheles aquasalis. Lineage (NCBI taxonomy): Eukaryota > Metazoa > Arthropoda > Insecta > Diptera > Culicidae > Anopheles > Anopheles aquasalis. The sequence continues at coordinate 84,673,729 of NC_064877.1, forward strand.
ACACCCTTCTGTTCGTCAGCTCTTTGCACGAACGCATCACTTTCGTCTCCATGTACAGGTGCTCCATGTCGTGGATGTGGTCTTCCTTCGCGAGGATAGTGTGTTCGAACCGATCCAGACGCTCGCCGGTAGCTTCGGAGAAGTTTTTCGCGATCGCTCGGCACTGTTGCGGGAGCTGCGCTTGTAGGATGGCGAGCTGCCATGGCAGGTCTTTCGCCTGCTCCAGAAGCTGCTTCTGTATTGCTCGATTCTCATCGACGATTTTACGAAAGTCGGTGTGCAGATTCGTCAGCTTTTTCTCCAACGATTGCAACGCTGCTAGCACGTTTGTGGTGTCTGGAGCTTGATCCACTAGCCCATCGCGCTTGTCAGTTTCGGTTCGGGCAGGAATGGTGAGCGCGAGTAGAATGTTCCAAAACAACCGCGCCATTGTGAGCAACTACAGCGTCAGCGCCAGAGTTCCCTTCTTTAAAGCTGCTAACAGAACGTCCAGGTGTACTCGATTTCTGTTTTCTACGTGATGGTTGTTTATGTGTTTGATTTTATGCTTAATTCTAAGCGCAAAATGGACATGGGAAAATTGAAAGCGTTACGAATGTGCGTAACATTGCAACTCAGTTCAACACAAGGTGTCGCGAAAGAAAACGTTAGCGTGAAAGTAAACAATGAAACCAAAAATGAGAACGAGTGGAAAAAGTTCCGCGGGACACATAGCGCTGTAGAGCTCATCGCTTTCTACTGAGAAGTGAAATCAAAATTGTTATCGAAAATTTGCAAAATCATAAAAAATGCATAACTTATGCACAACATTCGTACTCATTCGCGGGATCAATTTTATGGTTCATACTTTCTCCCTTTGGATTGTTGCTCCTTTTATGACAATCGAGTCGTGCTGTAGAGCATCAAGCGTAAATATCAGAAAAAAGAGGGAAGAAATAATGTATGACCGTTCCTCGATGTAGCGCACTTAAAATCCTTGTGCGATCGTCCTTGAAGTCCTTTTACTTTCTTTTGACAATTCGGGTGATTCCCTCCCGAGCAGAAGAAGCAAAGAGAAACAGAAGCAGAGAAGAATGATCCAGTTTTTGGTTGCTCCATCTGGCCACTCAAAAACCACCAACATCGAGCTCACGATCTCCCCGACATTGACCTTGCTGTGGGTTTGGTTGGCGAGATTGGCCTGGCGACCACGACCACCTCAACCGGGACTCGGCAGATGCACAGTCCCCTCCCCCCGGGGGCGGAAAAAAGGGAAAACACTAAACCGCCCGTGAGTTGAGCCCAAAACCGGTTACTGCGATCGCGCGATCACTATCTTCGTCCGCGATGGCGATGACGTCGCCAAACGTGGAGAAGACACTCTCACCACGGAGGAGCAGAGGAGCGAGTAGAGGGAAAGAAAACGGTACCTGGCACGGTATTCACTGGCAGCCAGCCCGTCCACAAGAGCTGCAGCGTGAAATCATTAGGCCATCACCAGCATCACCAGCATCATCATTGCCGTCGGATCGGAGAGCGAGAGAGAAAGGGAAAACTGTTTGATGTTTACTGCAGCACGATAAAGCCTTCGTACCGGAACCACAACGAATATGTGAGTGTTTGTAAAGGATGATAGATACCGGTCAACCCCTCCATTCGATGACCAATCGTGTAGCATAAAATATGCTAATATCATCCGACGCGGGAATTGGTCGTCGAATTTATGAGGCATCGAGGCGCTCGATGAGCCGCTGCTTTTTGGGGTGTTTTTTTCATCTGTTCAACAAGTGTTTTGGGACCAGGAAAGACATCATCAGGTTTGGGGTTCGGTGACCCAAAGCAACATAATGTAAACACGGACGGTGGCTTATCCTTGATGTGATCGAGGAAGTGAATAATGATTTCATTTGGTTCAATTCATTAGTCTTTTCCCAAAGCTCTTGATTAAGACAACCAGTTTATGTCCATAGATCATATTAAATGAACTCTTGAGAATGATTTCAATGCTTGATTGGGGATCACAGCATACTTTCAAATTATGATTTATAAAGCACTAGTTTGCCCCAAATAAACTCTTCCTTTCGGTAAAGTCAGTCCAGTCTGATCAGCATACCAACCGACGCTTGGCATCTTGTTACCAGCCGAAAAGCGTCAATCACACCTTGCCACCCCGGGAACGGCTCACTGTTAAGTAAATCCTAACCCGCCCACCCGGTCCCGGTGAACGGTGTGAACGAGACGGAATTTCTCAATCCTCCAAAGCCACCAAATAATTACCCAACGTTCGCAACTCGCTCAGTTAATCACTCGGAGTCGGTCTCACTCTCTCTTTCGTGCGATTGGGAAATTGGGACACTCCCGAGTAGGCACGGCAGGGCAGCGGGGAGCAGCTAGTGTTGAGCACAAAAGGGAGTGTTTTGTTTTGTTTGCTTTCGGTTGCACCGTAGGTACCGCTTAATGCCACCGTTCTCAGCACTCGGTGCGTTGGCAATCCGTCCGCTCGATTCTCATGATCGCGCAGTCCGGGAGCTAGTTCATGGATGGATCACAAGCTAACCAGCGGTTTCGTGCCGTTTGGGGCGTCTCCTTTGGGGCTCGGGATTGTGAGTCTCACCGAAAAAGCACCTTATCGGATGAATTCTGATCGCTCGGTGATTTGATTGTGCAAATGTTTAGCAACATAACTTTGACTACTTAACGGTTCTGCTAGCAGATGGTGCCCAAGTACCCAAGTGATGAAAAATTACCTGGAATGAAGGAAAAAGTAAACATTAGTAATTGGTAGTTGGTGGCTTTCAATTTCTAACTCATTAAAACAATGAAGTAGAAAGCTGCTGCTGCTGCTGCACACCCCATTAACAATGCATCCACGGCGAGAGACACGGCGTCTCCAGCAGCATCAGCAGCGACACCGAGCAACCACGAACCGAACACGTGTGAGTTCCATGCGAGCTGATCACATAAAAGGGAAAAAATCTGAAAACAAACTTCCACCAAATTGAGCCAAAATCAAAAGTCAGGTATTTTTTGGACAAATCCATTACGATCGTCATCATGCGGTGCTGCTCTCGCTCTCGATCAAACTGACCAGCTACCATGGGCTCACAAACTGGATCACCTCGTCCTGGCCGACATTCATTCACACCGAACGCGCGCATTTGAAAAATGAGTTCCGTTTGCTCTATGCTTCACATTGAACTTTATGTGGCGCTTAAGGGAAGGGGAATTAACATAGAACAACGAAAGCGTTAGCCACGCCACACAAAAGACGTTCCCACACTGCACGAGCTATTGGCCATTTTCGTCCTGAACCTCGTTTAGTCTGCAGAAACTGTTGTTTTTGCTCGTCCCTCTCGCAGCAGCTGCAGCAGTTGATTAGGCTTTTTGTTGCGGCGAGAACGATCCTGGCCCTGTCCGGCCACGGTGCGATTCCTTTCGCACCCTCCGTGGCTGCAGCATAAGTGGAGTTTAATGAATGATCGTTTGATCCGCCGAGCCACCCCGACGGTGGCCACCCGTTGCGATTCGATTGGAATTGATCCAAAATGTACGCTCCACAATGGCATCAAAAAATCCCAGCCCAAAAGCGGCCCCAAAACAAACCGATTGGAACAATCGAAAACAGCCCAAGCCAGCGATCCTTCGCACACTCGCTTCGGACCCGCTGGCCAAGGCAAAACGAACCCCGGAGGCTCGGTCGATCGATCTTCGGAGCACTTTAAGGCCCCGTGAGACGTCGATGGATGGAGCTTCCGCTGGCTATCGCGTGCTCGCGTGAACACCACAACATAACGCAGAGTGAGAGAGAGAGGAGGGCGATGGCGACGTAACCTGAGGCGAGGTTTGGTCTCGGAATCTTCCGGTCGATCGAGACGGATTAATGGGTCCACGCGGACCCCTCAGCGCAACTGAGCAACTGTCGTCCACTGTCCTTACGATAAGCTCATGAGGTCAGCCGGTGGTCGAGCCCCGTTTTTGGGCGGTCTGTTGGTACGGTGGCCCGGAGAACTCCCTTACATGGGAGTTTCAACTTTCATTTTTTCCCGTGCTACTCTCGCCTCTTTTGGCTATCGTCTCGCAGTCTGGTGTTCGTGTGTTTTGGGGCGATTGTTTTGGCTTGTCCGGTGAGAGAGAATGTGCGCAACCAAGGCTCAAGGTCAAAATGTGGATCGAGAATGGCGGTGGCAGACCCCCGCGATCGTACGAGCGTGACAAAATGGAGCGCAAGTGCCTTAGATGGCAAGCTACTGCTCTCGGGCTGCTGTTCGGAAAGGGGAAGCCATACCCACGGACCGCAAAGTGACTCAGTCGAGCCGAACAGGCAGCTTCTTGTTGTGGTTACGACTTAATTTGCGAATTTTGTTTCCACCCGAAGCAAGCGGTCACTTGAAATGGTAGCCATTCTGTTGATCAAATCACATCTCTGCACTCGATCAAGATTAGATGCATTACTTGTGATTGTGTTGAGAAGCAACGATGGAAGCCTGATTTGTCTGTAACCGATGTTGCAAAACACACACAACAAAACCGGCAATTTCAAGCTCGAGCGACGACAAACATTGTAATTTTCTGCGGAAAAGCTCGCTGTGTTTCGTTTGTCTGCCGGCTACACATCTGGACCCCCGGCAGACTGCAGAGGTTAACCTCCATTGGCAACGTAAACACGCCTGGCTCGCTCCAACACCAATTTGGTGTCTTTTCCTTTTGATGTTTGTTTTGGCACAACACATGCGAAGCTCAAGATAAACATGATGCGTTGAAGAGTGGACGCCACAATACCCGTTTCGATGACTTGAAGATGGCTCCTCTCTTTGCTGCTTGAAAGGTTAATTTGGCCTCTGCAGAAGCTGACCGGGGGCGCCGGTGCAGGAATCCGAATTAATTTCAATTCATGCGCCGAGTGTCGAGTGCTCCTCCTCCACACTTTTTTGGGGGAGGATGGGAGGTGCAACATAAGCGCTAATTACAGTACTTAAGAGGAGGCCACGAGCACGCGTAAATTGATTGTTAACTCACGCAGCTCATAAACGGACGGAGGGAGTCCAATTTTCTCCTTCACCCCAAAATCACTTCCTACCAGCGCGAGCCAAGGGGGGATCAAGATGGGGGCCACCACCCTACCTTCTCATTCGCGAAACGGATGTAAAGGTGCCGGGTGTGCTGCTCCTTCGATTCACAATTGATCGATCGATCGATCAATGGAATGTTGAGTACCGGGCCTCCCACAATTTGAAGGGCGAACTTCATTGTGCAACTGGGCGCGAGCGCAAACTTCCGCATCTGACCCAAAAGCAGGACAAAAATTATGCAAACCACCTTCCAACACCCACCCACGTAATCGGAAGGCCACAAAGTCGATCGCCGATCGATCGGAGCACAAAATGGAAATGGCGACAAAACAAAGTATGCCCTGCCAGGCCGCCACCGTGAGCTCCGAGTCCATGTACCGTACCGAGTGAAGGAGAAAGTAGTGCCTCATGCTCACCACACACCACCATTGGTGGCTGGTGACATTGGGCCACCGTGGTCGGACTGGCAAGCCGGCTGAATTTCAATCGCTCCACCAGCGAGACAACGAAACAACCACGTGAACAACACGCTGCCCCTAGTGGCCAAGTGTTTTACCGTCTCGTGCTCCACTGCCGATCGTTACAGACCATTTGATTTGCGTTTTGTGAATGATGTAATGGTGACCACCAAACCGAGTAGCAGGCAGCCGCAGCAGCAGCAGCAGGTTGTTTTGCTGTAAAACCATCGGCTGCCCGTTGTTGGATTCAATTGGCCTGGATTTCGATTTTTCTGTTTTTCTAGGTTGCCTAAGCCCTTTAAAAAACGGTTTATATCCGCAACCCACATAAACCGGGGGGTGGGGAAAGGTGCATTGAGACATAATGCGGCGACAAAAGGCTTATGCTGCCACTGCTGTTCGAGGATTGCAGTCGTGAATGAATCGATTGCATGCGGTAACCACGCTATTGCCCATGAAAACAGAAACGTGACAAAGCTGAAGCTCGATCCAGGCCGCATTGTTTTAGGAGGTAAAACATTCCACAAATCGTTTGCTTGTACACCTCACTCAGCGATCAAAGAGTGTTCATCACGTGCCTGACAGCTGAGTTAATTGAAACAATCAACTCATTGTCATCGAACATCCTTGTTTACAGTGTTGCAGCCCGTACCTAATCTCCGCTTCCTACTGCCGTAACCAATAGTGCACTGGGGAGGAGAAGGAGAAGTGCTAACAATGTAAATTCCGCCAATTCGACACTCTGCTCGGTGACCCTCGGCACGGTCCCTCGCTGATCCGTTCCTGACAGTGGAACACAAAAAAAGACTGGAGGAAAAACTGCGAACACTGCCCGCGAGAAGCCCAGAAGCTAATCAAACACACAGAAGCAAAACCGCGCTGCTGCCAGTGACAAATGTCAATTGCCATTTCTATTGACTGAATCGCTACCGCCCCCTCGGGCAACATTAACCGCATCATTACCGCACAACGCTACTGTGCACGGGGACACACAGAACACACGGAGTCGATCGCGGTGGATCGCGTTTCTGGGCCGCGCCAACCGCGCGGTAGCCACAAAAGTAGCGGCCACTACTGCGGGTATTGTGCCGCCTAAGAAGTGGCCAAGAAAATGGTGGTCTTTTTTCCATTTGTCAATGTAATTCAATGGAACGCTTGCTACGGTAGCATGGGATTCGCGCGCGCGGCCCGATTCTGATTGTTGCTTTCGCGAACCACGAACCAGATCGAGCCATTTCCTCATTCATTTCTGGTTTTCGCGGTCGGATTCGCGGTTCTTATTTTTTTATGTAGATTCTTTGCCACTCCGGTTGGTGTTCAAATGTTTGTACTATTAAATGGTGACCAGCTTCAAAGCGCCACTGAAACACGGAACTCTGCGATCGATCGCCAAGAGTGGCGCCTGCGAGCTAAGTAAAGGAAAAAAACGCGAATGAAACACATCACTACCGAGCGTTTGTTTTCCCTTTTTTCCTTTAACGGTACTTTTTTGTTGCTGCCCAGACAGGTGCACTACGGTCGCAGCATTTGCATGCTTTCATGCTGCTTGTGTGTTTTGTTGTGGCGCTTTGTAGGGAGAAAGAGTGAGAGAGAGAGATACAAGATATTCATGTTTCCTCCTTGCACACGCGCGAAATCCAATGATGCAAAAGCAAAGTGTGCATAAATACATCGAACAAACAATGGATGCTGCGGAGAGCTGAAACACCCTTCCTCCCATCGCAACCAGCCTGCCTGCCGACAGAACATCGTTCGGGGCGGTGCGACCAAACCAGGCACAGGCCTGGGCAAGAGAAAAGCGGGAGTTTTCTTTGCGTGAAAACTGTCTTCTTGCAATCGCTAGATAGCGAACCAGCCTGCCGCATACATCAGACATCAGACGGTTTGCCGCAAGCGTCTAGGGGCGTGTACGAGTGTGTACTGGAGTACTTTACGTGCCTCTCTTGTAGTGGTCTTGTGAACCTCCTCACAGCTCACTGTATCCGAAACCCCGCACAATACAGTCGATCGTGCGCGAACCGAGCCCCGGGTACTACGCGGTTGTTTGAGTTAGACTCCCACACACCTCGCGCGGTCTGGCACCCACCCACCCAAAAATAAACCGCCACATACGAGCTCCACAAACCGCCTTTTGTGGTTTCGAATGACTCCTCGATGGGTGGCGGCTGCGAACGGATGCTTTTACGGGAGGAGAGGGTGACCGGAAGTGGTTTGGTGATCGTCGTTTCATGTTCTCTCCGATCGATCGGGCGTGCAGGGCCCCCAACGCCACTAAATGTCACTTGTTATTGGCCGGTACAATGGATGCGCGGTGAAGGCTAGAGCCACGCGACATCGATTGAGTCATAAAGCGTTCCAAATCGAAAAAGTTGCTAGTCAAACATATCGATCGAGCTGGGTTTTGTGGTTCGTCAGAACCCACGCCCGAACGACTGCTAATGGTGTCACTTGGTCACACATTAGGCAACATGGAGCGAGAACATGGAGCTGTGCTATCGCTGCGCTCGGATTGAGACATCTACATTTACCGATAAGCGAAGGGGCTAACACTTTACTTGGTTGTCAAAGTGTTTTTTTTTTAAAAAACCTTTTAAAGCATAAAGAGAATTTAAACATTTACCTTGAACCTCGGGGAACTTAAAATTCGAATCACCTTGCACGGAGACACTTACGGATTGAAATTGAATCACTTAAGAATCGGCATCGGTAGCAGTCCTCGCGTTCAAGCCCATCAAGCACCCAATAAGCTCAAGAACCGTACCGCTTGACCGCCACGGTATGCTGAAAATTGGTGCACTTGCAGTAGCAATTCACTCGCTAACTGACATAGCACTAGCACCAGCAGCAGCAGCAGCAGCAGCAGCCACTCGATCGCGAGCTTCTCTCGAGGAGTCGCGTGCCAAACCAAGTAGCATGCACCAAGCGCGTGGTACGCGAGATCCACGATTTCGCACACAGCTCAAGGACGCATGCTGGTGATCGTGCTCGGTGGCTGTGCGAGACCAAATTCGGAAGCTTACACTCCGCCGCAGAAGGTAAGCGAACCAGCGCACCAGCTCATAATGTAATTCTCTTGTTCTGTTACCTGACGGACAAGTAACGGAATTCCTAGCACGCCCTAACCGAGGTGACACTATGCGCACCGCAGAAAAATACCAATCCCGCGAAGGGGACGAAGGATCATAATTAACGAGCCCAACAGGAATGCACCACGCCTGCGATTCGCCATCGGCTTCAGGAATATATTTCGTAACCGAGCGCTTATCGAGCTGGTGCGTTTACTTATGGCGCAGTGCATTCAATCACTTTTTAACCTGTGCAGTAAAACGTTAGCACAACGCACGCTTGTGACAGCACGTGCTGAGTAACATGCGAAACAATTTTGTCTGTCTCTAATTGATTTACGGTCCCCTCGTCGATCGACCTCAGATCCCGCAACACTCCAGCAACAACCGAGACGTCGAATGTGTCGTAAATGTTGTGTTTCTTGCACCGAACACATGTCTCATGGTGATTGCAGTTGGCCACACTCATGTGCAGCACTTGTTCATCGCGACCTTCGCGTTCGTGTCAGCCACCAAAAGCCATAAATAATTGTCCCGAAAGTAAACAGCAGCCGCAGCAGTAGCAGCAGGTTTGAAGTTCAAGTTCGCCATAATATCAACGCGATGTTTGAGCGCGAAAGGAGAGAAGATGATCATCAGGACAAAATAAAAACGAAGATCCTCCCCGTGGTCAGCGAGACCGGTGCAGGCGGTGAAAGGCACCGGTCGTTGCCGGCGTGCTGATAAGGTTAAAGATGGGTTAAGTGGTGAGTCAAGTGCGCGAATCTTTAAAAATCCATAAACGATCCATCTGGGCCCCCCGTTATATTGCCGGACGGCGAATTTTAAGTTCCTCCTCTCTTTTTTTTTTCCTCGAGTAGAATTTAATTGCCACCGAGCAGTATATTGGCCGTGAAGGACGCCTGGCCGATGAGTGCCAATCGACGATCGATTGCACAACATTTTTCCCCCATTTTATGCGTTAAACGGTTTTTAGCTGCAGCTTAGAGGCGCATAAAGCAATGATAGACGAGAGGATCCCAGGAAACAGCTTGCCTTACCTTGACTGATCAGCAAAATGACGCTGGCAATCCAGAGGACTCCTGCTTTGAACTCCATCCTTGATCGAATAGGCGAATAACCGGTGGCACGTATTTATAAAGGAGAGGCACGACGCCAATCAGACCGGAAATGAACGGGTGGAGCGGCTTCAGTACAACACTTTCTTAGAGAGAACACTTAGAGACACCGATCAGAGCCATAGGAAGGATGCACGACGCCGGTCGTGTTCTTGGTAATTCCCTTTTGTTGCACTCGCTGGCGGCACGCGCTTATCACCTCAAAGTCACAGCCATTCACTGCTTCGATTAGGGACGATTCGAAAATTCGAAAACCAACAAAACGATGGCTTCTTGGATTTGTGTCACCAAGATACAACGTACTGCACACAGCGCACACTTTGCTGCTCACCAAAGCCAAAACACCAGAATCAAATCAAACCTCTCGCAAACACTAGGAACACAAGCACACGGGAACTTAGGGTTTTATCGATCGAGTACCCTTCGTGCGATCGTTCACTTGCGCCACAAAATCTCACACTTTGCACACACTTTGGCGAAATGACACTCTCTGGGTCGCTGTCACTATTTCGACACCGCAGCTCACTAGATCGCTCAATCGCGCGCGTGGCTAATTAGCAAACTTTCATCCAAATCCCAAGATGCCAAGGGTCCAGAGTGCGCTCGCTGCTGCGGCACACCAAACACCGCTGATCGAACGTGGCTGGAATGTGGCGCGCGTTGCATGCGCCGATGCGAGCAGCCTCTGGCCAGCGACGACCTGATTTTCCTGAATTTTTCTCTCGCGCACGCGCGTTGCTGGCGCGGCTCGCTTGGCTCGGAGTGTTCGGAGCTATTTCTCGGAGTTGCGTTTCGCGATGTGTTTTCTGGCGGTTTTTTTTTCTGGAGGCTCGTTCACGACCGAGGAGACTTTGAACGGCACGGACACGGCACGGAGAAGCGGGGGGTCCTTAGCACGGAACGGAAACGGAACGCGGACAAAAATGTGCGAATTTCGACGTCAGTTTTCTGTCGCTGAGTAAGGCTTGCCCCTTTGCTGACACCTGATGTGTGTTTGACACGCCGCTCCAGTGCTTCTCGGGCGAGCACTTCTCTTAAACTAATTTCATTATTGGCAGTAAATTTGCCGCGTCCCACTAGGTGGCCAGCCACCCCCCGGCCGGTCGCCAGCTAGAAACCGAGCGAGACCCGAACCGCGCGAAACCGAAGACGTGATGTAGAGAGAGAGAGCCGTGGCCTCGGTGGTCACGAAGGAAAAGGAAAACCGTCGACGGCGGCATCAGCGGCATCAGCGGCGACGACGATCGAGCACAAACTCACCACCGATCACGACGTGCCTCGGATGTGGTGAGTTTCTGTCGCTTCGATCGATCGCCGAGCTCCCTTTCCCGTGCCATGGAGTGCGAAAGCTTCCTTCACGGACCGTGAAGGTCGCCGTGACCGTCGCGTGGTGAGAAAGAAAGCCTCGAAACCGCTGCTTCCCCTACCGGAGCACGCACACAGCCGTGCGCGAGTGGGTGGTTGGCTTTACGGGGGCTTTATGGGGTGGCGTACTGGGCAGCCGAAACCGCCGTTCCGTGGCGTGGTCGCGTCCTTGCCGCGTGCCCTATCGTGTGTCCATGTGCGCTCTCTTGAGGGCGAGAGGAACGGAAATTAAAATCACGTTACTGATACACAGACACACACGCATACACATGATCGCGGGTGGAGAACCCGAAATTGGAACGGATTGGAAATTGGATTAAAGTGAAAAAATATGTCACAAGTGGTGCGTGCCAGGGAGAGAGGCAGTCAGCCAGCGTGTGGGTTTACTGTCGATAGTTATGCAATAATTACAATCTAGTTAATGTTGTTTTAGTTTTGTTCGATTCGTGCGACCTTCGCGCTTCATTACCTTGATTGCTTTTAACCACATTTTAATAGTTGGGCGAATGTTTGCGAATTCTTTAAGGGGATCTACTATTCACATAAATTACTTTGAGCAATAACTGCAATCCATTCGCCCATACCATTCAATTTATCTTGGCATGAACTGCTCATAAAATAACATTTTGGCATTGCATTACATCACATATTTTACTTGATTAATGGAAAAAATATAGAAACGCCATTGTAAAAAACGACATAATAGATTTGTGAATAAGAACCCAATTCTCTCATTCTGGTATAGTACAGTTCCTCATGAATCTTATGATACTGATTTTTGAAGAGTTTAAAATGCAAGCCAAATGAGAAATTAAATGATTACTAAAAGAGTTATGCAACAATTACGCAAAAACCATCCTTTAT
>NC_064877.1:84695646-84708146 GCF_943734665.1 Anopheles aquasalis
TGCTGCTGCTGCAGCTAAAATCCCATAAACCAGACCTCCGAGGACACGTAGATTGAACAAAGTTGATGAAGTTCTTAAGCGCACAAGGCCAACAGCCGCCGTCCGGTGGTGAAATGAGCCCAGAATTTATTTATTAAACCATCGCCAAACCCTTTACGTGACGATAATAAAACTCATTAGCGCTTAAGCGCCACAAACAGACACACGAGACGGTGCCTCGGTTTATGACTCCCTTGCTTCGTCCCCGTCGCTACGATCGCCTTTACCCGGGGACAAATGACCACGCCGCGATTAAGTCCGAGAATCGCTCCCTTTTTGCGAAGGCGACCGGCGACAGCATTCACCGCGAATCGCTGGTTCGCTAAATCATTTCCCGCAGCGCACGGAGAGCGCGCACAGTCCTGGCACAGTCTGCCGTGCTGATCCTGTGCGAGCCAATCGATTCGGTTTCGGTCCCAATAACCTTGTCCAGGCTGTCACGGGGTGGACACCAGCCACCACCACCGCCCCATGTGGGTGAATGGTCTCTGGCGACCTCCCAAAAGGCGCTCCCATGACAGCCCATGCTGCTGCAAGTCCGCTCTAGATTGTAAACGGCCTCGGGGATTGGTAACGCGCCGTGCCGTGGATTCGTGGTTCTTGCTGCCGCTCGACAGCTACCCAAAGGAGGAAGGGGCAACGGCGGAGGGTGGTCCGTTCGACTTTCGAAAACACCAAACTGGCCACCCTTTTTTGTTTCGTCCGCCTCGACCGTTCGACTGCTCGACTTGCTGTTCCTTCTTTTGTGATTTCTACTTGTTTCTTTTTTTTGCACAATAAGAAGTGATCTAGCAGAGGGTGAGGAGGTGAAGAGAAACAGACGTGGTGCTGACGGTGACGGTGACGGTGAATGGAATTGCGTTGGTTGGTGTGTTGGGCGTTTTTGGGGTGAACAAAAGGGTAAACCTCCTCGCTTCCTGTTCTAACTCCGGCGCAGTCCGGGCTTTGCCGGATACCTTCACGTTCGTGGTCTTGCCGGACGCAGAGGTCGGACGCAGACGGAACACAATGGCAAAAATCAGAGCGACTTCACGGAGATCGGAGAAGAAGAAGAAGAAGGAGGGAAAACATTCCGTTTCAATCAAAAACTCTCAATCGTTACTCGAACTCGAGCAGAACTTCCGTGATTCATTGTAAATCATTTGGAGGTACTTTTGGGCATTCCGCGGGGGTGAGCGGTCACCTCGTAGGTCACACAGCATCTCATTCCAAACCCACGCCTGGGCTTGGGCCGGCACTGCGGGTGGTTACATTGTTTGCATTTCGTACGCTGGATGCGTTGTACCGTGTGTCCGAAGTGCATGTTAGGGCCACAAAATTGTCAATCCTTTTACGTTTTCTGTTCCCTTTTTTAGCATTAAAATCCATGTCGTTGGAATAAGTTACTCAGTAAGCGTTGCCTGGATACGGGATTCGGGATTAAGGTGACTGGATCGAGTCCGCTCTCTGTCGAGTGCTTTCGGTTCAAGGTTCCTAAAAAAAAACCGGTTATCTGTTAATAGCTCAGCCAAATACAGTCACGTCTTATCACTCGGGACAAGACACTGTAACACTACTGTCAACGATCCTGGCCATGGGCACAGTTTTTGTCACCGCAACCAGTACCACAGTGGTTCGACAAAGATCACCCGTTCCTCGCCGGTCGCGATCGTTGTTTCGAGTTTTCTTATCCTTCTCTTGGCGCAGTCACCTCATACCTCACACGCTCAGCACAGTTCAGGTGAATGGTCTCTGAGCTCTTACCTCCACCAATGATAGGCGTTGGTTACCGCTGGTGGTGGCGGACACTCGAAATGCTCACCGAAAATCACATGCGGCCATACCGCAAATGTATGCACGGGGCCGGGTGACGGTTTCGACTGTCAGCGCGCAATCGCTGGACGGCGGGGGACCACCACATGGCGGAACAACCTGTTTCTGTGGCTCGATTTGCGATTTAGGGCAAACACTAGCGCAGGGAGCTCTTGCTCAGCAGCTGTTCGTTCGCAAACCCATTCCGAAATCTCGCCCCATGAGTATGTTGCATATATGATCAATGGTCAGCGACGATGAATTATATCGCTACATAAACCGCCAGGTGCGGTGCACGGTAGCATATTTAAGCAGCAGAAGGTGGAGAGAGAGAAAAAAACACAGAAAGATACATGCTACTGATCCAATTTAGAGCAGGTCGTTCGTATGAAACTTGATCCAACGTAAGGGTATGTGTGGTTTAGCGTTGATGCTTAGCCCGTAAGTACCGTTGCACTGATCGTTCACCCGATCAGCTGGATAGCTAGATGGGTCCTGTCTGCATTTGGTCACTGGAATGAAGAACCATTTCTAAGCTATAATTTGCTGCCCGGTTGCTGATTTCATAATTAGAAAGCCCTAATGCTCATGAGGCTGTGCAAGAAGTTATGGTGCGGTTCTTAGTAATGAAGACTAGAAATAGCAGTCAGTCATTTTGATGGTTTTTAGTTGATATTCAAATCGATGTTGCAATCCCAATAAGTTAAGAGCCATTAATCTCCACAATACGCATAGCATCATTACAACATCGCCGTAATTGGATAATATAATCTATCCAAGCAACACGTGTTTGTTTAGTTCCCACGGATTATGCTTCATGTGATGCGCAATCGATACGATGCGAATCAGCGATCGCGATTCTAGTGACCATCAGCGAGTGAGAAACCATATGACCATCGCTCAACATCAGAATCCCTTTGCCCCTGAGTTCCAGCCACGAAACGCACCACAAATAATGCTCCATCGGAGGTGCATGCGGCGGATGTGATTGATGTCGATCCAATTTGTCCCACTCGATCAATGCTTAATACTCCCCCCCGCCGTCATACCGGCTGGCCACGGGTGTGCAAATAAACACATTTATTTTCCTAATAGTACCCAGAACGCATCATTAGCTGGCCAGCGCTTTAGAGGGGAGTCGTACTTCACGCCAGGGCTCGTGCACACTCTCGTCGTTAGAGTTCTGCATTCTGCACACAACAACAACAACAAATCACGCTTGTGACTAATAAATTATTCTCACCAGAAGGGGAGCCCACACTGACCTTCCTCGTACGTTCCTTTCCATCCGACACGGACACTCTCTTTCGGTCTGCGGGCATTCCTTCGCAGCTGTGGGTGAAACTCCGCTGGGGTCCTCTTCCGTGAGCGTGTCCGTGTCACTGTGTTTTGCGTTGCACTCGATCGCTGCGTTACGAGATACACTTTCCCAACAGCACCAGAAGGACCCCCGGGTTCGTAGCATGTGGTGCATTGTTGTGGCCCACCGGGCACTCCACTCCCACTCCCGGGGAACACCATAGTGCACATAGTGATACGCCAGGCGTGGGGGCGTACGTACGATCCTCTCATCCGATCTACACTCCTGCAGGGTTTTTTATGGTGAAGCGATAAAAATTGGAGCAAGATCATTACAACGCCGATCGGCTGTGGACCAATTGTTGTCCACTGTGCTGGTCTTGCCTGGCTGCCAGCAGCATTCCATGCAGCGATTGTTATCGCACCGCAAGCGACAAGCGTTGTGTGACACAACGGAGTTGATAATTGGAGAAAACATTGTCGGCGGCCGTATGCCATGCCAAGGAATGCCGCCAAGGAACGGACGCTCGGGCGAATGGCGATCGGAGGTTTTACTAATTGAGTCGATAATTAGAATTTCAAGCCTCAGCAGCAGAGAATCCTTCCACTGGCCCGAAAACACGGTTTTCGATTACCTCCCAAAGCAACCCCTGGCCCGGTGGTGCCCGGTGGCCCATGGCCACGCTGTTCAATTACGAAATTGGTAACGACAATTGTCGGTGCAGCACTTGCAACTGTTGCAGGCTTAGTTACTTTGTAATGTGACGCCCAGTTGCGCCGCTGCCGCTCGCAAAAAGCCTACGTGACTTCATCCCAGGGGGCGGAAAGAGAGCACCAGAAAGGGAGAGGGAGAGCAAGCGGTGGTGGTGTAGGTGGGGCACCTAAATGTAATCGTAAAGTAAACGATGAAAAGCAGATCGAGAGGGCTAGGACCACAGGAATCAAGCGCAGTGCCCGGGAGAGGGACCGGAGCGGTGGATTGGCTTTTGTGAAACCGAATTGTCCGCCTTCTCGCCAAGGAAACCCGAGGCCAACATAGACCCGGCCGGCTTCCCTCGAGGTGAGAGGGCGGCCTGGTGCTACCACCTGGTCTGGGCCAGGTCTATCAGCTGTTGCAAACGGTCCGGATTGGTCAAGTTGCTCGTCGACGGTCGGTTTGGTTTGCGATGCATCCATATTGCACCAACAACAAAGCGCCCCGCGAATGCCGCATTGATGCAAACATCATTCATCCGAGAAGCTTTCGCGCTCCAGATGATGATGATGATGATGGCGCTAGGCTTAAGCCCTCTCGAGCTCGAGCGCCACCAACCTACCTGCTGTTGTTGTTGTTACAACAGTCCCCATCCGTTCATGATTCGTCACGATCCATCAGACCGGACAATCGCGAACGGCCAGCACTGAACGGTCAATCAAGGGTAGACTGGCGGCAGCAGCGAGCTGGGGACGACATCCGAAAATGGGTTGCTAATCGGATTGGGACACGGCCTGCGCTCGCTGTTGCCGTTGCTGCTGGATCGTGGAGTGAAGTACGATTTAATTGAGCAAATAGGATTAACCATAGGCGCACGGTATTGCTGGCACTGCTGGCTGGGAGTGGCCATTCGGTAGGCTTAATGATGCAAATTGTCGTTTAGATTGGGCTTAACGTGTATGAGGAGGATTGGGGAGCATTCGGAGCAACTTCTGTGCTTGATCGGTGATGGATGGATGAATCAATCGAAGTAGGCCTTCGACTGGGTTCGAGTGGTTTGTTCTCGAATGCATGCATGTTTGATCTAGCAAATGGCTACTGAGATAACCAATTATGGAGCATTAGATTCTCTAAAGACTATAAAATTGAGGTTGTGGATTTTTAAAATATTTTTTCAGTAAAAGAACTTTGAAAAATAGTCACAAAAAAAGGTTTTTTCCATCAATTTTTCATAAACATAATTGCATCTTGTTGGCTATCCTTCACAACATGATCAAATTATTCGGATACATTACCTCACCCCCTAGCGCAGTCAAAAATCTCCCCCAAACACTGGGAGACACGTCCGGGGAGTGGTTTTGCATTTTCCACACCAAGCTCTGGTGGCTTCTGGTGGCTTGGGAGCAAATTGCATAATCTCCTCTCTGTCTCTCTCCCAAAGCCAACAGCAAACGGGATGGCAGCGACCCACCGCGTGCATCGTATTCCAATTATTATTTAATCTCACTTAGCTTCTCTCTCGCGGTTCGCTCCCTCGCAATCTCCCTGCATCGCACACCAGGCCTGGGATCTGCCTGCCTGCCACCAAACTGACGGCGCAAAACGTTCCCTTGTGCAATGCTGCTGCTGCTGCTGCTGCTGCTAGTGCTGCTGCAATCCATCCATCCACTCCAGCCGACCAGCAGACAATTAGGGGGGAACATATCAGCATAATATCGCCATTTTTTGCACTAATATTTGCGGCGTGGCCACCAGCCAGCAAGCAAGTGGGAAGGAACGAAATTGCAGCTGCATCCAGTGACGGTACACTTCCTATTTTCACTTTCGAGCGTCCGCCGCCGACGTACACGCGTTCCGTCCGACGCTGCATCGCGGTTACTGCATTTAGGGCACACACAGGGCCTGGGAAGCCTGGCCAGGGCCTTGGTTGGGGATTTTGCGATCTCCTCTGGTCTGGCTTTGGTAAGATAGATTCAAGAGCAAAGCTAATCATCTCATGCCAGCATGCCATCGGATGCAAGTGCTTAGCTGACGTACAATGGGGCTTCCGGGGACAGCCTAAGCGAGTTGAAGGGAGCATGAAATGCGTTGTAGTTTCACGGAGCCTCCCGTAGCTTCATTATAAAGGTTATTCAGAACGATATCTACGTATCTGGATCAAATAAGCTCTTCCAACCAAGGATGTTTTAACCGAAATTTAAATTAAGTTCACTTAAAATGTTTTCCAAGTCCAGTTATGCTATGCTACCACGTCCGGAAGTCGAATCCAAGCGACGCCCTCTTGAGATAAGCTTTTTTGACGATGAGCTGCACGCAAAAGCGTATGATTATCAAATGGGAAAACAAAACTGCAGCAAAACTGCACGCTTCCTCCTCTACCAATCTGTACTGCAGCTGAGAAAGCCTGCAATTGGAGTCACTAGAGATGATGATTGAGCTCACGCTCAAAGTGGCTTTTAAATTGAAAATGCATGCCAAGTGTTTCCCAACCCCAAAAAGAAGCTCTCAAACTGCCACACAACCAAAGGCTACAAACAGTTCCTCTGTACACGAGCTGCGCAGCTCAAAAATCTCTGCAAATATTTCCCCAAAAGCCCACGTGCTCTGTGGTCGATGAATGATTTGAAAACAATTCGATTGTTGCGGGCGTCGAAACTAATTCACCGAACGCTTCGCGCGCGCGCGCTTGTTTGTGCAACCGAATTGGCGTTCGGTAATTGAAATTAATTAAAACCACTGTTTAGCAAACAAACAATCATTTTTTTTCTATCTCTCTATCTTACTCTCCCTCTCTCTCGCTCTCTTGGATTTCTGCACCTTTTCCACGCATCCATGATGGGCTAGACGATGGGCCGCTAGAAGCTGCACACTGGGAACTAAACCCGCAAGATGCTGCCGGTGGTTGCGTGTTGCGCTGCAGCTGCCGCGTTTTAACACAAATATTTTCGAATTCCAATTTAGGCAATTATGCAATACTTTCACTCAAGATAGAGAGAGAGGCAGGTAGGACGGGCAAAAGATTGAATTCCAATCCGTTTTCTCATCCCGCGATCGGGGCCCGCGTCGTCATCTCACGCGCCTCAACGCAGCACAAAACCCCTGGCCATCATTCCGTTCGCTGCAGTTCGCTTCATTTAGCATTAACACCACAGCTTACAACGGCAGATTGATCCGAAAATTTCGCTTCCTTCCACACGCGCCAACACGCGCAGTTGCACCTAAGACGAAAGACGAAAGACTTCAACGATGCGGTAAGTGCGGAACCTCGCACCCCGCATCTGGGTGTGTTCCCACCCGGTCCCGGGCCTTTTGCTGCTCGACTTCTCGCCCCTTCTCGTGATCGTGATCTTGCTTCTCTCGTGAGAAGGCGTAATTCGGAACGTCCAAAACGCACCATAATTTACATTTCGTTTGCCGGCTTCCACTGTCAGCTAGTACCACCACTATCCCCTTAGCTTATAATCAGCCACTGAAAGCGGTAGCAGCGGTGGATCGGTGTGAAAACGGGAGCACAAATCACATCGAGAATCTCACTCGCAGTACGCGCTTATTAAACACTCAAACACATGCACAGTGGTGGTCCCGAGGCCACCGGGCCAGTTCTCGGGACTACTTTCTTGTACATCAAGGTGTGTGACATGCTCGCCAACGGTAGCCGATGTGGGCAGGTTTGTTGGAGTAGCTTTTTTTTCTCTCTCACTTTTCGTCCACCACAGATTGCGGGGGCCGTTGCGAAATATCAACTGCCAAGTGCTTGTCGGGGACGGTGCGGCTACTCAAACGTTGCGTTCGCCCCCAGAGCACGACCACTTTTATTGCCAGCCAAACAGCCCGGACGAGATAAAGCTCAGCGCCGCGGTTTAATCGAACAGTCGAAGCGATAAATTATGTC
Source organism: Anopheles aquasalis (assembly GCF_943734665.1). Classification (NCBI taxonomy): domain Eukaryota; kingdom Metazoa; phylum Arthropoda; class Insecta; order Diptera; family Culicidae; genus Anopheles; species Anopheles aquasalis. The sequence continues at coordinate 84,703,362 of NC_064877.1, forward strand.
GCGAATTGAAAACGGTTCTCGCTTCAATCGCCTGTTTTAATAGGATTTGTTTTCTGGACCAAACTGGCACAAGGAATGATATCGAATTTAATGTTTGCTGATCGAGATTAGGACACTGGACGCCATTAAGGTAATGCGCACCATACACCCACTAATGGGTTGGATTTTGTCTTAAGCTATTACCTTCAAACTATCATTTTGGAGCTTTGAATCTTAAAGTAGTGACCGGACTCTATTTTCCAAAAATAAATAACATACCTACCAATCGATTAGTTGCAGTAAATGCAGTAGACGCATGTATCGCGCCTTTCCTATGCTCTGCATATCATGTTTAATGTTTTGCATTTTCAACGACCATATCGCGAGGTGCGTGAAGTACAAACAGACAAACACTCTCATCCATGTCACGAACGATGCGTGCGATATCGTGCACATGCACCTGTTGTAGCGGAACCAACGAGCAGCGGACGCGTTGTGCGAATTTCCTATTCCTGATGCCCATTCGCCATACACCCTTCGCCACCGCGGATGCGACCGACGGCTCTCGAAAACGCCCCCTGACTTCCAAGTGACTGTTTTGGGGAGGGGGGACCAGAAAAAAAATAGGGAAATACGTCCGAAGTGCGGTGGAACTGCGTGTCGGCTGGCTAGTCTGACGATTTGGCGTTTCCTTTCCCTTTTTTCCCCTGTCAGTGATATATCCGCGGTGGTGCGCGCTGATACTGACAAGGGTTGTACGCAAGCGGTGCGTCTATTCCACCAGCAAGCTCGTCACATGGCCATTTGGTGTAACATGCAAAACACCTTTTTTCGCCAGCGATTCAACCTTCCTTGCTCGCTGTTTACTGTTTGGATTCTCCTAACCACAACACACATCGCGAGCGAGCGCTTTTTGCGTTAAATAGCGCCAAAAGGTTAGATTTAATGATAGTAGCGCAGCGCAGCATCCAGAATGGCTTGGGCGTTCGCACTCGAAAACCAAGACAGAGAGTGTTTTGTTGCCCCTTTCGATTCGGTTTCATTTGAGCGTCCTTTTGCCTAATGTGCCGCACCAAGGCGGCTACTCAGAGACACCTAACCGTCGGTGCCTTGCCCACCGATTGGAATGACATGTAGTGAGCACGATTTCCGATAATATTGGCAGTGAGCTGGCCACGCTACACATTAGTGGCGCACGTTCTCGAACGCACGAGCGAGCTGCATAACATATTAGAGATCATTGCGACGACAACGACGACGATCGTGGTTTCCACTGGACGACTCCCTTAGGATGATTAGCCCTTAGACAACCCTAGGATCGAGGATTTCGCCAGCCAACCACACGAATGAAGGATCTCAGTCCAAGAACTGGACTCACAGTGACCGAAACCACGTGGCCCCGTAATGAGCGATCGATCGAGATATTGGCATCTTTTCCTTTCGAAAAACGACCCAGAGACAGGAGGCTGACCGGTGGCGACTCATGGGGTGTGGTTTCGTTTGACTTTTGGCGATGGCCACCATCATGGCACGACCGAGATCGGCACCACGGCAGCGCAATCATTACCATATGGGCGCGCGCGCGAAAAAACCATTATGCGATGCCAGCATATTTCGCCATTTCGCCAGGGTGGTCAGCGAAAAGCGCGATCGGCCAAGCAAAAGTCAAATCCCATTTTCAAACGCTCCGCTCGTCGCACAGGCAGCTGCTGCTACCCTGGTGGTGAGTTGCTAAAACGTTCCCTTTATGCTTTTCTTTTCGCGAACCGCCCTCTCACTCATCTGTCTCTGTGCCCCCCGGAGAGGGCGGATGAGGGGTGGATGGCGGCAAAGGTCAACTTAGGTAATGGTGAATGAAAGCCCGCGGGAAATATTCTATCATTGTGATGACGTTTTTCGTGGTGCCTTCTGTGTAGGTTGCGACCATTTCAGGGGGGGGGGGGGGCTTTAGACCTTTGTGGGTTGACCGCAATTGTATGAGCAAGCACCGGGCACATATAAGGATAGGATTTACTACTCAAGGGAGTGTGTCGTGAGCTGCAGGGTTCTACCAAGAACGCCAATCATTTCCAAAAGGAGATCAAACGGTTAATACGATTTATAGCAGACAGAAGATATTTAGCAATTTTGCAACTCCTGCAACATCGAATGGTCCGGCTTTTGTTGGCTAACGTAAGCCTAACCAAACAAACGAACTTACCACGGTTAGCAGCACCACATAGCGTGCAAATATTACGTCAAGCATTGCTCCAAGCAAGCGCTGGCCCAAAAAATATGTTTCCTGCGCTAGGAAACGGTATACCGCTAATTGCAGACGTTCTTGGAATAGCACCTCTTGCCAGGCAAGCCAACCAGGTCACCGCTACCCCACCGAACAGACCGGCATGCCAACCACCAACCTGCCACACCGGCCCATTTCCCTTTCAACCGTCGAACCGGAAAAGCGAATTTCAAACTCGCGCTTTTCCCCGCGCGAATGTGACAAAAGCCGATTTCGTTGTGCCAACCTTGAGCCCCCAAGCCCTGGCCTGGAACTGGCGCAATCCAGCTAATTTCGTTAAACCCGCAGCAGAGGGTAGGAAATGGTTTAATTTTCCACCCCAAAAAGGCATCCACAGCACTCAGCCCACTAGCCGCTGGGCTCGGTGACTCGTTGGTTCCGAATCGAAACCAAAGTGAAGCTTGAAAATGATCCATAAAACGGTAGCAACCATACGTGGAGTGTGCGTGAAAGCGAGAAGCGAATAGTCCACTAATTAATGGTGGGATCGATTTTTCGCCATTTACCTCTGCCTGGCGCCCAAAAAACATCCGAAACCACACACATTCACCAAACGCTTGGCCAAGGCGCTCGGCCAGCTGATGATCGCCAAGTATTCGGCCGAAATGTGGAAACGGAAAACGGTTCGAATCCGCGGTCGATCGTGGCCGATGTTTACCTTGTGAAGGACTTCGAAAACGGTCTACGCCTTGGCGAACGCCGAGGGTCGCTCGGTCGTTCTGCATGTTCTCACATGCAGCACATACACGGCACTGGCACCAAGGTCATGGCACCCTTCAGTTTCGATCGATCGGTTAGGTGGCGTGGCATGAAACTCTCGAACGATCGCCAGACTGATCGCTATCTTGCGCACGCCAATCTGGACCGGAAAGTCGCCACGGTTTGCCACGAAAGAGTGCGATACTTCGTTCTGTCGTTCTTGGCCAGTAAGCAGCCTGGTCGGTTGAAGTGTCATAATTTACACGGGAATTACCTGGCCTGGCCCGACGAACAGCGGAAGCCCGCGGTGTGGGCGAAGGTTACACGCCCAGGCCCGGGCCTTACCGTTCTAATGCCACACCAGCGGTCGTTTCGTTGTCCAAACAAAATGTCACGCACAGAACCGGGACTCCCGCGCCAGTGTTTGGTCGCAACCCCGAACCGTGTAATTTGCTCGCCTTTTCACAGCCAATTTCGAACCGAACACGGATCCCAGTAGCCTGATCGCCAAGGAGCTACGGTCAGAGTCGGCTTTATGGTCAAAACGAAGTAGGCCTGGCGTGGTGATACCATATTTGGTTTCCAGTGCGGACATAGTGGTGTTCGGGGTTGCCAAGACGGAACGTGCCAAGAGATTAATTGTTTGTGGCCACGTCAATCCACGGTAGGCTTGTTCTGATCCGGTGCGATCTCAACTGTCAGGCGGGGGACGCGGGATCGCAGATTGTGTCCATGGCGAGAGTCCGGCTCGCTCCGGTCGGACAATATTGGATTAGATTGGCTTCGGTTTGGGCCGGGTGATTTATGGAATTTATCGTCTTAGCGTGTATCGATGATTGGTGGCCGTTTGCTGGCCGTGTACCGTGGCCGAGGCGCTAAGAATGGCCCCCGATTTCGGTGATTGCCGTTCGCCTGTTTCGCTGCCCGCATGTGTGTTGCTATGCGTGGCGCGATCACAATGTTTGCTTTGTCTTAAATTCAACACTTCAACTATCGCTCGGACGAGGCCCTGAGCGCGATTGATTGAGCTTTTGAGCAGGGAAGGTTGCAGAAGAATTGAAAATATAATTTATGTTTATAGCGCCTACGCTTCGATAACATAAAACAATTAGAACTTATTCATTTGATATGCCCGTGACAGTATGTCTCATAAATATCATAAAGTATATGAGCTTTGTCACCTTTGGATCGATTCTTGCTCTCGATTCATGGATTCGTATTCTAAATTCTTTTGTAATATTACCTTATGCAGGAACTCTTGTTTTCTCCACGCTTTGCAGCTGATTAGATTGTAGTAAAAAAAAAATCTAATCCAATTAGTCACAGAGGAACCAAATGTTAAATTCCTTTCAATTCAAATATGTGTCCATTTGATTGAATTCATGATCTAGTAGATTGTAGATAAAGCATCTTGTGTACATAAACATAAAAGAAGTCAAAGATACCCACACAAAAAGTCCTTAAAACAACAGCAAACCAGCAGGGCTGATAGACCTTTGCATTCGAAATTAATTAAAATCACTTCACTACAAAAAATCGATCGTCATTCAGGTAACGGAACTGCTGCTAATCGGATTGACGACAGTCGAAAAGCATCCTGAACCAAATCCGTTCACTACCATCGAGAACGACCTCCACAGATGGTAGGGCATCGCGTGCTCAACCATATGCTCAACGCGAACGAGATCTGCCCCCTACCCGCTCCCCAATTCGATCGTTCGATCGATTTTTAATTCGATTTCGAATTTTTCAATTACTACCATCAACCCGGGCCCGGATCGGTGGCGCCGTTGCATCACTCCGCCAATCGTGAGATATCTAGTGGC
>NC_064877.1:84713146-84733146 GCF_943734665.1 Anopheles aquasalis
ATTGTGCTTCGTGTGTGGCACAGCCTGGCGGACCCATTTTTGTTGCACCGCTCGGATTGCGGCCAGCCAGCTCGTGCCAGCTCGTGCCAGCTCGAAGCGTTCCACGAGCGGTAATAAGCGGTTTGAAAAGGGGGCTCTCTATTCTATTATAATATATCGGTTGACGTTAATAAATTGTACGCAATTTAAATATGTTAATGTTTCAAACGGACTTTGCCAACCGAAATCACGTTAATGATGCTGCTGGTAAAAAGTGAGAGCAGCGGCATAGTTTATGGTAATTTTTTGGGGAGAATGACAAACCAATTTACTTCTAAGTAGCCTAATACTAAGAATGAAATGGCTCTCCTTGAAGTCATTTATCTGTCTACGGCGAACAACAATGCACCATTTAACACCCCGTTGTGCCGTACAATCGCTAGTACGCAAATGTTAAGCACTTGTTCCTGGGCAAATGGCATCGAATTATTCACACAGTACGCTGAAAGCATGAAACACAATATTAAGGTCAGACAGACGGCGAAAACGGGCCACCGGAACATAATTATCCTACATTCAAAACGAACGTACCTCATCCGGCCGACCTTCCATTTCGACGCCCGAAACCGAAAAGCAATTGTAAAGCGAGGGCAATTGCATGTACCGCGTGGCAGACGGATGTTGGTGTAATGTTATTTTTGCTTATCTCAAGGTCATCCAGGTGCTGGCCTTTCGTAAACCTCTCGGTCGCTTTATCAGTCCACTCTCAGCCTCGAAGCGCGAACGGCATCAACGCAAGTGTCGATCGCGGAATACTTCTGGCATTTCGCGCCCTTCTAAAAGGAAATCAAAAAGCCCGGAAATGCACGCGAGAGTGAAAGGTGGACCTCTCGCTACCCCCCAGATACGAGAAGGTTCTTGATTTGTTACAATCCGCGATCATTCTAGACCCCCTGTAGGGTGTTGCTTAATGGCGAGTGATCGCGCCCGCGTTTGGCCTGCAAGGCATCGTGTGGTGACACCCGTCGGCCATTGAAGTAACGAGCCGCATAATTATTCCACCATTTCCGAGTTCATTAGCGGCGCGTTGATCGTCGCGCATTGGATCCGGAATGGAGTCGGAATCGATGAAGCAAATGAGGCAGCCTTCTTGTTACAATGTGAATGGCAGAATGGATCCCCTGGCTAAACGAATGGTTACGCGCCCGGCAGAAATAGAATGCATTCCGTAGGAAACGGTGAACCGGAGCGAACCCCTTTTATTATTCATTCATCACATTGTCAAAAAACCTCGGCCGCAACTGATCCCTTAGGTGCTTTGGTGGCATTATTCTTTCAGCGAGCGCTAAGCCGCAGGACAATGGACCGTGACATGCTGCATGCATGCTCATGCTTATGCGCCGCTTATGTGCTTATGCGCGCACTGCTTGTCAACCATGCCATGCGCACAAGCCCGAGGTGATTATTAATTTGTTTAAAGCAAAACGGCAACAGCAAAAAAAAATCGGCGATTAATGATTCGCCGTTGGCTTTTTGGTGGTGAGGTGGCAAAGAGTTAAACATAAACGGACGCAATGCCAAACTAAGCCAACTGACCAACAGAGAGAAAAAAAATACTGCTCCGCTTGACAGCATTAATCATAGTTCCAAAAGGAATTTTCGGACATCGATCGAATCGATTCCGCTCACCATCCTTACGCTGCTGGTGTTGCCATGCCTTCAGTACAACATATGCCGCAGCCTGGGCCTCCTGTGTCTGCTACGCGCCAACGTTTAATGATACTCACGACGCTGCCGCTTGCGCCACATCGTTGGATTGGTGGCGTTGGCATATCGTTGGAAGCGGGCACACGAAGGCTGCTACACATTCCAACGACAAACGCCACGCCACGCCACACCACGCCTGTCCTGGTACGGTTTTGGCGAACATTTGGGGCACACGTCCTTGTGCGGACGGCACACGACACACGGCGTCGATCAAATCGACGCGCCCGGATCGTTATGAGCTTGCAAGAACCAAAGATCACAATCGAAAGATCGACCGCAGATCGTCGATTAAACATTTGACTTTGTTTCATTTTTTGGGAAGGATTTTAAATAATGTTTATGCTTTTGTAAGGGATATAAAGTAAAATAGAATAAAAGATCTGGTGCAAATGATTCGCATTGTGGCACTCGTTTGAATCAAGGCTGTTCCGTCAAACAACTCGATCGTCGAACAATGAATGGTACAGAACTGTAGCATTCCCAAGGTAGCGTAAACGTGTGAAGTAGCAAATCGAAACCAAAAAGAAACCTCCAACGACGGCAACGATCCACCGGTCGCACCTTCTATCCTAGCGCACCCGCCCACCGAAGGAATTCAGTAACGACCAAACGGAAAACGTGTCTGTCGTTAGATCGATCGAAACGAAAGTGAATGGAGAATGCGCTGTTCGATTATGTTTGAACGAGGTGGAAAAGTAGGAATTTAGGGGAGCGGGGGTCGGTGGGGGCGATGGTAGATTAGGAAATAGTTTGTAGCAACAGCTCGGCAGCATTGCTGGTGACGCAGCATTAGAACCGCAGCGAGGCCGACTGGTTATCGATAATGTGAGTATTTAATTGCAAACAGAATGTGACAAGTAGCCGTTCACTACGGAGTTGGAAAAAAAGAAGCAAAATTTGTGGAAAGTATAAAAAAATAGAAAAATAAAAGGAATTAATCAAATTAGCCAAACAAATTCATAAATCAACTCACAACTTACAAAAGTAAATGGAATCGAGAAAAACATATCAAGAACAAACTAGTGAAAAAGAGAAAATCTATCAATTCAATGATAAAACTGATTGGAGCTAATGGCGATTAAAACCACATCAATAAACCTTCTAATAACCATGATATCGACATGAAGGGTAATGTTATAATTGGAAGAAGTTGATACAATTTAATTTCTCTGTGATATTTATGGTTTAATCCTCATCTCGCCGCGCTTCCTCAATCTGATCAATCGAGAAATTCCATCTCTATTCCATGCCACCAAACACCCCGAAGTGCCCAGTAACAAGAATATTAAACCCGGTCTAATGAAGTGAATCATCATTAACAACCTCTCTACTAATGAAAATTGCCATTTTCTGCCAGCATCCTCATCGGGTGGTGGCGGTAAGCCGTCCCTATGCCGGCACTACCGTTTTGTGCAACATTGTAAACTCACTCTCACTCACTCTTCCCTGCCCTATGGCGATGAAATGGAGCATTCGAAAGCGAAAAGAGAGAGAGAGAGCCCAACTGTCCAATTAAATGGCCATTACTGTCAGCAAACAATATTATTACTCTCGTTGAAGTCAGCAGCAGCAGCAGCTTCTGGACTGGACCGAAACCAGGGCAGCCTGCCAGCGGTCGGAGAAAAGAAAATCTCAAAAGTCCCGCCAGTCAGCGCGGCGCGACGAGCAAACCATTTCACTTCCTGCCTGCCAGCCAGCCACCGCCTCACAGTAACGTGCTTCTTTGTGTCCCGTCTCGAGCCCAAAAGTGAACCGCGCCTGCACGATCCACATCACGAGGGAGTCGCGGAAGGGCGAGTTATGAAGAGACGCGGACAACGATGGTGACCGCGACGACTGTTGCAACACCATCGTGTATCCAGAACTTCCTGAAAATCTCACTCGGCCAACGGTGGCCACTGGTGGCCACCAACTCCGTAATGACGTCCGTCATCGTTCACTTAGCCCCCCCACCCCTCCCCCTTAACCTGCTGGCCGGGAGCAAACGAAAGTCCAAAGAAAGCCACCGTCTGGGAGGGGAGGGTGCCGTTTGATCGAGCGATCTGTCGAAGCGATCCCGAAGCGAGCGGACGAGGGTGCTAAAGGTGAACGGAGCAGAGAAGAAATATGTGCGCGCAAAATGGTCACGCTTTTGCTCGCCCTCCATCGTCGTCTTGGTCAGGGCAATGCGGGCTCGATTTGAATTTTTCGTCCCATTACGTAAGCGAATGTAGAGCAAATACGAAATTGGCATTTTCTGGACAGGCCAACGCCACCCCCGCGCACTGGCGCGGTGAGAGTGAACACCCCGGGGGTGATGCAGCAGCAGCAGCAACGGGTGGAGTAGGAGGAGGGAAAGGTGGACCAGTCAACTTCACCTGAACGTGGTGCACTTTCTGCCGGGCTAGACAGCAATGTCTGCGAAGTCTGATCTGTGACGCAGGCGTGGAACGTATCGCTAGAATGGGGGAAGCGAAAGACCACATTTATGGTTTATATCATGCATGAACCAAAGGAGATTAGTTGCTGCTGTGCTTCAGGGCAAGGTTTTTAGGAATAGATTCATGCAATATAATGTAGCTCACGATAAGGTGGATAAAATCATTAATTTATTTTGCCATAAACTGTTAAAGACTGTTAAATCATAGGTTTTTTTTTTCATTAAACGATTATTTTACCAAATAGTAAGTAGTACTGTATAAGAGAGTCCAGGATGACTTTGATGAGTAAAAAAAACTGTTAATTATCCTTCAACAGCGAAAACCAACACTTAATGCACTAATTGTCTTCTCTGTGCCTGATTTTTACATCCAATTCAGTACCTTTCAATTGAATTGAATTCAATTGATTTGATACTAATCAATTTTTCGCGCTTGGATCATGATTTTATATTATCTTTTAGTAATCGGAGTGAAATTATTAGTTCCTGCAATTATTTGTATAAGTTTTACATATCTTTGGAATGTAACAGGTTCTTACTCCAAACTGAAACGTAATCGAAATAGTGGTATGCATGACTAGCTAACAGCTTTACTGCCCGGTTGTAACCGTATGTCGTTTAACTTTATTCGGTCTTTATTTTGGTGGTCCGTGAGTTTGATGTTATCACCGCGGTTTTGCACATTCCATCGAAGGCTACTGCAGTCAACATAATTCGCTTAAATGACTACGGCCCATGCACGACCTCATGATCGAACGATCTCATGGTCCAATGTAAAAACACAAAACCCCCCGGTCCTACGATGGACGCTGGCGTGCTCTCGCCTTCAAGTGCGACATACTGCAGACAGCCTTCGATCCCTCGATCTCCCGTTTCATGGTGCCCTTCCTCACACACGAGGACCGGTGGTAAACTGTATCAATTTCAAAACATAATGCGCCACCTTCGTACTCTCAGCAGCGGTCACACATGAGTAAGACGGCTCCGTTTTTTACTCCGTCGATCGTCTACTGACCGACTGGACATCGCATTCCGTCGCTTAGCTACTCGTCGGCCCTTTGCTACTCGCCTTCACTTGAACGTTGGTCGAGTATCTTCCGTTGCGATCGATCGTTCAATCGATCGAGACAAGATCGATCGAAAGGGGAGTTAATATTTTCGCTACTTCATATTAAGCTAGTTCGCGCATTTTTCTTTTCATTTTTGTTTTTTGTAAGTCTCCTGGCAGGCAGGTTGGTTCACTAATTGTCTCACGTCGTACCGCGCAAGCAGTGAATCGACGGTTCCAACGGTAATTAAGGTGCACGCAGCAGCACACAGCCCTGACAAACATCGGGACGATAGCACGTTGAAACGTGATAAATTGGAGCGCGATCGGGATGCGATAGGAAGGATTAACGATTGATCAGATAATGCACCGAAGTGGTGGGTGGTTGGGAGGGAGGGACGTTCACACGATATGTTTCAATTCTTGGCGATTGTTTTTCACTGTGTCCAGCATCGGGCAGAAAAAAGAGAGGGCAGAGAGCGGGCGATTTGTGTTTTTACTTTTCGCTAAGTGGTTTGATTTTCAAACGATTGTGGTCTAATAACTGACCGCCATCTCGCGCTCGTGATCCGTGGCTGTGCGAAGTGGGTGGGACTATCGTGGGGACTATGCATGGAGATACTTGGAGCAGTTTCAATATTATGATGTAACATGTCAATGTGTCACGTTTGTGTACCGTTCCCGGGTTGGAACAGGTGGGATCTGTGGTTGTTTGGGGTCCATTGGTGATCCACTTTTTGTGCTGCACAGCCCAACACATGGTAAACTTGGAAGGTAGACCGAGAACAGCCGACGGAAGTAATCAAGCGATGTCATGAAACCTTTCAAGCGGAAAATAGTGCCAGCAAAGAGTGTTTCAAATAATATTGTGAACTGATTAATGTAGCTATTAACGGCAAAGGAAGTAATCGATGGCCGCTAGAAGGGTTTCAGAAAGAGATTTTTAGCGCAAAAATTGTCATCGTTAATTTTCTGAACGTTCAATTTCATTAAGCTTTTAAATACATCAAAATGTCAGATTTTAATGCATTTTATTGAGAAAAGAAAGAGTTAAAATATGGATTATAAAGATTTGCTTATTATCTGTAGTATTTGATCTCGACCAACTGCTCTCAAATCTGCTCCGTAGTAATTGTATAAGTTGGCATCTACTCTCCCATCATCCTTCAGTTTTCCGGTGATTCGATATGAACTGATCATCTAACAATCACCGTCCAGGAGCTGTTGGTTAGAATATGCTGCTATAGAAATATCGTATTTGCACGGATTTTATCCTTCTTACAAACCTTAATGGAGTCATCGTGTCGTGTTGGATTCATTGCCTCTCGTTACTTGTTCGCAGTTTTCAATCGTTTCGGCCAGGGGCGAATGCAGACGAATGCCTTTTGGAACTATTCTTTATGCATTCCGGGTTGGTCTATAACCATTTGATGCATATTTGCAGCCGATCGCCACAATGTTACCCAAAAGATCAGCAATAAAAGCAAGACAACACCGACAGTCACGCTAATGCACAAAACTACAGGATTCATGACTGAGAAACACTTTGCACAACGATTCAGCACCTTTCTTGTCGACACCAGCAACTCAACTGTTTTGCGCAAATCTCTGCGGATGGCTCTTTTATATGCTTGATGGAAGAATCGCTCTTGTGTCCGTCCAAAAAATCCATTTGGTTTGATTAACTCGTCGGCGAGATTCGCGGAATATTGAGTGATCGCATTTCTCCTGCTCGCTTATAAATAACCATACACTTTGATGTCGAATGTAACACCCTAATCAGAATGTTACCTCTGCCCCTAGAAATGCTACTGTGTCATCAGAAGAATTCATGAAGGAGGCATACTTTGCACAACGATTAAGAACCTTATCTTGCCAACGTCAGAATCTCATCTGTTATGCGTAAAGCGCTTTTGAATGCTTGTGGCAGAAACCCCATTCGTTGAGATTATGAGAGCCCGGCGTCTTGATTCGCGGAATTGATTTTGAGCGAATTGAGCGGCGTGGTTTGATGACGGCACTTTTTCGCACGAAAATTGATAACTTCGAGAGAAGATTATGTACAATTGTTGTTCTCCATCAGAACGCCGTCTCATCGTTGAGTGGAAGACAAATTTCAACAAACTGCCGGTAATAGTGTAATCTCCCCTGCTTGCTCCAAAACAACCCTGCGCATTCTTATCGAATTTAATAACTCAATCAGTATTTCACCTATGACCCTTGAAAGCCCATTGGGCCACCAGAAGAAGCGTACTGGGTCCACTTTGAATCCTAATATCGATTTTTAGCTGTTTTTTAACATTTGTAAGAACATTTGTAGCCGTATGTTTAGTGAATTTTATGTTGGTATCGCAGCTGGTATCATCAATCAAATCAATCTCAACTACATGTAGAAAGTGCGTAAAACGAAATAAAAGACGCCAGTGATATGCGCTGATCGTGATGTAATTGAAAAATATAGGAAATAGTGGGAAATTTAATTAAAAGGATGCACTATCTGCATAGATTGCTTCTTTATCTGCCTTCAATCAAGCAATAAACCAAGTGAAGAACCGTAAAGAACCATGCGCTGGATTCAGTACCAAGCATGCGCAGGTTTGATCGCCACCACGTGTACCACCACGATGGAGGCGCACTAACGCGCTATCATTTCGGGGAACGCCATTGTAGCGAAGGATCATGAAGACATTGTCTTGAAGAACCTGACTCTGAGAGAACCTGTTAATCCTGAGAATCCTGACCACTTCAAGCAGATCCCTCACCACCCAATGGGCTCAAAACTCATAATGTACTTAATACTTTAGGTATGGCGATTTAAAAAATCTGTATCTTTTTGTCATTTCTGCTTCGATAGCTGTGAAAATTTAAGAGAATACTCATGAAGAGGTTAACTTTCAGGAAAAAATCAGGAAAAAAATATTTTACCATCCATCCTCTCCCGCGAATTTACACTAGCGCCACAGCGCCCAAGCACGTGAAGCTTGCTTTGAATCGACCGTTTTTTAACCCTTAACACTTGCCAGAAAACCGGGTAAGAAATCACAGTTTTCTCTAAATGCTGAACCTTTCAAGAGTATTTTGTACCATTTTCACATCATTCAAAGCAGAAATGACAAAGATACAATTTTTTAAAAGCGTTATACCTAAAGTATTAAGTTTACTGTACCTTTAAGTTTACTGTACCTGTAAAGTATTAAGTTTACTGTAGTTTAAGTACCTAAAGTACATTTTTGAATCCATTGGGTGGTGAGGGGACTGCTTGAAGGGGTCAGGATGCTCAAGTTTAACTCTATCTAGGGCCCTAAGTAGAATATCTTTGTAGTTCATTGCCAAATTCGCAGATAAAATATTATAGCTGGATAATGCGCCTCCACCGTGACAGTACAAGTTATTAAGGATCACCATCGAGGCACACAGGGACTATTACGAGTGCAGGGGAATGATAGGATTACTCGCCTGTTAGGAAAGTTATTCATTATGCATTTATGTAGGTATGATAATGTATTCCATCAATTAGATCCATCCTGATGCAGCATACTCAACTATCATAAGCATACATTTACCTGATTGACAACAGATCTCATTTGAGGCTCTGGTTCCCCAGCAGGCGGAATTGTTGCGCGACCCCTGGTTATCCATACATAAGGACCCCTGGTTACCCAAGAGTGCCTCCCCTGGTTAAGGAAACGGCTTAAGTATGGTTAACCAGGGATGCTCATTCTCGGATGAATCGGATGAACCGGATGTGCGTGTATTGGTGAAATGTGGGTCGCAGTGGTGTGCGTGTGATCGCATCGTGCCCCCCTAGGTTCACCCCACCCCCCTCCCTACCCTATCCTACCCTTCCCTCCTCCCTCCCTACCCTACCCTCAACCCCCTGCATCTTTCGGATGTGCGCATAAAATGTTCTCACAATTCGCAATTTCATTTTTGATAATATTTATTCACACTTTTTTAAAACTCAATCACATAACACTAGCACCAAACATACCTCATCCTTACAATGCTTCCTTCCTTCGTTGGCCGTATAAGGACCGAAGAGGACGTTCCCATAGACGGGCCGTTCGCATGGACGGCACACATTCACACATACCGCTTACTCACGGCTCGCAGCTCTCGGAGGGCTAGAAAAACACAAAAAGAAGATTTTTTCACTTTTAAAACACTTGTAATACCTTTGTAATCATTTAGTAACACTTTTTACTCACCGTAAAACGTTTTCACAGCGTTTTCCGATCTCCTGGCGATGCATGTACCGGAACATTCTGGAAAGAGGCAATGGTACGGCATCGGACTTGATCGTCCAAATATCAGTTTAATTACTCACCAGATCACGACGAATCGTTTGGGCTCTGCTGCTGTATCTGATAAATGATCTGTAAAGAATGGAAAACCAACAAAATGTGTTAAAATTATGCATATTTTTGGCAAACTTACCAGCAGCGCGATCATCAGCATCCGACCAGCTTTCCAACCTAACAAACACGTTTGACAGATCCTTCTCCGTCCTTCTCTCTCGCTTCTTTCGTATGGGGTTATCGTGAAAGTTCTGTTGATCCTCATCGCAGTACAAAATGTTCAACATTGCTTTGAAAATTGTTGTAACTTGAACTTAATGCATTGTTATAAATTGATTTGATTTTAAAAATGTTTTTAAACATGTTTTAAGCGGTGTTTTAGGCATTTTCACTGAAAAACTTGACGCACATTTTCAGCTTTCGGAAAGACTCTTCGACCAATCTTATATTTTTCGGATCTGAGAGAGAGGCCTATCTCCGTCCTTTTCTCTCCTGTTCTTTTGGGTAGGGTTGATTTGAAAGTTCCCAAAATCACCATTTCACTCCAAAATGCCCAATTTTTCACAAAAAAGTGTTTTAGACTGAATGAAATGCAATGTGATGCTTTGTTTATGCATTAATACTTATTTTAAAAATGTTTTGAGGGGCGTTTCGCGTGTTTTTCACCGAGAAACATGCTGTTCGTTTTCTCTTAGGAGAAAAGCCCAGAGAGCTGCCTGGGTCACTTTTCGTCAAAGCTCAAACTCGATCGCATACAGATGTAATCGCGTTGAGCACCGCGTATGTTTACACGGATGATCCTCGCAGGATCATTCGAAGAGCGAGAAGGGAAAAAAATCTGCCTAATGCCAGTGGAGGATAGCAACATGGATGACTCGGGGGTGGCGCGAAGAGCGAGAAAGGAATAAAAAAATCCGTCTGAAGCAAAAAGAGGATAGCACCACGGGTGAACCGAGAGGGGCACGGAGAGTGAGAAAGCAGAGAAAAATTAGCTTGAACCAAACAAGGATAGCGCGAAGGATGTTGCATGGTGCTCACAATTTCACCCCCCGGGAGGGGAAGTCGCCCGCTGGGTCTGCGGTGAAGAACCAGTTGAGCCATACACCCTATGCTGGTTCAGAGACAGTAAACTTCGCGCGCTTTGCGTGAGTCTCTTCTCGCAACAACCCTCTCTGTTCCTCACACATCGCTTGTGTTTGTGCCGATGGCCTACTTACTGTTTTGCCGCGCGTACGAGCGCACTACGAGCGAGTCCATCGCATCGAAAGGGTTAAGAAAGAGATAGAGAGCACACAAGTCGAGAGCATGAACGAGCGTCACAATTGAACACGCTTTCTCTGTCCTACCTTAGTAGACACGATGATGCACTACTAGCCGCCAACCCACATACACACAGGCATCTTCATCATAATCGTTTCTCTCATCCGGACATCACGCGTGCCAGAAATCTTTTCGCTCTTCTCGCGACCGGTTGTGCGCCCCTGTGTGGCACGATATTTTGTTTTGCTCTTTATACTACGACATCGTATTTGTTAGCTTTCGTGCGTCAATACATTGTGAACGGTGGAAGTTGATGTACAAACCGCGCTTTGTGCGTTGTTCGGTGCTCGCGTTATCCGTGTTTGAAAGCGCGAAAGTGAGTAAGGCGAAGCGAGCCACTGATAAGACGGTCGAGTGACAGAGTAAGCATCATCTGGCGTGGTGTAAGGTGGCCATGAAGGGAGATAGTGCGTAGAGTCCATGCGATAGTGTGGGTCGCGTTCATGTTGGGCCCTTTGCCTTTGCCTTTTGCACCTCGAGAGTGCGTGCAGCTCAACCACAAACAGGCTTGTAAGTGTGTGTCTCTCTGTCTCTCTCGTTCCTTTTCTAGTGATAGGCCGCTGTTCTTTGTGGTTAAATTTAACACAAATCGTAGCTCACAGCACGGGCCCCTTGTAGCAATAGCTGCAGCAGTCGTGTTTCGAAGTGTGGCCGACAAGGACCTTAACGCTGTGCTTGGTAGTGTACGAAGATCCTTTAGTGCCTCTGTCGGTGCTGTCAGTGCTGTCAACCGGGGCACAAAATTGCGCCAAAACAATACAGTAGCCGCTCATCGTAGTAGCCCTACCGTGTGCGTGGAGAGCAGGTGCATTGTGGCGAAGAAATGGACACCAACAGCCTCCTGAACATGAATCTGGCACTGAATGTGGCCCGCAAGTGTCGCATCTGTGGCATGGACATCCTCGACCTTTCCTGTGCGTTCTCGATCTTTGGCAGTGATCGGCTCGATCACAAGCTCGAACGTTATCTGCGGCTAAACGTAAGTAACTGGTTGGGGGCTGGTGGTTATATGTCCCCCGTATTGTTTGAATCTTCCACAAGATTCATGTTGCTACTAAAAGTCACCAAAGGCGCAAATATCTTCACCAGCGCAGAGCAACGTTAATGTGCTAGGTGATGGTAATGGGCCTTTTGGTGGCCTTGGTACAGTGAAAAGGAGATGGAACAACTCTAACCTACCAGCAGGCAGTGGAGCGAACGCGACGAAAGATTCTCCTTGAAAAGGAGTGCTTGTATGTGTGCAAGCATAGCTCTCTCTTTCTCGCTGACTCTCGCAATGTGTTGACTAGATTGCTTGGATGTTGCTGCAATACACTACTATACCATCGCCGGGGGCCTGCTCGTGAGTTCAGTTACTACTACATGCGTGCCTCGTTGAAAAGAAGGCGCGCAATTTGGCCTGCGAACAAGTAGTATATCTTGAATCGAGTCAAATCATATCCTACTAGTGAGCAGTGTCCTGCAATCCATGTCACTGTCTCAACTGGCCAGTCACACGATATTTTCTCGTGGAAATGCCCAGAGCACACCATCAAAATCTCGAACAAATGCACGAGCGAGGCAAAACAAAAATAAACCCAACATACAACACAACCGCGAGCCTATACATGAGCGAGTGAGTAGGAAGATGACGGTAGTCGAGCGCGTAACAACGCTGGTACTAGTATTCGAGGGATACTAACACACATACGCATACACTGCAGCAGCAAATTAGTATTGATTTTATTTTTAAAAATCCAACACATGCTGCCACTCTCGGTAGATTGGTGTGTTGGTATATGAGAAAGCATAACAGTGAGATAAGGAATGAGCGGGAAACATGTTTTCGGTGGGAATCATCTAATCGCTCATCCGGTCTTTAGCATAGAATGCAACTGCAGGTGCCTCAGCATACATTTAGCACTCGAGATAGAGAGAGTTTTCAGCCAGCAGCTTCTAAATAGAGTCCCCAGCATAATGGGGCACTTTTGAACCTTTTAGTGTACAGCAAACGAAGAGAAACTTCCACTACGGGTGAAATAGTACACAAGCAAACAATCAACATTGGAAAAGACAAAACGAATCATCGAAAAACTCGCTCTTACATGGAACGGTAAATCCGTTTCGTAAACGCGCCAAAACAGACACAAACACCACGTGCTGTGAGCGGAGTGAAGATGGTGCGTAGCGAGAGGAATTATGCTCTCGCGTGCTCGCTAAACAAGCTAGAGTCAGCCCTCACGCTCGTACACTTATCAACCTCATGCTGGCTGTCGCATTTACTCATAGAAACCCAACGGTACCACCCAACAGGTGCTTGGATGCGTCCAGCACGTGCTGCTAGCAGAGAATTCTCTTTATGTTTCGAATGTTAACAGCGTGTTGCCGGTATTAAAAGCCGCTCTTTACTTTTTTAATGCTGTGAAATTTGCAATGCAATGAAATGCCGTCCATTCTTCAGTCGGTGGAAGCATCTTGAACCACCATCCCTGGTTTTTCTGTAACATGGTTCTAAAAGGTCTCAAATCTTTTCACAAATTTTAGATACAAACGGACGATTTGATGCCGAAATGTATTTGCGGTTCCTGTTACCTGAAGCTTGAAAGCATCGACCAGTTTGCGCTGATGGCCAACCGCACGGAGGAAGCATTCCGGACGTGGATTCGCCGCTTGCGTGGTCTCAACTGTCCCGCTGACCCCGTACAGAACGTAAACCTTGTGCTGCCCCTGTTCAGACCGCAGCAAACTGCATACGCCAACGAGTGCACCACTGAGCAGAAGATTCACGTGCGTTCGTTCCAACCGAAAGAGACTAAAGAGCAACCCCATCGGCAATATTCATCTATCCCTCCCGTAACACCAAAGCTGTCTCCAGCCGGATGCAGCGGTCATGTGAATCCACAGGAAACCACCGTTATATCCTACAGCGATCTCAAGCTTGGGTTGCTCATCAAAGACCAGGAGCTACTAAAACTAATCCTTAAGGCACTCAAGTGGGCCGAAAATGATCAAAAGGCATCGTTCGAGGTGCTAATACAACGGCTGAAGAACACCAGCTTTCGCGAGATACTTTCGAACCATCATCTGCTGAACGATAGCGATCTGACGCAGCTACTCAAATCGTACATTGGCCAGGGTGTGATGAATATCTTCTCGGCATCTTCACCATCGACCACCATCAACCACAACAACAATGTTCCGCCACTGGTACTATCGTCTTCTATTGTTTCGCAAACGGCTGGCACCGGTGTTCCTCTTACGAACGATATCCTGGGAGGCATCAATCGCATAAAGCTACCGGTTGCACCATCTAATACAACGCCACCGCCAGCTCAGTACACTATGCCCAACAGAGGTAGTGGGAGTGGTTTTAAAATCGACGAAGCCAGCGTTAGCGAACGGATGGAAGTGGGTGTCGATCCGGATCTCTATTTTCCGTACGAAGATGAGGACAGCAGCAGTGTCAACAAGTTTGACTCAAGATTTGACGAGCGGCAGGATAATACAGTCACTATCAAGTTGGTGCCGACCTCAGGCGATTCGACGGAATGCAGAAAGGTAGGACTATAGTTGTGAAGCATTGACGCCTTAATTACCATCAAAACTTCTTTTTCCATGCCTTTCAGATGATTCCTGCCATTTTGAACGTGCGCAGCAGCAATCGCTTCCAGTGTAGTATGTGTCCGGAGTGTTTTCCCTCGAACAACGACCTCCAGCAACACACCGTCCTTCGTCATCTGCCAACCGCACACCCAACAGTGATGACGGAACACGGCAAACCGGCGATCAAGATCCGTGTACGTAAGAACAAAGTGATGACACTGCC
Organism: Anopheles aquasalis; assembly: GCF_943734665.1. Classification (NCBI taxonomy): domain Eukaryota; kingdom Metazoa; phylum Arthropoda; class Insecta; order Diptera; family Culicidae; genus Anopheles; species Anopheles aquasalis. The sequence goes on from NC_064877.1 coordinate 84,727,783, forward strand.
ATCCGATCGTCCGCTACCGAAGCTATCCAGTATCACTTCATCAGTATCAACAGCAACGGGGGAGCTGCCCTCCGTTACCGAATCAGTAACGATCGCACCGTTAAAGATACCTGCTTCGACAACGATTACGGTTGTACCGGCCTGTACTAAACCACCAAATCAACCCATTCCGTCGGGATCGGGTGTCATCACGCTAAATCCCGGTACGGCAAAGGTTCGCAAACGGTTAGTAGAACCACCGCCCAAGGTGGAACTGGTACGCAAATCCAAGAGGAAGCCCGTACCCAAAGTAAAACATTCTCCGAGCCCAGTGCCGAGCGAAAAGAAGACGAATCGAAGCGTCCGAAAATCCAACGAACCAGAGCTCGATGCTCGAGGAAAGATATCTCGGCGCAGAAGGACACCTTCCGCTTTCTGTACCGTGTGCCGGACGAAACTTGCGGCTCGAGAAACGATCCGACAGCATATGGAGCAGCAGCATTCGCGGTTCGAGTGTGAAAACTGTGGTCGAACGTTCAAGAGTAAGCTCAACTTGGCGCGCCATCAGCAGCAACATGGAGCAAAGAAGAGTGTACCCAGCAATCCCGGGGGGAATGATCAAACGCAACGATCTTCCAAAGAGAAGAAGCCGGAAGAAACGCAGTTGCACAAGTGTACGCAGTGCAGCAAAGCATTTCGCAAAGCGGTGCACCTCAAAGTGGGTTACAGGAGTGCAACGATTTGATGTAATGATTTCTTGTCATGAAAGCCAAACCTTTCCATTGTTATCTTCTGCAGGTACACTTGCTAAATCACAACAACGAGGAGGCCAAACGTGTGGTGGAACCGAAAGTGACGATCGCAAAAGAGACCACGGTGCTTCGCAAGCGAACAATCCTCGGTGGTGCTAAGGCTGAAAGCAGCAATACCACACTAGTAGGTGGTCGAACAAAAAGAAAGAGTAAAATTGCTAAAAAATATTTATAAAGATAAAAATTAACAAAGAATAATGTTAAACATAATCGAGAAACAACGAACAAACGGGATGGCATCGCAAGGATAACTTTCCAGCGATCAATGAGGCTAAATGAGTTAAGAAATTGTAGTGCAAATTTGAAGTAAGTTTTAGAGAGAATTATAATAATTGAATTAATCAAGCAATTAGTCTGCCCATTGGATTTGTTATAAATAAATAATTTATTGAAGCATTAAGCGCTGACGATTGTTGCCTCTCATCGGTGGACACGTGTACGCTGGAAGGAATGAAAAGAAATTAGATGAAATTGTAAATAAAACATGCACACACCGAGCGGCGATATTCACCTGTGTGGTCACCCGGCCGCCAGGGCACTTATCGCTCGCAGTGTGCGGACATCGCGATCCATTACGAATGCGCCCCTGGTCATTCCAGCACCCGGTACCTGGCTCGTGTTGTCGACCTCCTCGCGGGCGCCTTAGCCGGCGCCTTGCTTACGGGGGACTGGTTCCTCCGGGTTCCGACTCGACGACGCCGAATAGCACGGGCATCTGTAGCCACTTGGCCATTTTCAGCAGCGGCTCGTGCAGTTCCATTCGGTCGAAATAACCGCTGCAAGCGCTTAGCATTAACCGCGAGCCATCGTCGAACAGAACGGTGAGGTCGCAGTACCGGGATTCGTTTAGAAAAGTGTTAAACTTCTCCAGCACAATCTGACCCCAGTTGTCGGCCCGCACCGTCGTGTCGTTAGATCGGACTCTTCAATAGAGGTAGCAAACACACCGGAACTGCAGTCATGCTTCAGCGAAGGCGACGGGATGGTATCATAGGTGATCGCCAGTTCGTAGATGGATTCAACTGTGTCGAGAAGATCGGGCATAATCAACCCACTCCCTTCACAGTCATTATCGGGGAACGTCTCGAAGGTCGGTGTCTGAGAAGATGTGGCCACTAGGCTATCGCGAAAATCGATCAGCCTCGATCGCTATACATTCGGAGGGTGTCTGTGGCTGGGTTGAACTAAGAGGAAATTCGATCGACAGTATCGGGATTGTTGCTGGTTCCCCATTTGAGGTCTTCCTGAGCGAACTAATCTCGAGTTTCGTCGAGCAGCATCCGGAAGCTAAGCGGGAACCAGGACTTTTGCATACCGTGTGTAGCGGCCGCCCCTCCGGCCGGGACTGGTGATATGACGCAGGGTGAGGATTTGCTGGAATAGAGGAAGATCGATCAGACAGGGCCATGAGGAGATGCCGTGGATGCCGCCTTACCGTGGATGTGCAAAGTGATAATCAACTCGCGAGCAGTTCGTGCCCTAGCGACACATCTTGGTGCTCGTGCTAGATTCGTTACATGAAAGATTGTACCGAACGTACCCTCGTCGTTGTTGATGGTGCTCGTCGGATACAGCAGATTGCAGACCAGAAGCACGTTATCCTTTACCCGTATCGTGTTGCATTTCAGGCAACAGTTAATCGTTTGTTGCTGCGTGCCAAACAGACGGCTAATATCCGTTTCATCTCTTTAGCAGTGCTACTAGCAGTTGGTTGCTGGTGCTGCTGCTGTCCCGATGGTACTACTCCAGTTATGTATCAAACTGATCAGATTGATGTTTGCCGTATTTGGGGCATGGTAGGACGAAAGGATCAACCCGAGAGCGGCCGCTTCCGGGACGGTGCGGAACGAGCGCAGCAAGTTGCTTGCCTGACACGGTGAGCTCGATCAGATCGATCGGATGGCCACCGAGCAGGAGGCGAGCGGCGGGAGCATGCCCGATCATGCACACCATATCGACCATCCGCTCGGATCGAAAGGTGAACTTTGGGTTCGACCACGGCGGATCTGATGGCTTAGAGTGGTTGACGATGACGATGGGAAGACACAGGGCCACTTGTTTTCTCTAAAATAGGACGTGGAATAGAACAGAAATGTGAAGAATTTCGCCCTTTTTTCAGCGATTTCACGCGGAAAGGGTGGTTTTAACGGCGGTTTTAAAAGTACACTATCCCATGCAGCAGCAGTTTTCTCGAGCAGCGAACCCGGCCCGCTAAACAATCACAGGCGACCCCCCGCTGTCAAAAGTGTCCTTCAAAATACCTTCAAAAAAATAAAAAGTCCCGCGCCGCGGTTAACATTCTTTTTGTGTACGCGGTAAATAAAGTGATAAAGTGATAAGAGTTCTTCGTTCTACAGTGAGAGGGTTCCGTAGCCAAATTCCCTGTCTTCCAGCACGGCTATTTTAACCCCCGGCAACGCGAGACGCGCCTGGTTCCGATCCGCGGTTGCCAAGATTCACGAGTCCCGCCAGCGCCACTCTCGCAGAGCACGCACGCACGGCGCCAACGAGCGCCAATTTTCCGCTCATTTTCTCGCCAGACTTCGACCGGTTCGGTTGGTGACACGGAACGGGCCACCTTTTCCTTCCCTTAACCCTAATCCGATTGCCTCGATCTGGTAAAGTGCTGGTGATCCCTAGCGCCGGAGGACGCGCCTCTTGTGTTATCAGTTTGCTGTGTTTCTGTGATCGTCTGTGACCCGATCTGTGCTTCCGCATCTCACGTAACAAACGCCGGCACGGCGGTGCGGGTTTCTTCTTCGTTTGTGCGTTTTTGTAACATCTCTCGTGGCCACCCCACGAGCACGTTCATCACGAATCCGAGTGTCGCTCCTCATCGCTTGACCTTCGGAACGGGATCAGCGGGAGGAGAATCCGCGTGCGTGACGATCGTCGTCTTTTAAAACGGTCAGTGACGAATCGTGTGTGCGTGCTAGTGGATCGGAGTAGCAAGCAGCTTTTAACTCGAGCGTGCCCGAGACGCGAAAATGTCCACGACGATGAACCGCGAGCTGTCCGAGGACAGCGCGTTTGCCGCTGGCCGCAACAGTTGGAATCGCCACTACCATAACAGCGTGGTACAGCCACTCCTGACCGGTGAGTAGTAGACGAGGCTTCTTGCATCACCACCAACGCATAGTTTGCTCAAGAACCAGCTGGCTTCTTTAATCGGCCTGAAAGATGATGAAACTCTCTATCGCCGCCGAGCAAAAATTGCTCACCGATCACTAGATCTGTGATTTGAAAATGGTTTGCTCCGATTAGCCGGGGGAAGTCGCACAATGACCCACAAACGAGACTCCAGTTTGGCTTATTGTTTCAGCAGCTTGCAGTCTGTTCGCAAAAGATTTTACGAAATGCAGTTTCTTCTTTACCCCCGAATAAAACATGCGATTAACCATGCAGCAGGAGAGCAACATTTTTGGCCAAACCTGTTTTCTTTTCTGTCCAGATCACGATGCACGAAATCTGCATGAAGGACAAAGATAGTCAAGGTGATGTGTAGTTTGGTTTGAACAAACTAATTTAACCAGAAATTGGAAGGGGAATTATTCAAAAGAGACTTATTCTTTTTACGAAATTGAAATCAATGAAGTTTAATTATACTAACTTACTTAGGAAACAATCATTTCAAACCCTTTCATTGCTTTAATCTTGATTGGTCCACTGAGAGCTGGTCAGGCTGATCGATTGCCACTTTCGATTTCGATGTCATTCATGAGAACGTGGCTCCGGGCGTACAACCGATTGCATGTAATCTACGCTCTACTACGTGCCACATTCGGCCTTGGGCGGCGGGGGTCCTCGCGACGGAGCACATTCAAATCCACCTTCAAAAAGCGCACACACGAGACCAGCCTGCTGAGCTGAGCGCTCTGGCGAGGATTGGCTATGACCCAACGAAAGGTTAAGATCACGGTGACCGTCTCCGTCGGGCCGGTGCTGGGCCCCGTATGTTTGTAAACAGACAGATTGTGGCTACGGGGAACGGAGACAATGTTGTTCGAAGGCCGGCCACGACACGATAACTTGCCGTGAGGCTCTGTGCGTTACGCTTTATCGGCTACAAATCAAACATTATTTAACGAGCCATCAGACAAGTTTTACATCATTTGTAACCTAATTTTAAATACGTTATCATGGAATACCGGGCGCGCTAGCAGTCAGATGCAAAGATTGTGTTATCGCAGCTGTTTTGTCGTGCAATTAGTAACGAGATTGTAATGCTTGCTGCGATTTTATGGGGCAGGCTTAGCTGGGCTTCATGTACGTTGGACTCTTCCGTGATTGTTCTTCGGTCTGGGCTAGTAGGCCTGTCGAGTTATTGATAAGAACGAATGCGTCCGTGGATCTTGAATCAGTGAAGGAATCTTTTTTATGCGCCCTGGTCATGGAATGATTTGGTTTAAAAATATTTTCTTGCGTCATTTACATTATTATGATGACCTTAGAAAAAATAAATAATAAATGATTGCCTTCATACCTACCTCTCGTAATATGAAATAGGATGCACCACTGCAGTTTTGAGCAAAAATATTGCGTTCGATTTTATACACTTACGGCACCCTATCTC
>NC_064877.1:84738146-84743146 GCF_943734665.1 Anopheles aquasalis
GAACGAGCACAAGTAGCCGAAGTTTGTTGTGGTCGTTGTTTGTTCAAGTTATCGCTAAATGTTAAATGCAGTTTTTGATACTGTTCCACTGTTAAAGTTATCTAATTTAATCAATCAATTGGACAATGATAGCAATGCACTAAATGCTCCCCTCTTGCTCCTCTTCATCAGGTGGGTTCGATGGTACCTCGAACGTGCTGGCCGGGAAGTTATTCAACATTCCGGTGAAAGGTACGCACGCTCACGCCTACATCACATCGTTTACCGGGATCGATGAGCTGAAAACACGTGTCCTTTCGCACAAGGAAGATGGTGAGTAATGCTGCGTTTTCGGTTCGATTCGGTTCAAGCGTGTCATCGTTTGGATCTCTCTCGAACGTCCACCGCAGGAACGACACGTGATCTGCTAGAGCTGGCCATAGAACATCGTACGCAGCTGGCAAGCGTTCTAGACGTATCGACGGACGAGAGCAGCGAAGGTGAACTGGCGGCCATGGTTTCGTTCGCGATCGCCTTCCCGGATGGCTTCATGGCACTAGTCGACACGTACGATGTCAAGAGGTATTCCGCTTCTAGGCTCTACTCTCTCGGATGAAGTGTGTGCTATTCTGTTTTTCTCCCCTTTGTTCTACTGTTTTCGGTTGTTTCTTTGAGTTTCCTATTTTCCTTTCTTGTCTGTTTCTTTTATCGTTTTTTTCATCTTTTCCGTGATTACATTTTCCATGAAAAATGTGGAAACAGTTTTGGCTATGAACGTGATTTACGTTTTGTTTCGTAGTGTGTGGACATTATTAAGTTTATTTTCTTGTACTATTCAATCTCGGATTTGTTTCATCTCCCAGCGCCCTACACTTTCGTCCCTTTATATTTCCTTGTCATGTATTGTGACAATACACTTTATGATTGTGTCGTGCCTTTACCAAACGTTTCTTGCGTCTGCAGAAACGCTGGACCTGTTCCAGTAGTCGATGTGATTGGATGAAACACTGTCTGACAGCGATATCAATGAGAACTGAGAGATCATTCTTTGGGAATGCTCCCATTCATACATTATAAAACAATCAAAGGTTGTTGGTCACGTGCTTATTTATTCTTGTTATCTCATAATTGAAAGTGGTGCTTCTCATGTTAAAAAAAAAACACAATCTGCCATTCCAATTCAAACGCTGAATGTTTGTCTTACCTTAAAATGTGTTGCTCTTTATCGATCTGTCCGCCTGTGTCTATGAGTGGCTTTTTGTGTGCGCGTCCGGTATATGCTTATTGCGGGTCTTCTGGGTGAAGCGGCTCGTTGCGGAATTACGTTGTAATGACATCTCGACTGTCTCTCCCAAAATGATCAAATCGTTCGCGTTCTTCATTACGGTTTCGTACGCACCTTTTTGCTGCCCTGCCCTGCTACTTCAGTGACAAACTGCTGGGTGAACCGGCCGTAGATCTGCTCGATGCACCCGATACGATCATTTGCGATCCGTTCTGTGTTGGACGAATGCACGGTGGAAGCTCGGAAGAGCTGCTTCAACCGTTCATAGTGACACAACTGCCAGAAATTCCGGAAGAGGAATGCAATGGATGCGCCACCGAAGACGGTGGCCAGCCGACTGCAGAAGAAGTCGAAGAGCAGGCTGAGGATGCAGCAGTCGAGTCCGAGCCAGCACCGGAGGAACCAGTCTCCAGGAGCCTGGAAACAGGCGAACCAGAGGATCCAGAAGTTACACCAGAAGTTGCGGCAGAAGAGAGTCCTCCGCCAGCAGAAGGCGATGGAGAAGACCAAATACCAACCACGTTGATTGTGGTTGAAGATGTCAACTCACAAAAAAATGATGAAAATGGAAATGAGGAAAATATGGAAGATCAGAACGTACTGATAGCGGTATCTAACGGCGATGAAGCAGACGATGAGGCCGACGAAGGCCAGCTCGACGAAATTGAACAAGCTGAAGAAGCAGAAGAGATCACCAGATGTGCGAACTGTGAGGCACTAAACACCATGATTCACCACCTGAAATCCGTTGGAAAGTCCTTCAGGTAATGACGGCACGAAGGGCATTAATACCACCCCGGCACACAACCTCCAACGCCCTGACATGCTCCCTCCCGTTTGAGGCACGGTGCTCATGTTTGGTTGAGTTGTTGATGCGCCTGTCCTGTTCACCATTCACTCCTAGAGCGAGTCAGAGCCGTCGCTCCAGCATTGGTTAGCTTGTGCTTGCCTCGGAACGTGTAGCTTTTTGTTACCCCCTTTTTTGTCACGTTCACGTTATCCCGGGCTCCAAGGATCCTCTCTCACTAACTAACCACACTACACACCCATAAACACTACACGCATGTGTTTGGACACATACCTGATAAGGAAAGGCTTAGCTGCTAACTTCCGGTTCTGTACAGTTTTTTTTGTTTTGGTTTTTGACTGCAAGTCTCGACCAAGCATGGGTTTCTGTTTGTTTTCTTTTTGTGTTTTGTGTTTATCAACTTTTTTTGGTTAGCCTTTGCTTTTGTTGTGATCTTCCCTACTAACTTTACGCCACGATTGCATGACCGTTTACGGCCAGGGGAACTACTAGTACACAAGGTGGTGTGCCAAGGATAACCTTAGATGTTGTATTAGGCACGCCGAACGTTCGTTCCGTTCCATTCTCATCACTGGCCAGATGCCACGTTGTTCCATCATTTAGTTTATATCATTGGTTTTTCTGTTGTCTCATCCGAGAGCCACCGCTTTTCGCCGCGCAATAGACGATCACCGATTGCCAAGGACTTTCCAACGTGACAGTGAAAATGAATGGTGGTTGTTGCTGGACACATTTCGGAAATTTGGTGCTATGAATGTTCGAATCTGGTTACTGGCAAGCAAAAAACAAAAGCAATAGCTTAAGATGAGTTGTTAATGCTGGCGAACAGTGTTGACCTGCTTTTGGATCCGATTGGTCTTGATTTTTTTTCATTCCCAAAGAATGCCTAATCTTCCGTTGAATCCTGTCAGACAATTTGTTTTGCTGAAATTTCAAACGAACAAATACAGCCGCCAATTCGATCATTTCCGAAATTAAAGTAACACATCTCCGGCGCCTTATCAATCGTTAGTTGTGGTTTGGTAGAACATTCCCCCCGTTCCCATTTGTCCATCCCAATGATTTCGTTCCCTCGCTCTAACGATATCGTTCTTGTTTCGTACTTTTGATTCGTTTCGTTGTCGAACCAAAATTTCAAACATCATCTGTACTTCCACAGTCCGAGAGAGAGCACTCTGCATGGCTTGTCAGAATAAGTCAGGCATTAGGTAGATTTGGGTAATGCTGGATAATGCGCTGTTTGCTGTTTGTTCGCCAAGGCAAGCTCGTGGGGCGCTGGTGGTGGCCAATAGTTGATCGCTTATGTCGCTTCACTGATCATATTACTTCGTACTTCTTTAAAAACACTAAATCAATATATTTCTTTTATCGACTTCCGAGTCGATGACTAATTTCTGATGGCTGTGCAACCATTTTGTTCGATTTTCTTCATTATTCGACCTTCTCAACAATTCAGTCTTTTAATAATTTGTTTAGAACATTGCTTCATTTCTTTGAATACAAACACTTGTTCACATTATCTTATCACATACTTTTACTACATATAATCGCACACCATCACAGTGGATGTTGGCTTGTGCAGCACCTGTTAGAAGTCGGTAGAACCTTTTGGTGTATGGAGTTGATCGACCACTTTCTTATGAGGTTAGCATAGGTTTTTATAATGGTAGCGTTTTGTATGTTTGTAGATGAGCTATCTTAGTAGTTACACAAATTGTTTGTAAATCAAGTAAACATATTTAGTACGGGAATCCAATCGGTTCATTGTTCTTTGATGGTAGTGCATGCTTGCATGACTCTCGGTGTCTCTTTACTCTACTTTCAACTAGTGTTTCCTCTATGTTTAATGTCTAACCGCTGTTTGCTTAATGGAACAAATTAAAACAAACGGAACTCTTCTTTACTATGGTCTTATTCTATTAGCTATTGTGAGTTGCAAAACGCAGAGTAACAGATGATAACAGTAGCGTTACGTGTCCGTGCGTGTGCCTGTGGCGTTTGCCCGACCACCACGTGCACGTCGTGTTTCGACCTATTCTTTGGCTATTCACAGGAGCGGTCTTCTCAACTTCTGCGCCGTCGCCCTTGCCTTGAATGAACAAGGCTTCCGTGCTATTGGTATCCGCATCGATTCGGGCGATCTGGCCTATTTGAGCTGTTTGGCTCGTGAAACATTCGAGCGGATCGCCGAGCGCTTCAAGCTACCCTGGTTTAGCAAGCTGACGATCGTGGCATCCAACGACATCAACGAGGAAACGATACTGAGCCTCAACGAGCAGGGCCACAAGATCGATTGCTTCGGTATCGGCACACATCTGGGTAAGAGGATTATCTTCTAAAACATGATTTTATCTCATTTTAATGATTATTGTTTCTCCCTTTTACAGTAACCTGCCAACGTCAGCCTGCACTGGGATGTGTGTACAAGATGGTGGAAATCAACGGGCAACCGCGCATCAAATTGAGCCAGGACGTTGGCAAGGTGACGATGCCTGGCAACAAGAACGTATTTCGGCTCTATGGAGCCGATGGCCATGCACTGATCGATCTGCTGCAGCGAGTCGACGAGAATCCGCCTGAGATGGGCCAGAAGGTCCTGTGTCGTCATCCATTCCAGGAGTCGAAGCGTGCTTACGTTATCCCGACGCAGGTTGAACCACTGTATCGAGTATACTGGACAGAGGGTAGAGTGGCACAAGTACTGCCATCGTTGGAGGAGGTTCGGGAGCGGGTCCAGGTATCGCTAAAGACCTTACGCCAGGATCATAAGCGCACACTGAACCCAACACCTTACAAGGTAACACGTTCGCCACATTGTTTCATGGCATCGCGGTTTCTGATTGCCAGGAGTTTGGGTCTTCTTTTTCAGGTTGCCGTGAGTGATAATTTGTACAACTTTATCCACGAACTCTGGCTGCAGAATGCTCC
>NC_064877.1:84750646-84758146 GCF_943734665.1 Anopheles aquasalis
TAAAAAGCCAATAAACAATTGAAAACTTAAGCCCTCCCAAACATGGAGTAAACCGAAATTTGTCTCACAAATAAACAGAGACAAAGATCCCCGAATGGCCGTGTTGTTGATGTAATTAGTATGATTCACCACGACGATACGGTACGCCAAGGGGACGCCGAGACACGCCCGCGCATTGCGTCTGTCTGTGAGAAAAGTCATATGGACGCCAGACGGGTGAAGACGCCCTGTGTGACTGGGCTGGTTGTTCGGGTTTTCTTCGCCGGTTGCCGGTCGCCGATTACCGCTCCTTTTCATCATCCACCGTTGTGCGTCTGCTTGTGGTCCGTGTGTTTATGTTTTTGTTATCGAAAGAGATACACTCTGGCGAGAGGAGGAATGTCTTAATTGCGGACTCACGGCTGAAGAAAGATGAATTACGATGTGCATCGGTACGCGGTACGGTTGTATACTGTCTGGTTGCAACTGGCCGCAGGAGGTGGTCCTGCGTATGCCACACACGACGCATGACACGGGTTTGTGGGTTTTTTGTTTTGGTTTTTATCTAATGAACATATTTTTTTCATGTTTTATATTGCAAAACAACAAAACGTTATTTAAACTCTTATCATTGATGATTGAGATACCACAGCGCGTTGCTTTGCTTATCGAAATGCCATCGAGATTACAGGTGTACCACGCCACAGCCCTTAGTAATCGATGGGACGTCTATTCCTAGCAGAACCTTTTCCCCACAGAACCAGGCCGTGACCTTCTTGTTGTGGAAACAACCTTTAGCAAGGCTGCAAGCATGGAACAGGTGCCTCCTGGATGCCCTTTTCCCCCTTACTGTGACCGTATGTCACTCCGAAAAGAAAAGGGGGACAAAGTATTGATCACGACACAATAGAACAGAATCGACTGTACAGGGGAACATTGGAGTTTATGTGGGGCGCGCTGTTCAATGAGCCGGAACGTAACACCATTAACCACCACGTAACCTCATTTGCCTCTGTCAACGTTGCTTTCACGCATGTCCACGAAATGCCCGATAAAAGCGAGACTTCTTTTTTAGTCAACTCCACTCACGTCGCCGATTGACCCAAGGAAGTTTAATTGATTTTTTTTTTGTTGGATTTTTCGGCTTCCTTCCACTGCTGGTGAGAAATGGTCTTTTTTGGTGGCCTTTCCGCGTTCGCCCCTGGCTTTCGGAGTGCTCTGAAGCAGCAGAGTGAACCATAATTTACCGTATCACCTGCCAACGCGATAATTCGTGATAATTGTTGCCGGGCGCCACCACGCCGACAAACACGAGAGAGAGGCAGGAGAGTCCGTGAATGAAATATTTGCATTTTAAGTCGCTCGATCCCAGACCAAGAGAGTGGATGGTTCGGGAAGGCAAATCGTTTCAGATTAGCCACAGTGGCGAGATAAAGCTATCGGAGCTCGGATAGAGACCGATGCGGAGTTGTGCCACTTTTTTGCCTCGTGATTTTCCATTTCAACACAGTGTCACGTGGAGATGAAAGTGTTTTTAAATTGAACCAGTTAAATGGCAATTTTATACACAAAATAATCGTTTTTAGTGTGAGCTGTTGCGACGTTTACTCCATCTCTACTAATTAGATCTCTTTAAGATCAAGATAAGAGCGCTGAAGCAGCTTTATAGGTGCTTCGTATTAGAAACAGACGACTTCAATCTTCCCCTGGAACCGTAGCAGACTTAACATACCCGAGGTGAGCTTGCTTGCGGCTTATCTGTTGAGTTTAGCCAGTTAGTTTGAGCCGGGAAACCTTACAAAACGGTAGCGGCAAAGAAATTCCGGAAACAAATTCTAAACTACTTAGCACTTTCCGGTAAAGCTCTCGTACGGCCGTCGTCGTGCTATCGCAGGTATCGGTTACAGTTTTCCCGGTTCACTAACGCAATGCCGGCGGCCATGCGTGTTGAAGGCGTAAATTGTGGAAGGCCACCTACCACCACTCCCTTTTGCGATACTACATCGAGCATGGATGTCGTGATAGTTGGAGAGGTTTCCGGTGACAACATTCTCCTCTACTCCACCACCCTTTTGCCAGCATACCAAGCATGCTTCACTCGCCGGGTTCGGGAACTCAATTAACCTTCCATGGGCGTGCGTCCTTCCCATCAGCCGCCAGTGCTAACGGGGCCAGGCTCCTCAATCATGCACAACATGAAGGTTGACAGCGATTCCCGAGGGACCGGAGATTGGTGCACCCTTCCTACTACAATGTTTCATTCCGCCTTTTGTAACGGTCCGGTCATCCCGTAAAAATAGACTGAAGTCATAATTGATTTACCAGCCCAGCCGTAGAGGACCACCACCGCCGAAGAGGAGTCACAAAAATAGTCATCAACGAGCGTTGCAGTAACATCATCGCATCACTCCCCGGTCCCGGTTCTCGATGGGGTCGCTTCATCCCGGGATTCGTGAGATGCTTTGATGGCAGTGCATTTGTCTAGAAGGACCACTTTGGCCCTTCAGATAACGCGCTCGCTATCGAACGGTCAGAGTGCAATACTCCATAGTGGATTTCTTATCTTTTATTCGTTCTTGCGTTCTTGCGATGTTGGACCTCTAAGCTTGCTGTGAAATTCAAACTGGTCAGCTGAAACGGAGATGATTCATATTTTAAAGTTCATTCCCTTGTTTATCGAAGTTGTTGCTGTATATATTTGTTTGAAGCAACTTCTAATGCTTTGAGAGGACTCAAATGGTAATCGAAGATGAGCAAATTAAATAAAAAAGTAAATCGCATCTGCTCTGACGACCCCCCATACACGACGAGGAGCTACCAGCAACAGCAAGAAGGGAAAAACGAGGCCTGGGGGCATCTTTCGGACATACTAACATTGAAAACCATCAGTCCGTGCACCGTCCGTCGGTGGATTCACTTTCGGCACGCAACTTACGGTCGTCGTTTATGAGGCGGAAAGTGGTGCGATTGCTACCACCAACCTACTCCAGTACGGGTGAAGTGAAACTGAAATACCAAAATCTCCGCAGCGCTGGCTGGGTTGATGAGAAGAAACAGGTCGATGCCACAACCGAAAGGGAGGTGGGTGTGGAAAGGTGGCCTTCGCTACCATATGTGGCATGCGTGCGAAACTGAACGTTGCAACCGGATAGGCTCCAGTTAGTGGCGCAGATGGCGCGTGTGCACTCCGTCGATTGGCGTTGAGATGAGTAAGGTGCGAGCGAAGGAGTGCATCCATCTGTCGACGTTTAAGAGAGAAGAAGAATATCCACAGAAGGAGATTTGCGTTTAGCAATAGTCTCTGTACGGATTCTATAAGCATAATATTTTGTTATAATTCATCTAATATTGGTTGAGTTTTGTTAAACAATGAGTTATGCTGTGAAAGACAGATAAGGGACCACTAACAAAAACGAAATCTCTTCAAGCGACTTATCAATCAGGCCGTTAGAAATGCCAGCGACAAGTGCAGCGTGCATCATCATAAGGAGCGGCCGACCAACGTGGAGAATTAGAGAGAGAGAAGGAGAGAAGCAAAAGGCCTCTACCGGAGCGACCGCAACGGAGCGATTTGTTTACAGTTTCGTGGCGTGCCTCTGGGACGGGGGTTTCAGGTTTACAAAGGGATCCACGACGGCCTGCCCTTCGGATGCTCTGTTGTCGGCCACGCATCATACGTACTCTGTTGCATTCCAACGCGGTATGCAGTTGTGCAGCGGCGGCCATGCGCTTATACTTCATTTACCTAGAATCTGGTTCACCGTTTCACGTACGCCTCTCCTCTGTCTCTGGGCGATGACAGTTCCGAGGGATGATGGGGGGGGGGGGGGGGGTAATTTGTTCATTTGATTTAATGCACCCCCGCCTCGGTAAGCCCGCTGCAGCAAGAACGGATAAGGTGTGGTTGGTGACGAAGCGTACGCGAGATTTGTTTACCGTGGACGTCGCTGATGGTGGTCAATGGGACGGATGGCTGGAGTTTGACCAGAAATGCTACGCTGGAAAGAGTTGCAGCTATGCCAATGCAATCATTTCTATTTGTTTTTTTGCGGGATTTTAAATTCGTTCAGTGGAATTCTCTCGATTACATTCTAATAAGATCTTTTCAGTTTGCTTTTCATAAATGGTTTTATCCATTTTGGCATTTTTATGTCGACAACCCGAGACAAATGCGCCCTTTTAAAAAAATAACTCATAAACCGTGTCACAACACGATGAATGTTACATTTTTTTTAAAGATTAGAATCGATGCCTTCGATACATCTTAAGGGATAAAGAGCGAGCTGTGTTGATGCTACAAATAGCTTACCTGAGTTATGAATGAACCCCATGTTTACGTCGCATCAGTTTGGTTTCCCCTCTCCCTAGCCAAAGGCTTCATGTTTGAGTACGTAGAAACACAAACATTTGATGGATTATTGTGTTTACCAGGGCCCGGCTATAAATTCTATCATAAATCGAGCCAACGATGGCGGATAAAACAAACAACAAGCCCACCGATGAAGGGAGGACCTCCGCGAAGAAGGCTTTTAAGCTAGCGCCGAAAAGCCGGCCGGTCCGGGAATGATCCGAGCATATTTTACGTAGAATTATAACAACCACGGAATGTAGGCGAGGTGGGGCGCAGAAATATACATAAAGAAACGTACGTTCTACGAGGAATAACGAACTTTCGGGTGTCACAGAGCGTGTTTACACAAGTGCACGATGCTCCTTGCTACCATCGCACGTTGTTGCATGATTCATGCTCGATCGTCTCTTGTACATTCATACTTTCCCTTTCAATGTTCGTTAATCATATCGAAACACCGGTGGACCCCTTGTTTCGGTAGAAGCAGAAAGCATACAAATCTTCTCTCTGCAGATGAACGCTTCATCCTTCGCTCTTTCGCTTTATGCTTTGATCTTGCTCCCCCCTCTTGCGATTGGTACACGAAAATTATGATTTCGACTGCTGGCGATGTGTGATGAGGGGATGTTTTCCCTCAAGAGGCATCAGTTCCATTCGATTTGTTGCATCTCGGCCATTTGTTTGCTGCCCTTCGACAGAACCTTTAGCCCTTTCCCGGGAAGGACATAAATTAGGGCTCGATTGAGCAAACATTTAATAAACTCATCTCGCATGGAATATTGTTCCCTTCCACGCGAATGGCCAATGGAGAACTTGCATTGGATAAACATTTTGAATTCTCTCGATCGATTGATCCAAAGCAAAAGGGAGAGAAAGAGGGCGTCGGATCGAACATTAGGTTTGCGAAAAGGGAGAGAAAGCATGGACCGGGGAAAACTCTAGTTCCACGATCCATCTTCGCACGATCGCGCGGTGGAACCGATTGCTGCCTAGTGTTGGCTGAGGCAAGCAGAACACCTTGTTGTTTCGCTAACGTTTGCCTGTATTTGATACGATTTGAAGTGAAAGGAACTGGCTGGAGTCTGGGTGACGGAAAAATGCCTTTCTCCCTTTTGCTACTCAAACTTCTCCCAGCTGCTACGGATGGCGGATTCTTTTGAGCCGTTTTCGGTGTAATTTATTGGCAAAGATATATCGAGCATGGACCGAAACACCGTCAAAAGGTTGTTCTCAATTGCGATATGCGCTTTCTGGAGCAGATGTGGGACTCGTGGAAATAACTCGCTGTATTGAAATGGTGATAAATTAGTCCAATTGGTAGCACTCGTCATAATTTACCGAATAGATATTGAACTTTTCCTTGGATTAATGACGTACAAGGGTCCCAGGGGCTAGTTCACGGGGCATTACACGAGAACACACCATTCACACGGCTCCATAAAGAGGAGTTCATCTTCGAAATGGTGCCATTTTACGATAATAACTACAATTTTCTAATAACTCCTGGGAACCAGTGGAAGTGTTGGATAAAACATGGTTAGCCCGCATTAACAATTCGGTCGGAATTAGGTTTGTCTGAGAACGATTGTGTTGGTGTCTGGTGCAGGTTAGAGACCTGGGTTGACCTAGTTTATGAAGTGTGTCCAAGTTGTTTAGATTTATTGCCTGATTCTTTCATCCATTCCGGACCACGGTGGTGTTTGAATAGACATAACGGATATTAGTTAAGTCTTTTCTTTAATTGCTGTTGGATGAAACACTTTCTTGTATTTTACACGAGACGCACTCAAGATATTATCTTATTGCGCATCTCTTACCAGAGATTGAATATTGTATTTCACTATATTGGCCACGCATAGGGGATGGCGCAGTCATATCTAACCGCCTGAAATCCGTTTAATAGTCATAACATTTTTATTACTCTCGTTAACGACTCATCGCATCGCAGTGAGATAGGATTTGTGTTGGGGTTATGATACACGCTACCTCTTATGAACTATCTCACCCGCCCTAAAACCGTGCTATCAGTTGGTTTTATCTTTTCAATGAAATCTAGTACCGCTACTGCTCGGGAGGTGAACCCGGGAGGTCACTGAATATTCACGACCAGAATGAAGATCTCACCTAGAGCTCTTCGCGCTACAATGGACTGTTCTTCGTGCTCCACACCGTTACCTTGCTCGCTCGTGTATGGAGTGCATGGAGAAGGATGGTACAGATAAGATAAACGAAACGCCGCCACGCGGTAATAAGAGAATAGTCGCTACTCGTGCCCTTCCCGAACCACCGGTGTAACTTTGCGCTGATTAACGCGCGTGCCTCTTGTGCCTCTACGAGAAACTTCATCCTCGTAAACCCTACCACCTCTCCTAGTAGGAAGAATGTCTTCTAAAGGAAGACCGCATTGCTCCGGGGCAGCTGGTGGCTGGGCTGCGAAATTACTGTCCGGCGGTCACCCGTAAAAGAGGCGGTTCTACGCTGTGCGCCGCCGCCTTACTGTTTGGATAGAAGATGATGATGTTAATGGCTTTCGTGTAGAGAGTTCGTTATGACACACTTTGGCGGATGCAGGGAGGAATCCACTTTAATGCTGCTTCAGCTATGGTATATTTGAAGCTTCCGATCAGAGGGATTGAGTTGAGGAGATGAAGCAGATTACTGCAGCGACTGTAGCTACTCAGGCAGCGACTGATTGTGTACTTTGCCACCTCCAGGACCGGTTCTGCATGATGATGATGGCGCATTGCGCACGCTTAGAACAACAACTGGCAGCAATAGTGCAAATATTGGTATGACATCATCTTCAAGCGATTAAACATGATGCTGTGATGACTACAGAAGCGCTTTGATCATTTAACAGCGCCCCGATGTGTCAGTTAGAGGTTCTAAGAATCATGTCGCGATCATCGATCGTTTACAGTTGCAGCAGAAAATGAATCTGATCTCACTAGATCCGATGTTGGAAATCATTTTCTCTAACTTATGGGACACTCTATCACCCCATTTCAGGCTACTATCATTGACTTTACTTTCTCCCTTGATCGTGCTCCACATGAACTTGTGAGGGAAACAGATCAATTGTATCCATCCGCTGTCCTATCCCGTTGGAATTAGAAAGAAAGCCGACCTGCCGCGGGGCCAACGCCCAGCGGCCAATTATGTTCCGCAGC
>NC_064877.1:84775646-84805646 GCF_943734665.1 Anopheles aquasalis
GATCCCTAGTGAGGAAAGAAACAGAAACTCCTTAATCAATGGATTCATCCCACGAAATCCATCCGATACTCACTTGATCGTCACCGTTAGTCCGACATCTCTGAAAACGTTACTTAATGCCATATGGACAACTCCATCGTTCTGCACCGGACTGAGACTACAGGTTGAGTAAACGAGCGTACCACCGGGTCGCAGCAGTTGCAAACAATTGGCCAAAATAGCAGCCTGTAGTTCCGGTAACCGCAGTCGCTCTTTTACCCGTGAAGGTTTGAAGATGTTATTGTCGTTCTCCATCACCGAGTGTCGATCATTCGTACAGGGCACATCCACCAGCACCCGATCGTACATTCTGTACTCTCGCAGATTCCGCGCATCGCTCTGAGTGATGAAGCATCGTTTCTGTTTCCATTTCTCATCGAAATCATACAGATACTGGCGCATCAGACGGCGTATCCGATTGCAGCGGCTTTCCTGCAGATCGTTCATTACCATCGTACCGGGAAGGAGGCTTTGTAGCATGAGCAGTGATTTGCCACCCGGTGCTGAGCAGGCATCCAGTACCCTATCCCCAGGCTGCACATCGAGCGCTAGTGGTGGCAAGCAGGAGGCACCATCGAACAGAAAGTGGGACAGTACACCCGTGGTACATTTGCGCGGGCTATGGAACGTGGACACGTTGCCCCGTTCGTACGTGTAAAGGTGAAGCGTTTCGGGAATGCTGAACTGGTCCTCCATTTCGATCTTTACCGGGAAATCTGTCGTATTGCTGTAGTACTTGTAGTGATCCGATTCGAACACGAAATCCTCCATTCCTTTCAGCTTCGTGGCCGGCACGAACTCGTGCATTGCCGCCGTTCCAACGCTAGCACTCGCTATCCGCTGATGATCGATTTCCGTGTCATCTCGGAGTGTCTTATCGAGGGATTTCTTAAAATCAACTGTTTCGTTTGCATCTTGGACGCCGGATTGTGATGAGGACGTTACATCAGTGTCATCTTTGCTGGATGTTTTCAGATCGGCTGGAGTAGCACCCGGGTCTGCGCGGTAAATACTCTCTGCTTCGGTCATCTGACGATTGGCACGGAATGCTTCAACACGATCGGCCATCTGAAATACTTTGCCTCCGGTAAACAGATCCGGGTTATCGGTGGCAAGTGCATTTTTGCGGGCATTGTAGATTTCTCTCAAGCTGATCGCTCCATCCGCCTGCAGCTGATCGATCGTTTGCTCGGTATCACCGAATTGGTTGACTAGCGCCAGATATTTGTGTTCACACTGGAGTGCTATGCGGACACTTTTCCATCGTGCCCCGAACACAGATCCGTAGAAATCGTCGAAATTGGCGAGCGCACGATCTTTGGGAAACTGTTTCTTCTGCACCTCGGACTGGTGGTCAGCGTGCGGGGAGGAGAAGGACAGAGTTAGAAAACAGGAGTTAGGGAAGATTTCTTATCATCGAAGGAGCTTACCCAGTGAGATTTACTGTGTCGAAACCGGCGTATAATCAGCGAAATCCTTCTCGTCGGCAGGAGCATTTTGTGTTTTTGAACCGGCCTGCAAAACCACAAGTAAACAATAAATTGAAGCCCCTCGCCTTCAGGACGAGTAAGAGCCGGATAAGCAGCTGGACGAGTAAAAGTTGGAAAGGTTTTTATACGCAAGAATATTATTAAAAAGAGGAAATAAGATTAGATCCGAATTAAATATTGAAATTGTGGATATAGATTGTTGATATGGAGAATATTCGAGACGAGAAAATTCCATAAACACAATGTGAAATGTGCTCTTTGAATTAAATCGTGCGAGTATCAGCTTATCAAGATTCTATCTTAAGTCTTGCCAAGAATTCTTGCAAAATCCTCAAATGGTGAAGAAACGATTGTTTTATTGCCCAAGATGATATGGGTACTAATGCAAAGCTAACCGTTCCTCAAGGATTCTAGCAAAGAACCCTCGGTTGAGGAAAACCCGCACGAACTAATTCCCTGGCCCGGGTCCTGCGCCATGCTTCTTCACCAACCCCAGTAATGGAGTAGCGTCGGTTGCCGACAAAAAAATCGTGCATTTTCCCCATCGCCGTCGTTGAATACGCATCGTATCGTCGTCGGAATCGTGATACGCGTTGGAAAGAGCGATAAGGAACGCGCCATCTCCGAATTCTCGTCAAAACGCGTTCTCGCTGCTGCTCGGAGTGGTTCTACGGTTGGTGAGCGTTCTGTTGTTCTGGTCGGGTTGTTCGGAAAGTGTGCCCAGCGTAGCGGAGCCGTCGTTGCCATAGCGACCGTGGAATAGAAAGGTGCTATCTCGGTGTGCAAGTGATTTTCCGACCTGCTCTCTGCTGCAGTGCGTTGTGTTGCCCTACATATCACCTAAAGTTCAGTGCACTTACTGGAGTCTGTATTTGGGAGTGCAAGTTTTTGGAGTGCGACGAATCGAAAAGGTTGGTTTTGTTCCCCTTTCTAAATATTCAGATGAATCCCTGGTTCGTTTAATTTAGACAATGTCTCGTATCACACACGTGTCTTATGAAATAGCTTGTTAATATCGTCTCGTCGTGTGCTTTATTCAAGTACTGCTGATGAAAAGTACCGTTATGCAGTGTACTATGGAGTGGTGCCCCATCGCAACCGGCAACAATGGCTACGTTTTTTGGGGACGCCATTTCGATAGCAACGCTGTGGAAAATGGAGAAAGAAAGGAGAAAAAAACAATTCCACTCCGCCCGTCTGATGGAGGGCCCATTCGGGAGGGAGTAAACAACACTGTCGGTTGCTAGGGAAATCCCGGAGCCGGAAAATCGCTCTCTGGTACGCTTGGAGTTTTTCCTTGGCGTCTGCCCCCGAAGTACCAGCCGTCGCGAGTAACGTGCAAGGTTTCGTATTTCGTTCTGTGGCTCTCGCTCGGGCTTTCCACTTTTCTCGAAATTTGTTTATCTCTGTCTCCCGTGGTTACAGTAGCGCGGGACGATCAAAACAAAAAAGGGGGAAAATGGAATGGAAAACCTAAATTGTCCCGTCGACGCGTCGTGTTTCGTGAAATTGAAAACTCAGGGGCCCATTACCGTCTGCGTGTTTTGGAGAAATTGTTGTACACTTGCCGAAGGGGTTGGTCCGGTGGAGCAGGTACACTAAACTCAATTCACGTTTCCCCAACGACAAGCCTTCGGAGAAGACAGTGGTGTCTTTGTTCGACTACGAGACTCGTGAAAACTGTCAGTAGATTCAGGTTACGGAAATTGTTACAAATCGTTGAGAAAATACAATCGATACAGAAGCTATAAAACATTATTTTAATGTAAAAATGCTTTATTCGTTATTCGTTCCATTTTTAATAGTAAAAGAAACTTGCAGATGCTCCTAATACAGATGAAATGATAAAGCCAAAAGGTTATAATAGCTTCATCTTTAATTCAGATTATACTCAATTATGAAGAACGTATTTGCAATCAGAGTTTTTGTAGTCTGGAGGCAAACCGGCTTCCTAGCGAACCGTTTCTTCTTCACTAGAATCATCGGACCAAAAACAAAGAGGAGCAGGTTGTCAAGAGTGCACTCTAGACCTTAGCGCATCATCCTTCGATTCTCCCCGAAAAGGTTAAGGCGGGTCGTACCGAATGCGCACAGCATGCACTTCAAAGGGTACTGCAGTGAAGAGCTCCAGTACCATTCATGTCATGATTAAGACCGCCCTCCAACAGGCACAGCATTCGATCGATGATGCCGGCATGTAGTCCGAGCAAAATTGCTAAATGCCATAACGTTGTGAAAAACCTAAAAATGAACCCTAAAGACAGAACAGAACAGCCCTGCTCGTCTAATCTCAGCTCTAGACTTATCCACCAGTCATGACGCCGTGTGCCTTCAGTGGTTCCTAGGATTGAAAGTTTTGTACCGAAAATGCATTTTGTACTGTGTACACTTTGTCAAGCGAATGAAAACTCTCTTTGCGGTTGAATCCTAGCAACACGGCAGGCGTGATTTCACTCGACACTCACTCATCTGTGGTTTTCCACTGCCCAGCAGGCCAGCCTGGACATAACTTTTTCGATTTGAAACGAGAAGCTGTACTCTGAGCCGGCAACAGTCAGTAGTAGTGGCCGGGGACTGGTACTTGATGTGCTGGCGCTGGTTGAAATGCAAACACATTTGTGAGCACAGTTTATGGTGCGCAGTTTAAAGTTCTACCACCAAACCAGATGCCACTAATTAAATGACAATTTGCTATCCAACAAATCATGCTGCAATGCTTTGAGGATGAGAAGCGCCAGTGGCCTGCTGTAAGTGATGTCTGTTTTCTTTTCTAGTGACAATGTTGTACGTTACTTTCATCTCACTTTTTTGTCATCTTGTTTAACTTGTTTTAATGTTATTGCAGACGTGCTGCAGGTTAGCTTTGGTTCTAAAACAAATGCATAAAAACTCGACAATGAATTATGTTTTCGGGCTCCTCTTGAAATGTAATTCAAAACCAAACCGTTTATGCAATAATATAAAGGGCAATTTTCGATGAAATACTTTAGCAAATTCAACCCAAAAACATGGTTCACGATGGCCGTTCCAAATTACATTACAAATAGATCGACAATGTCTTGCCAAACATCTTGTATGCATGATATGTAGGCACAACGGAACTCCACATTCTCACACATCACACCGCGGCATCCCAAACACCTAACGCAATGTGTGACCTGCGGCACATTCTCAAGTGTGTTTACCATAAATGGCTCTTACAACACTCATCCTGGAGCCTTAGGAATGAGAAGAAACGAAACGAAAGAGGCCTTTCTCGTGGTGCGGGCCTGTGCCGTCAGGATCCTACGGGGCATAGATTGCCTCATGCATGAAACAAGCTTCTAATGGTTCGCTTTAACATATTTTTGCATAGCACTATGTTTCTGTTGCTGCTGCTGCTGCTGTTTGTTGTTTTGCACCCTCCGGCTTGACCTTGGGATGCGAGAGGCGTTGGAGTAAACCAAGATCAAAGAATGTTACCTTATGCCTTACGGTACTCACGCCGCCGCTGGGATCGAGTCCCAAATCATTACGAAACCACAGCCTACTGGCTGGTTGGTTGGCAACAACCACAGTACGGTCGACCCCTGGGATTGTGGCTAGGAAATGGGATTAATCATGTACGGGGTCGCTCTCTCAGGGGGGTGGGCGGGAACTGTTATCAAAAAATGGTGTCCACCAAGTGTTACATGTTTCTCCGAGTCATCTGTGCATCATCCACAACAAAGCCGCCCATTTTGTGTGATTCATAGGGATGGGAGGGAAACGCTTATTTCATTTCCAGATTGAATTTCATCAGAAAATTGTTACGAAATTCAGTTGAAACCGAAGGTCATGATCACAAAATTCCTCCTTCAAGCTGCACATTGCCATCGCAGTTGGCTGGATTAGTCAGAGATGTCGCAGCTTCATTTGTTTAGTCAGCTGTTTTGTGAGTGATAAGCGGGAGAGGCTTAGTATTTTCATCACGCCTCGTCGAATTTTCCTTTGTCTCGAGAATGTTTCTGATAACCATTTTTTAAAATTGATTGCTAGAATCTACCCATGACTCGATTTATGCACACAATGCAAGTTACAACAAAATAGGCAGTAAGCTTTTGGCAAGTAATGCGCACTATGCGTTAACAATTGTGGGATGGCGAATCACCGAACAGTGTCATCGAATGCTCATGACCATGAGTCAATCGACAGCTCTTCTCGCACAGTGGCGTGTTCATTGATAATCCTAATCAGCAGTAGCCGGTTGTTCGCGCAGCTACAGAAGAGACCGTTGACAGTAATATGATAAGCAACCAACGGTTTCCTGCTTTTAGCAAAAACGTGGAGATTCATCCTTGGAGCGTTTTTGAGTCACAAAACATGATCATGAAGCAACAGAACACATAAAATACCAACAAAATTCTTTCCTATGCACGAGTAATTGATTGATTCAGGCAAACCGACCGTACGACCTTCTATCAAATTGAATTTTGATATTTAATTATGGCAAGAGAACATTCCACCATAACCGATTTAACCGAGTGCTGCTTCACATCCAAATTGGCACCGGCATCGTATCGACCTCTTGCCGTGTGCGGGGGGTTCCGGGGCAGCGTGTCAATGAGTTGATTTGACTTCAAACTCCCGCGCCAAGAGCGTAGCATCTCTTTCGGAGCGTGTCTTGTGCAATCAGAACGCCTGTTGGATAATTTTATTACCACAAAATGCGTTCTCCAGGCGCAGCGCGTACGGCACATAAATAGTTGAACAATCGTAGGGTTTCATCTCTGGCCTTTACCTTTCCCCCGCTATCTCGCTCCTTACGATACACTCACCATCAACAGCTTCACATGTTGGAATTCAGCATCTCTCTCTCTCTCTCTGCGTCAATGCCGATGAGGGTCTTATGATTTCATTTCATAGGGGGGGAGTTTTACGCCCTCATTCTAGGTAGCACCGTTAGTGTCTGTTGTTGTTGGGTGAGGGAGAAGACAACGTCGTGCGTCTGTGTCGTCACAGAATGGTATCAGCATTTTTATAGTTTCGGCTCAACCAATCCGGGTTGCGGACCCAGGGCTGGACCGGAGACATTGCGCCACGATCGGAATGTTGCCTATGCTTATGCTACCCTCCTGGAAGACGTGCACGCATACACACGCGCAGAAACTTCCTTGTGGTACGTTTGAAGGGAAATGAAGGACCATTCAAAGGGAAAAGGTTCCCCGAGCAATACATTCCGGGAACGGCGAGGAAGACGAGTGCCTTCGCTGCTCAGCTACTCCTTCCACTGTTTCGTCCTCTTCCTCGATCGATAAAATCTCAAGACGCACACGACGCTGACTGGCGCTCTTGACCCATTGATTAAGATTGAGATTCGGTCGATCCTGCCAACGGTGGCGGCCGCAAGTGTAAAGGATGAACGAGGAAACGTTTTGTAGCCAGCAGCTTCCGTCCGTCCGTTCGTGCGAGCGAACCGAACCCCGTCTTTATGGTGGGTTTTAATTAAATTAAACTTCAACGGCTTATCCTTCCAGGGGAACCTAAGGTGCCAGGATATGTTGTGCTTTGTGACCGTTGCTCGAGAACGACGAGGAGTGTCTGCCAGTTTTACAGTTAATGGATCATTTAGTGTTTTATGTAGTTGGAAGGATGCTGAACGTAGTACTCGAGCATTTGCTTTGCTAAGCCTCCAATTAAGGACATTGCAGAGCAACGTAGGGAATTCTAGGAAACTAGAACAACAGACGAGAATGCTGTTTGGTTTCGTAAATGCACACACGGATCATAACACCAGATGCATTGCTGATATGCATTCACAAAGCATGGTTAGCGGTCACATGAAGCTGTTTGTTTTTCATTAATAAACCAAGCCCGGTGTGGCTCATAAATCAATTCCGTTTATGCAACCGCGGATTGCATAGTTCCGTCCAGATGAATACGTCCTTCACCCTTGCAAACAACCCTTGTCCTGTGCCCTATTCATCCATTTTCTCCATAGCCTACCGTGTGGTGAATGGCATTAGTCAAATAGAACAGAATCTGCATCAACTTCAACCGCCGCATACAAAAGGCAATCGCGGTGTGCGCCCTCTAGCCGTTCTAGCCCTGTTCCAGTATAAATTAATGAAAATCACCACCAGCGAACGGACAAAAAACTTGGCCCATTCACGGGAGGAAAGGCTTTTGTGAAAAGTTTTTTGTTAACATTTCCCTCCGGGGAGCCGAAGCGAAAGCGATATTAATTGAAAAGCGCACCATTCAGGCCGAACGGATCACTTCCGGTGACCCCATTTCAAAGCGTCGGAATCATGGCGGAATTCACCTATTTTTTGTGTGATCTCGAAGCGCCTACCTTCTGACCACCTTCGCCGTCAAGTGGCACACTGTGTTAAATTGAATAATTTAGAAGAATCAGCTCGCGGCATTCGCGGATTCTGTTTGCTCCTGCCCCAAAGCTTCAAGACGTGGCGAAGGGTTTGGTAGGGATTTTTTTTTGCGCTAAACCAAAGGAAAAAGACTCGAAGCAAATGGCGTTTCGGCGAATGAGAAAATCATAAATTCCTCGACACGCAGTTCATGCATTAACCAATCGGCTTAAATGGTGCTTAGCTCGCTCGAGGAGGAAATATTCGTCGAAAAAACGAAAAAGATGCTGCGACAGCGCGAGTACCAGAAACCTCAAAGCGGAGAAAAATCTTTTCGATTAATTTCTCTTCCACTGGGGCGCGGAGAGGCTTTCGGTATTCGGTGGCTGGCTGACGTTGGCTGGACTGCTGATCTCTGCTGGTAATGAGGGTAAAGCTCTCTACTGTATAGTCCCTTCCGTTCGTCGCTGTTCGTGTCGGTGTGGTCGGTGAAAAATTGGTTAAACCAGGATAATCGCGTTTATGGAGAATGATGCCACGAAAGGCGGACGAGCGAACGGGGCGAGCAAAATAGGATACCTCAATACCGGAGGCACGTGATGGCCACTTCCGCCGTCAAGTCCACCGCAGTCGGTCGGTGGCAGGAATCCATCATCCTGATGAACGCCACATTGTGGTTTCAGAAGGGGAGCTATTTTTTTTTGTGTGAAGCTTTTCCGAGGAAGAGCAACCAAACGCAAATGAGTTTGCGTTAACCAACGCTCCTCTACTAACCGCACAGGAGTGCAGTTCGGTGTTGGCAACTTTCCACTATGGTCGGGGGGGAGAGGAGATCCTTGTCGCGTTGGAAATTGGTTTTGTGGTTCGGAGGCTGGGATTTATATTTTTCCAATACCAGCTAGAGGGATAATGTTTTAAAGCCACATTGCTGCAGGTTTTATTCAAACTTCGGGAGAGAATTAAGAAGTTTTAATGGCTCGGAATTTTATATCAAAACGGTTTCATGTTTAGTTTATGTTTAGGGTTTGTATTTTGGGATGCTAATGGTTTGTTTTTATTGTTTGAATAAGTTTGAGCATCGTGTTTAGAATCGTCAAAAGTTGTTGAATAATGTTTATTTTTAATAAGAATTGATGCTCATCTCTATTCAAGCACAATTTTGTTTATGTTTGTTTATACAACAAACAAAATTTTTAAATTCCCCCCCACGAATGTGTCTCCTTTTTATTGTTAGCCTTCATTATCATCCTGTTGCCTTCTGGTTTCGCGTGCGCATGAATGTAATGAAATATTTTATTCCAAGCATAAAGCACCCCTCCCCCGCGGTACAATCTAATGAGAGCAACGCATTGTTAACGTTCTCTTTACCTGTTCGCACTGATAAAAAGGCTTTCCGTACGCGCAACGCCACGCCGAACGATAAAATTGACAATCTGTCGTAAAGCAAAAGTCACGTCCCATAAATTTTCTCCCTTTCCTGCGTGCGAGGCATTGAGGCTCTGGCCGAATTGAAGACGACAGCAGCGATGATGCCGTACGGTGCGTGCATTTGGCGCCCCGTCCCGACATCTCAGCTTCCCCCTAATGCTGCATGGCAAAAAAAGTCTCAATTTAGCGGCGGGAATGCTGCTTCTGTTCCTGCTCTTCTCTTCCTGTTGGGCGCTAAGTATTCTTCTCTGACCTCCTCCTCGCAAATCAGCACTCGAGGCACAATCGACGCCTCCCACTTCCGACTGTCGTCGTCATTTCCGTCGTCGAGTGTCGTCGAGTTCTAATAAAGTTGCGAGGAAATCAGAACCACAGGGGACACTCGACAGGCGATTCCCGGGGGGTCCGGTTGTGTCGAGAGATCTTGAACTTGAAGTTTTTGGTTTTTACTTTGCTCTCTCCGATGACTTCCTGGACGCTGGCCGAAAGAAAAATTCGGGAAAAATCCCATTCGTTACAGTAGAAAAGTGGTGAAATGGCTTGGTGAAGGTTAATGTGCTCGACTGTCAACCTGTTATACTGGGGAACCATTTTTGAGAGGAGGAGGGTGAACGTATTTTTATTGCCATTTGATATCGATAAGAGAAAGAACGTTAAAAATGGGGGCCATTTCTTCGGTGGCCCCATACGGTGAAAGTAATCTTCCAAATCCACCCTCCTCCACCGTGAGATTGTTATGTTTTTGCTCGTACGAACGTACTGAAGATTATTTCATCATGCGACCGTTTATTGCAGTTCGTGCACGAGTGCCACGAGTGGATGTCGGAAAATGGCACATTGCCACCCGATCCGGAAAACGATCCGGATGTGTCGACGACGCAAGGACGATAAATTTGACTCACTGACGTATATGTGCGTTGTTATCACTGCTGCGCGATCAGTGACTTATGAGGCGATATTGACGATGGTGAGGAAAATGATTTTTCCGCTCGATTGCGTTGCAGACAGCAAACGTGTAAATCGTTATCCTACGTTCGTCTGCAGGATATAAATCGTACCCTTACGAGCATTCGCATGCTATTTAAGATTGGTTTCATTCGGTGGGAGTGTATGTTTTTTGGAAAATGAAGAAAAACTTCTGCACAAACCTGCAACGACGAGGACGACTTACTGCAGTACAATTAAAGTGAGAAAAACGAATCCATTTTCCGTTTGCACTCCGGAAACAAAGCCTCCTTTATGTAGCTTAATCGATTCCCACACCACTGACTGACGGCAGTAATTATAGGTTTGGCGGGAGAGAAAGAAAAAAGGGAATTCTTAATGGCACGGGAACGACAGGATGTCGATTATTAATGGTGCGTAGTATAGAACGTTTTTAGTACAGCCCTTTACCCATAATTGCTCCCTGAGGTTCTTACTGCACTCAGCCACTGCTTTTCCCGTCCACTGACTAGCAGGCCATGCGTACCGTGCCAGGAATAGTTACCCGAAAACGACATTTTTCGTATCAAATAATCATAACCTGGGCTAGACTGGCGATGGCGTGGAAGTGGTTGGGTCTTCATGCGGACTACGGTTCCTTTTTTTCCTGTCCATCACGTTCTATTAGTTACCGCGAACTTATCGGATGTCGAGCCCCTGGAAAAGGGTTGAAGAAAGGATCCTTTTCTGAACAGGTGCTATGTTGCCGAGGATCTTCACAGCCTGTTGCGCGCAGCTGACGATGAATCCGGAAAAGGGTTCCCACTCCCGGATGGCCACAATTTTGTTTATTCCCAGTGGTTCTGCAATTTTCATTCCATGTTCTCGTAGTTATTAAATTATTATGCTACCATCAACGAATAATTGTTACAAGAATGCATACCTGCTGGACGGCATTCTTGTTGACTCGACGCTACATGCGCACTTTGATGGTTCAGTAAATCCATTGCACCGTATCGTATCCATTACACCAACTAAACCGCCTCTGTAGATCTGAAGTGCTACAAACAGACCATTCCAGTGTCGTTTGCTGGGCTAATCGTGTCAAACTTACTGGAAGCAAATGCTAATCCCCGTGTAGATCGATAGTTGGGCTAAGTACAAGTGATGTGCAGCACATGTACATTTAAACGAAGCCATGCCCGGTAGAATGTAAACCAACCCCGTCCCATGGCATCATTGAAAGGAGGCATCCAGAACAGAACGCATCCAGAACAAATGTATCCATTGCTCGTACCACCGTCATTGTTTGTGGGGAAAATATACACCAGGGCAGGGAAAGGGGGGCAGCCTGTTGGAAAACCATACAAATACACCGTTCACAGGCAACGGCCTGCTTATGTCTGTCTAGTGCTCGCTTTGCAAAAGTGTTTCTCTTGATCTAAGTATGCATGTGCCAGGAGCAAACAAGCGGGATCGTCCGTGTTGACACCACCACCCAACAGCTGCCAGCATGTTCGTAGCATGTCGAGCATATTATGGCCTGCCAACGACGTAACCAATAAATTTTGATCCAGCTTTTACATCACCCGGCGTTGAGTTAGGAATCAGAATATTTCGTAATCAAATTATGAACCAGGGTAATTGCAAAACTTTCCTGCTCAAATATTCCCATTAAATGATTTCATAGGTACGCATCAAACGCAATCCAATTAATAAATGTGTTTCCATTGAAAATCGCAGCCCAATCAGGAATCCTTTCATATGTGCGCCTCGTTAAATTCTGTGGAATAAAATCATTATGCGGTCTTCGTGAATGATTTGCAATCGATATTTGTAGCAAATTAGTCATCAACTATCATTTCGTACCGCGTGATCATTTGGTTTCATTTAGCTAATTATTATAACAAACACCTGGGCACAACCGTCGATTGTGCATCAATTTCCCACCTCGTAGTGCATCGGACTGTACATCGGTTCGAACATGTTTCAATTGGTAAGCCAATGAAATGCATTCAAACGATTTTCCAACAAATAAAAGTACCATCATATAAACCGTATCACATCTATCAAATCTGCAATACGGCCGAGGATTCGACAAATTTGGGATGTTGGTGTAGCGGAACAGAAAAAGTTGCTAGAGTCTTTTTCCAAATTTACATTTTCGGAAACTAAAGCTATCGATGTGAAATGAAGTGAAATCGTTGCGAAAAAATGCAGATTGCAAAATTAGGCGTCGGATAGGAATCTAACAAAGCATCTCCAGAGCTCCACGGCCACATCGTGGGGGAAAGGGCAAATTAATTTTCTGCCACAGTGTCCACGTTGGCGTTCACGAAATGAACTTTCGTTGATGTGGAAACGAGAAGGATTTTTTGCGATTTCTTTGGCTTCAAAGCTCTCGGTGTCGCGCGGCAGATCGGTCGTTGATGCAGGATTTTCATTTTCAAGGATTTTCTCTCCCGAAACGGCGCACCTCCGTTTCCTGTGGCAATTTAGTTTGAATTAAACTTTCTCATCAAAATGCCTAAGAAGCCAGCAGCATCGCAGCCAAACGAGAGAGAAAGACCACTTGAGATCTGCGGAGCTGCAGTGGCCTGCTGCGGGTACAAGCTACAAGTCAGACGCCTCACACTCGGGTCAGAGTCCTGCGAAGTGGCCTGTCAGCGAGTGCGACGGAACGTAGGGAAAAAGTAAAGGAGGAAAATCAATATTTCTGAGCACTTTCCCAGCGCTTCTCATTAGTGTCACGGGCAAGAGCAGCAGCTGTTCTGTTGGTTCAGTCCTTCTTCGCCGAACTTGGCACAAGACTTATTAAAAATCTGCATCCATCGCCAGCAGCAGCAGCAGCACGAGCGTCGTCGTTGAAGTTCAACAACGGATTCTACTGTCTCCTGTTCTTCCCGGCATTGCTTCATCTTAACAAAACTGGCAAGCAAACGGCATGATTGTGTCAAGAGTATCATAATCGCGTACCGCTGGCTGCGTAATCGTAAGGTCTGCAGATGAAAGCAAAATCACGTTCCTGCCATTTTCGAATGGCCGACCGTTCCTGGGGCCTTGGCTTACATTAACATTGTTCTAGCACACCATGCTGTGAGGCAACTGTGTCATCGAGCTTCGCTTTGTTGCCGCGTGGAAAAAAAGGAAACATTTCGTTTTGCTTTCGTCGCAGCTCAACGGGGATGCGGTGTGGTTCTGTTGCGACCAGAAATTAAAATGTAATTTCATAATTGCATTCGTGACCGTTGTTTCTGTGGTCGTTGCTGCTGCTGTGAAACCGTTACCGATGCTTTCTACAATGCAAGACCACTATCGTTTGTGCGGAGACTTTACTTTTCTGACGTTGTTTTGCGTTGATGTCATGAAGCAGCATGAATCAGTTTAATGAGATGGCTTTTGCAGTTTGTGCATTGCGCTTGGTGATTAGTACGGAGATTATAAGCGGAGAGAACGGTGCTCTTGAGAGTGATTGAAGTTGTATTTTGCATTACCAATACAAAACCCCTTTAGCCTGCACTTTAAATCTGTCTGCTGTCCTAGAAGTATTTCAGTAAAAATATTGAAAGAGAAACGTGTAATCGAAATGCCTTAGAATCTTTAAAATCCCATCTGTAGGTATCACTAATGGCACCATTTATGCTTTTAAATGATGATAACGGACAACAGGCTAGCCATAAAGGGATGGGTTTTAGGAAACCGTAAAGTTATGAAATACGGGCAGACTAGAGTGCAACAGATGCTCTGCTTCGCCATTACAGCTCACCATTCCACTATCACTTCTGGATGAGCTCGTTTTGGTTACCAATTATCGTGCTGCTGGCCATTTGCTCCTACTTTTATGTTCGTTCTTTCACATTCGCGGTCTAGTTTCAATATTTCTGCTTTCGGAGCTGTGCAGCCTTCTAACTGCCTGCACTGCACTTTCTAAATGCATTGCCTGTGGATAAAATCGAGCGGAAGCGATAGTGTTGCAGCGGGCTACCATCACCATCCAGCATCAGAGCGGCCACTGGCCGGTGGCTTCTGATCTCTTTTTCTTCCCTGGTTTTGTTGACCAAGGGCCCACAGCCTAGGGCAGAAACTTTCGCAATTTCATTACCCCTGCTGGTTTGTTTCATTTTATTCTCGCCACCAGCGACGCCAGCGACCTGGTTCAGGTTTCCGAGGACTCTCTGTGCATCCTGTGGAACAGGAAAGCACCGGAAGGTTTTTTGGGGCTACACGACCGCACGCA
This sequence comes from Anopheles aquasalis, assembly GCF_943734665.1. Lineage (NCBI taxonomy): Eukaryota > Metazoa > Arthropoda > Insecta > Diptera > Culicidae > Anopheles > Anopheles aquasalis. Next base: position 84,790,091 of record NC_064877.1, read on the forward strand.
GTGGTCTGAACTTTCTTACATAAAAGCGCTCACGCCGGCTGGTTTTGGCGTTGTGGGCTTAAATGGGTTTTTTGGGCAGAAGTGATGATACAGCACGAGAGCTTTCGCTTGGCACGTTGTGCCATATTCATATCGCGTTGTACATGAGGGGCGCATCAGGTTGCAAAGCCCGGATGGGAATGAATTTTTAAAATTTCGAGGAATTGTCTACCGACAGAAGAGAGTGGCGTAGGCAGAGAGAGAGTATGTTGTTTGTTCTGTAGCATCCGGACGAACAAACAGTAATCTGTGGTGTTCATTTTGCTGTCATAACGCTGGACAAAGAAGGCGAGTAACGGCGAACGGGCTTACGGGTTTAATGAATTACAAGCAACTGCGATACTCCCGACACTCTAGCGAGAAAATGGTGTGGAAATAAATCAATTTTCCGTAGGTTTGCGATGTTGGGGATGTGTGGATTTTTGTCTACCAACGAACGCAGCTACTATTAATCTGTTGACCAGGTGGTGCCGCGTTGACTGTACGGTTCCGTGGTACATGTTGTGTCACCGTTTATTACGTGGACATTGTAACACGATATAACGTTTGCCGGATTGTATGTTTCGCCTTTATGAATGTTCTCTGGCGTATCGTTAAATTGAAATAAGTGACGGCTTGAATCCGGTTCCCATCTTATCGTTGTCCTTCTCTCGATTTTTTTTCTTTTTCCTGAAAGGACACCATATTAAGGTCTAAAACATTTTTTAGGTGAAAATGACTGTCGGATTTCCGGCACCCAGTTAGGGTTTTGTGGCTCCCCTTGCGGCTGATCACCTCTGCCATCATTACAATCCGCCGCAGGGAGTTTTGTGAGTGACAATGCGAGTGTGCCTACGATAACAGCGCGAATAGCGACGGCATTCTTAAAGGCAAAGGTTTTGTGATTCCAATGCCCCTGAGTCCGAACCGGTCGTTAGAGTGAAACCATTTTGCTCCGAACTTTAGTAACGGCAAGCCGGCATGCCAGTCGTCCCATTACGCCATTACATTCTATGGTACGTGACATGTGTTTCTGAAAATTTGGTGTCAAGCGCAGGTGTTGGGGGTCGCCCAGTCGCGTCTAACGCGTCCCCAAAAGCAGGGGCGCCCCATACCGGGATGTTTTTGATGCCGTGATTTTGGCCAACAGGCATGCCAAACATTTGTGCAGCATGAACGAAGTCGGGAGGAAGGTGGAATCGATTTAGAGAGAATCGATTAAAAGCGAGCCAAATTCAATCAACCGTGCTATGTTGGTAATTCTAGCTCCAACTCATTATGCTCAACATGTTGCGGAACTCACTGGAATAATGAAAATTTCACGAAAATTATACTTCATGGAGGTTTGTAAGCATACATATATGTAAAATTGAATTGTGTAAATTGAAAATTAACTTTGTAACTTTCTTAATAAGACAAAATATTAAGATTTGTTTGTCAAACTTTCCACTTTCCATTCCATCCAATAAGCTCTATGCTCCCTTATGCTGAAAAGGTAATCAATCGATCATTCTTCATTTTGATATTTTGTTGAACCTCCTCGCCTGTCTCAACCTGTCACGGCGCGGTGTTCGCAGTCGCACCCCGTCCCATGAGAAGTCTGAACTTCGGACACTCCGGTCCGGTGAATCAAGTTTACTTAGGCCGCCCTGTACTCCGACAGAACCGTACACAACATTGTTTGCTCCACAGCGGGCGCTCGCCCGCGCACAGAAGCATCGCAACAAATCACAATGTAAAGAGCTTCGGCTTCGGTGCGTCTGTTGAAATATGCATCAGCCGGAAGCCGATACCGGTGGTCGATGACTTTAAAATGTTTGAATAGGCAAGGGCCGGAGCACCGAACCCCGGCTCTAGTTTATGGTCCTTCCGATGGTCTCTCTCACGGTCAATGTTGTGCGTCTTATGCTTGCCAGCAACGCAGAAAGCCTCTGGTCGGTGTGTACGTGCCAAGCGTTACATCATTGAGCATTACCTCTTCTTTCGTCTCGTCTCTTACTCTTTTCTCCATTTCGTGACACTTTCCGGGATTTCCTTTTGTTCGAAAGGAAAGCGATTAGTTTGTCTCTGCCATCAGACAGAGAACCCATCAGTGTCTAATGCCTACTCGTGCGCCTTCTGATGGTCCATGCTCTGCATGGTTGCAAGGGACCGATTGTTTTTACGCGTAATTTCGAACATTAATGACGGTAATTTGTCCGTCGTCCGTGTCCCCATCCGTGGCGTGCTTTACGGAATCGTGACGACCTCTTCCACCTTCACCAGAAAAAAAAGGCTTGTTGGGGGCCCCTTTCCGGTGCGGTTCCGTTCAGTTCAGTTCTATCCATCTCCGAAAAGGGGAGTTAGTTTGCTTTCCTCCCTCCCCCAAATCATTGTAACGATCATTACCGAACCCATTGTGTCTGTTCGTGACACTTGCCCGATCCGATGGTGAGGTAAATGTTTTCTTTATCGGATTTCCATTGACATGGCCAAACAGCGACAAACGACCCTCGGTGGTACTGTCGATTACCGAAAACACAACATGTCTGTGGCATCATTTCTGCAGCGAAAAAAAAAACGTTGCGTTTCACATCCCGTTGATTACTTCTCGGGCGCGCGCGCGCACGCTACGTGTTGCTTCTTTGGAGGCTTAATTGGTTTATGCATATTTTACTCGACTAATTTGCCAACCGACCGCATTGTCATCGAGAAAATGTCCTCTTTTTTCTCTCCGTCCCTCTGCTATCAGGTAGCAGAAGGCGGCTGCGGCGATACCAACGACATTAGTGGTCAAAATGAGCAACAAAAAGTGATAGGATGGTTGGCGCGCCACAAAGATTATGTGCCATCGAGTTGCTCGAGGCTAGAGAGTAGAATAGAGTAGCGAAGGAGGTGAACTAATCACCACCAACGCAACAACAACATCGTAATCCCGCCAGATCGCAACCGATCGTCAGCCTTATAACCAGTGGCTCGTGGAAGAAAATCACGCCCGCCGGCCACTAATGACGTCAGGCGGTGATGATAGCAGTGATAGATTTGAATGGACGCCGGGGGTTTTGTTTGTTTCGCATTTCGCTCCGCAAAACAAACGTTTCCCGTAGGTTCCTTTGTGTGAGGCTAGAAATATGGAACACTGATTCTAATCCGATAAGAAATGGGCGTATTGTTGATGAGATCGGATTATGTTGATATTCCTTTCCTTTTTTACAGTAGCCCGCGTAAAGCGTATTTTTTTCTGGGGTAGCTTGCAATATCCTTAAGAAGGACGATTAGGAGAGGTTTAGTAGGTCAGTAGGATCGTTAATAAAGTATTTCCCGGAATGGTTTTAGGGGAAAATTGAGGCCAATCGATTGGACGGTGGTAACATATATAGAAAGCGAATTGAAAGCACAATTTGTCAACAATTGTGTTTAACAATGCTCAACTATCTACATCGCTTTAATTGGATGAGTTTATTAAATCATTATTTGATGTGTTCGCTACGGGGACGAGAAGTTTGATGTTTTCAATCCATTACCGGTGCCGTCTGGTGAGATGGGCTTCTGCTGACGAGTTGAGGCGTCACTCTGACGAACGCCGTCGCGTTGACGATATGAATAATGCAGACTGCGGAAACTTTGTTAATAGCTAAACCCCCGTCACAATGCGCATTATGTACTCATCCGCCCAGGAGCAACTTGTTACACGTGCGTTGGACAACTTTGTTCCTCCGGTAGTTTTATGGAAGTTGCGTTCCAAGAACGGGGTGTCAAGAACCATGAACTAGAAGGCAGCAGACGCGATCAGATATCCTGGCGCAGAGCTCCGGCAGTGAGCCAATTTATTGCTTCAAGGTTCGTTGTTAAAAAGATGCAAAGCACCACCACCAGAAGATGTGGCAAAACGTTTCTAGACGGTGCATAAAATGTGTGCACGACGGTGGATGGAGGTGGTTGCAGAATTTATCTCACCATTAGTGCAGTAAATGGGGCGAATTTATTTTTTTTGGGATGCGCTCCTTTGCGTGCCTGTAGTCAACGGTCGTTACTAAACGGTTGTGCCTCCGGTTCGAGAAATTACCCATAAAACACTCTCGGTAAGGGTGCAAATGGCATTCCGAAAGGTCGCTGCTGCCAGTGACACACTGTGACGCGTGGTGCGCATCTGCTCGGCAGTGTCCTGCCGCGAAGTTCGGCACCATAATTGCTGTGAACTCCGCTTGTGTAGGTTCATCGATTTAGATTGCGTTAGGTACCGCCATCTCTGTCAACGAGCCTCGGAGCAATATCATTAAACGAACGAGCGACGGCTGTTCGTTTAATCTAAACGAGGGAAAGTAAATCTTTTTTTTTTAATTCTTAATCGAAATAAAATTGAATAGACTAATGGAGATTTCTACAGAACCATGCGAGCTACTTGAAACTAATTTACATTATTTTTTCTTTTCCATTTCAGAATCCCTAAAAATATCTTCTTGAAAGGTATGTTGGAAAGCAAATCTATTCATATAAAATTGATTAATAGTATTAAAATGTTCTCTACTTTCTTCTGTAAATACGATTGCTTTAAATACTACCCACACCCACCAATCAATAATAAATCGCGAAAATTGATCACATTTCTGCAGCTTATTGAAACTTATGCTTTATAGAAACGCCGTCCATCCCACGTTGAAAAGTGAAATGATTTCCTCCTTAGAATCATGGTGACTTTCATTGTAAATAAGGCGTAGCATCCTGCCAAACTAAGCACCTTCTTTGCGTGGGTTTGGGAAAATCCTTTTTAATTAATTTTAATTTCCCGTCGTCACTGGCCCCGAATGGGCACCGAACGAGGCAGAAGTTTAGTACAGTTCCTGAGGGAAAGCTGGTAAACGGTGCGTGTGCCTGTGTTGATAACAAAGCGAGCGCCGTTCCGTTTCCAAGGCAACCACACTGGAAACGGGCGGATTTGAATGTTCATGGCACTGGCAGCGTCTTTGGCATTGCTGTTGGTGGTAGTGGATCTGTTACAAAGCGAATGTTAAACCGTTAAACGACACCCATTTGCGGAAGGAAGGACGGAAAACGATTCATGTGACTGAAGCAATTCGCGGAAACCGCGGCAACAACCCAGAACAATCGGCGTAATGTTCTGTTCCTATTACGACACTTCTTTTGTCGTTTCCTCGTCTGTGCTGCCTCCTTTGTCACGCACAACAGCAGAAGGCATCGCACGGAAATAATATAGATGATTTAATTTCAGTTTTCAGAGTTTGGTGACTGTTTGTTTCGGTAATCTAATATTGTGACGACGATGTCTGATGTCTGATAGACTGTCTCGTGTGATTCATGATGCTGCCATTTGTTACGGGGCCGTGCTTCAATTTGTTACATCCCGAGCAACATCAAAGGGATACCCTCCTCAAGTAGAGATGGCTGTTTGTGACTGTTTTGATCGAGTTGCGATTGATCGCGAGTTAAAATTGCCAGAACTTCCCTGTGTAATGATACTCTGCTGCCATATCCAAAAAGTTCCATGGAATCCTTGCTTTATCGTCGGAATGGAAACGGGAGGCACAAAAAAAGTACCGCAATGAGTTTCACGTTGTTCGGAGGTTCTGGTTTGTTCGTTTTCCCGGCTTCTTTCCATCCCGCACAACTGAATGCGAAATGAATCCGAGATTTCAATCCGGGGGTTCTCATCATCCTAAGGCAATTTTATGTTGAGAAAAACGAACGTACCGTCCGCATTATTCGAATTGTACCGAGGGAAAATAAATGCTTTGACAAACGATTCCACTCCTCGCTGTGGATTTGTTGTTCTTAAGGGAGAGTTGTGCCGAGAAACTTTTGTTTTTTTTTTCGAAGACAGTCTTATTGCTTATTGAAGTAGCATAACCTCCTGTACGAATATTACCATACCATCGTTCGTGCTTACGTTCTATCATACTATCGTTCGTTGGTAAATAGAAAGACGATTAAAGACACTCGTAGGCAAAAGCAGGGCAAAAGAAGACCGGGTCGCGAAAGACAAAAACTTTGCTTCGTGCAAGCTGCTCCGGGCAGTAGCAATATTATACATTATTTATATTGTTTGGCGAGACGGTTAATGCGATCTGTCGAAGTGATAAAAGTTTATTGCAGATCAACGGTGTCTGGCTGGCATACTTGAAGATTGGTGGCTGCGATTGAGATCACCGGAGAGCGGTTTCGAATTTTGCCAACCAGAATTCCGCAATCATCGTCATGGGCTCATCATCGCTGTTCAGAAGAATCTTTTTTAATGCAAGAACAGATAATTAGTTTCTTTTTGTATCTTATTTCTAGTGTTGAAATCATGATCAGTTGAAGTTAGGCATCCAATTTGCGTCGTAACAGGTCTAATTAAAAAGACATGCTGCTCAGTGCCATATCGAAACCACTCGCCAGGCCTGAAAGCAATTCCAGAATTCCGCTTGTTAATTGCTCAAAGTTAAAACGCGAATTCTTACCACCGTACCATCGCAACACGACTGTTCTCGCGCCCTGCTCGGCCAAATGATGATAAATTATTTTTAATTAGATAATATGCCCACCGACTTCAGGAAGCGCCCATGCCCATGCACCATGCCAACAGAGCAGCCACCACCATAACGTCTTTGCACGTCCCAAAAACAAAGGAACCTTCTTCGCGCTCTTTGATGGCAATTTTCTGGCTGACGTTGGGAGACGAACGGGAGAGACGTCTCCGGCAGCCATTTCCAGCTCAGCGCACCCTCCCCACGGGAACGGGTTGACACATTGACATGACAGTGGCGACGGCCACGCAGGGCCATCGGAAACGCACGGAGTGTAACGAAGTTGCGGAATTGTTACGGAAGAAATTTCGAATTTCCTTTTCCGCGCACCAGTCAAAATTTTTCAAAACTATGCTCCATGCTCGTGCTGCTCGTGGAACGTTAGAACTGAGGATTCGAGAAGTAGTGGGAACGGTTGTATTGGACTGGTTTACGAGAATGTGGTGGTTATAGAATCTAAAACTTTGTTGGTCGTCAGTTTCTGGATGAAATTTGAACGACGTGACGTTATCCGGACATAAAACTTACATCTCGCTTCGCACACTCTCTGGAGAACTCGTGTTATTATATTTCAACTTTCAATCAAACTTTCGTCAATGGTTTTGTTTTTCAACTTGGTAGAGGGAATGGTGCACCACTATCGCTATTATTATTTATTTCACAACAACTTTAAAACATATTTACCAACAATTTTACAAAAAGATATTTATGTTGAAAACTATTCCAATTGCTGCATGAGAAGGGCACAGAAAACGCCAACTGTTTCCGGTCTCCTGTGACTTTTACTGCCCGCTAACGGCATAGTGAGAGTAATTGTTATGAAATGTCTCTTTCCTTCACACCTACCTCAGGGTGTGTGCAAATTAAAATGCAAAATGTGTGAACATTATGCCGGCAGCGATGCTGTGTGCGCGAGAGTGCAGATTCCGTGCACCGCTACTCCCGCCCCGCCACGGACATCATGAATGCTCTCATTCTTTCTTTCAAATAAGCAGCCATGCCGACAATCTCTTTCTTATCTTTCGGCACTGGGACACATTCGTATGTCCCCGGTACATGGTTGAGTCATGGTGTCGAGCATCGTTGAGTGCTGCCGCTCGCCTACCACGATGGCGTTGTGAACAATTGTTTTGTCCAGCATGATGATGCTGTCCGTGTGCAGTGTGTTGACATTTTGTGCAGCTTAACGAAGGCTTTGCTGTTCTGGTGCGCAAAGACCTAGCCGTGGACCGCCGGGGTTTGTGCCAAAGAGTTGGCTCTATCTTGGACGAATGTTTGAGCAGACGCACATCGTAAGGAGGAGGAAAAGGGCTTTGAACTAATTTGCGCAGCGACAGGGCACCTCGTCAGATGCATTTCGTGTATCATTTTGTCATTTTAATAGCATCCCCCAATGCGCTAATCTTCAACCAAGGATGGTTATAAGTTATTTCCTCTTTTGTGTGATGAATCAAGCAGGCCATAATCGAAAGAAAACTTGCAAGAAAAGACGGGAATAGTGGATTGAAGATGAGGTAAAATACTTCTTTTATTTAATTGGGAACGCAATTCCATCTCATTTCTCGCGAAATGTGCAAATCCATTACACGTTGAACACTACACTTCCAGAAACCACTCTCTCCATTCCAACCAGATCGATGCTCATGATTGACCGGGGGCCAAACCATGTCGTGTTTGTGCTGGTTCCGCTCGATTGGGACGCGCATTTCGATGCAAAACCTGCCACCCACAAGTTGCTGAAGATTGGAAGATTCCCGAAAGGCAAAAACTTCTCCTCCCCCTCCGAAATGGAAATGTCCGCGCACGTGCACGTGGACTTCGTCTAGGAATCGTTGGAATACTTTATTTTTTCGCAAAGCGCGCTCTCTGCCAGCGGAACTGAAACGATATGGATTCCTCCCAAGCCCAGATGGATTCGTTGTTTTTCTTGCTTTTCTTACACTTTTCCCGGGACGCGTTTCGCAGGAATTTCGAAAATCAGCATAACCAGCGAACGTATCGACGGGCTGGGATCGGTAAGCTTTACGGCGGACAGCGGCAAAGCATCTTATTGCTGGTTTAAGCTTTTCTGTAACGTTCCCGGTGGACCGAAACCGTCGTCTGGCCGACGTTGATTCCTCTCTTTCTCTCTCTCTCTCTGAAGTGGCTGGTATCGATTGCTGACTTTGCCCTTTGGTGGAGGAGGAATCTGATACGATGTAAAGAAGGAAAGTATCAATTCGACGAATAACGTAGGTGGGAGAGTTTGGCAGAGCAGGTCCCAAACCATACTCGCAGCTGATCATGCGAATCGGTTTAGGAAACGTGCGACGCGTATATGGTCTTCGGGCAGCTTGTTTACCTCGAAACCCGATGAAGAAACCATTTAAAAGCTGTCGGGGTGCGATGATGCGATACGGATAGTTTACGGAGCACGTTTCCTGTCCAGTTGTTATGTGAAATCAGAAACGTTATCAAGCTCTCGCCTCACCCAGGCGCCGCCATCCCTTAACGCCTCTGAATCTTTATCGAGAAGAGTCACTTGCTTTTGAAGACGGTTTTTTGGTGGCCAAAGTGTGGGAACGCTTATCAGGTTTAGGCACGGAGAACAATAAACATATGCGTCACTATGCACGCCCAAACTGACTGATTTATTGCCGACAGTGATACAAAGTTGCTGCAGATTTGTATCCTGTTGTGGTCTGATGACTATTGCAATATTAACGCGAAATCGAATACCTTAAAGCATTACCATTCTTATTGATTCTAAAAGTTTTTAATGTTCATATTAGTTAGTTTCTTCTAAAACATTCCTACATAATTCCTTATTACTTTACCGTTCTGTTCAATGTGGACATAAAGATGATAGATTGCCAACGATAACGGGGTGTTACGGATGGCCAGGAATGGAAATTGAATAATAAATGTGATATACGCCAGACTGATCACTCCCGTTTTTCTTACACAACATATTTTTCTGTTTCTTTAAATGAATTTCTGTTCCAAAAAAAATTTATTAAAAACATGGATGTTAGGATTGAAACGGAACCAAATGCACGAAAAGTAACAGATTAACATATGCAAACGTAGCCATTCTACAAGAATTCTTCTGCAACGGCTTCGGTGTCCGCTCACATCCAAAACGGGGGGAGGGGGGTCGGTTTGATCTAACCGAATGTTGTTGTTCACCTAATTAATCTTGGCTTCCCGATCTATTCGGTGCTCGATTAGCTGTGGCATGTGGGAGCTATTAGTTGAGGGTTTCATTTAGTAAATGAGCCTCGACCGGTGGCGTGGTGGTTGTGCATTTCCGTAATTAATTTTAGCATTTCCCAGCACACCGCTCCACAGCATCTGACAAGCACAAACTGATGCGTGATGAATAAAATCGAAGGAAATCAATCCGCTGGTGCTGATCTTATTTGATTAAGCTGTTGATACTGGCTTTTGCCTCCCACGCTACGGAAATCCCAGAAATCCTTTTGATCGGTAATTCATCAGCTAACTGCTGTTTCCCGTTTTTCTTTTTTACAATAACTTTTTTTTCATTTGTTAACAACTGGCCTTCCTTTGCTACATATTGTAGAACGGTTATGCATCAATGATGCTGTATTTCCATCGATATGCTCTTTTATTTTCACTGATATTTATGGTCGGCTATTTAATACAGGAAATCACAAAGTTCTTCCGTGCCACCGAGTGAGCAGAACCATACTGGACCATCTTGCAGAGGAAACTATTCTCTTGACACATTGATTGGCATTCCGAACAAGATCATGCAATGTCTTCCCTCACTTTATCGAGGCTCCAATAAAGCTCGAGCTAAACTAAAACTTTCCTTTCGAACCTAAAGATTCCCAGAAATAAGTTGCTGTCAGTTCGGTTGATGGATGCTGATGTTCCTATCGTGCTCTGTTCCACCTCCAACGCCTTCATCAATGTTCCTGTCGAGGCCTTCAATAAAAGAAATGTTTATCGAAAGTTCGGAAGAAATCGGGGCGCCCGGATTTATTTGCCAGCATTTATCCTCAGTTTTCCCGAGCAACCACTAACTAACCAAGCCGTCCTAGCCGTCAGTCCTCATCCTGATTTAATCAGGCTGCCAAAGCCGGTAGGCGGCAACGAAATCCGGGAGTTGCTATTGATTGAGCCTGAAGCCAAAAATTATCCCAAGGATGGTAGAAGATGTCTTATACCACCGGTAATCGTCTGGTTTTCGATTCGTTCAATGAGATGATGATGATTAGTCGGATGATTTTTCGCAAAAGTTGGAAATTTAGAGGATGGTTGATAGTGAATGCATACGACTATACATCCTCATTCGTAGGGATTCGTTTGATTTATGCTCTTCATTTATTTTACGACCGCAAGCGTAAATATAGGTCTGTTTTAATGAAATAGTATGAATTTTACTGTTGGTAATGTCTTATAATGTTTTTTTTTGTTTGTATTTCAATGCAGCAACCTTAGTTTTGTACTTCAAAACCGCTGCCTAACTGATATCATTGAAACTAACATGAAAGCATAGCTGGTAGCTGTTTCTAGTACCTCCTTCTCTTCTTTTATACGCTTGTTGTTATCACTTATTTGAATGCTCAGCTGACCGGCGGCAGACTTGAAGTGGTCGTAAGAGTTAAACCCTCAGTCGCACATTAGCGGTCAGGAAGACTAGTTGGTTAAACGTTGTGTGTAGCTTTTTCGTCATGATGTTTTCCAACTTCTTACGTTTCCTACTTGTCATACATCTTGTATTCGCTGTTAGTGCAGAGATTGGTGTAACAAGTGACTCTCAGTCGGGATTTCAATTTGAGATTATCATGACAAAATTGGAATATCTGCAGCAAGAGCTTTCATCGATGAAATCCCAAGTGCTAGAGCAAGGTAAAGAAATAACGAAAGGTCGTGCCGAACTATCGAAGAAACTAACAGAGCAAATAAGTGAGGTGACAGAAAATCAAACCAAGGTCTCCCAGTGGCAGAAAGATGTTGAAAAATCGATCACATCAATTCGTGACCAGCAAGATCGTACTTTCAAGCTGTTGGAAAATACGAAAAACAAGATACAAAAGCAACAAGAAGAAATGGGAAATATTTTATCGAACATGGCACGCATGCACTTTGGCTCATTCCCGTCCTGCAAAGATGTTCCGATGAAAGTGTCCGGCGCATATTTTATCCGTGCAAACGAGAGGACTCCACCATTCAGTGCTTATTGCGAACAGGATACCATGGACGGCGGATGGGTGGTTATTCAACAACGCACGGACAGGCAACTTAGCTTTGATGTATCCTGGGACGATTACAGAAATGGATTCGGTAGCGCTGAAGGAGATGTTTGGATTGGCCTGGAGCGTATGCATCATCTTACAAGCACGAAAAACTGGGATTTGCTAGTAGAGATGAAGGATTTTGAAGGAAATTATAAGCACGCGCGTTATAGCGATTTCAAAATCGGTAGTGAAGCAGAGAAATACCGCTTAAAATCTCTCGGTACATACAGCGGCAATGCTGGTGATGCACTGAAGAAGCATTTAGGAAGTATGTTTACTACGAAGGATCGCGATAACGACGAAAAACAAGATCAGAACTGTGCAGAGAAATATAAGGGAGGCTGGTGGTACAAAGATTGTCTCTCTGCTAATCTGAATGGAGTATATGCATCGCCCGATGATTTACAAACATCCAAGATCACTTGGTATTGGTTCGGCAAGGACTGGCGCAGATTGAGTTATACGAGAATGATGATTAGACCATTGTAGTGGTTTGAACAAATGTAACAAATCGTTGAAAATTATAATTCCTTCTTACACGACTGCATCGAATTCCGAAATAAACGATGGAATGGAACTCTAAATATTTAACGATCGTTTTGTTAGCATGGGTTTCACGGCTTACGAATTACTTGCTTGATGTTGCTGTTGGTGTCAAACGTTTCGATGATAAAACCATGATAAAACATTTGCACACATGTGGTATGGCGATTAGCAGCGCTGCGGCTGTTGGTATTTCCAGTCGGGTGGTTCGCAGTTGGATAAAGAACAGGAAAGTGGTGGTTCCGGTAAATGAAACTTATGGCAATAGTTTGATAACACGCAGTATAAGATGACGCAGATCTTTGCCTTTCATACATGTAACCGGAAGTTGCAGTGTGAGCTGCTGATAATGTGTTGGGAAGCGTTTGGGTTTTCACACAAGCTGACTAATGTATTACTCATGATCATGATCACTAAAAATGTGTACCAATTTTCAATAATGCTTCAAAATTTTAGTAATTGCTTTGATAAAAATCAATTTCACCCCATGTGAATCGTATGCGCTAGCCTTCCGATCGAACGTTTTCCATAAGCTTCTTTCGTGTCTCGGCATCGATTTGGTTACCATGGAAATGTTTCAAATAATCCGCCAAATAGTTCACAGGATCGGTCGGCCGATGTAGAGCAACAGCTGCCATACCCTTCACGACCGCAGGACCAACCACCTGCTGAACATAAGCAACGTCCGGTGCCACTCGTTGACGGATGATTTCCGATTCCGATTCGAGCACCGCCTCCGAATCGATGGAGGTATCGCTACTATGCGCATTGTTATCGTGGCCCACTCGTGGTTCTGTGGCTTGGGTTGCGGGAGTGAGAACCCGAAACGATTCAGCTGACGACTCTCCGGACATCAGTTCTCCTACGGATGTTGGACAGCTAATGGAAGATCCTTGATCGGTGATCGATACAGAAGCACCAACTTTTGGCCAATGACCATCCCCGCTTAGACAGTATGAAGAAGCTCCCGAGAGTTGCTCGTAGATTCGAGCACCGTTACCGTCCAGGTGGTACCGTCCATTTTCATCCGTCAGATAACTCAACCTTGTTCTGGCACGGCTCACCAGCTGCAAGTTGTCCTCGTACTCTTGTTGCAGATTATGTAGCTTTGCTTCGGCGATACTCTGCTCTGACGCTGTTTTGGCCAATGTTTTCTCCCGTTCCAGTTGTGCCATCGTGGTCTGAAAGTCCGTAGCTAGCTCCTGTTCGAAGGTGTCTGCATTTCCCACCAGGTTTTTACTGAGTTGTTTCAGCTTATCACAGCGGGCTTCCAACAGGTCCATGTTACTGGTGTGAGAGTTTTTACGTTCCATCAGCTCAACATCCCATGCCTGAAGTCGTTCGGAACGTTCGCTCGTATCGAGAGCATCGTCACCAAGAATTTCAATACGCTTCTGTTGCATTTCGAGCGCATTCTGATCGAACTGTTCTTTGCGGGCGGCCAATTCTCGTTCGAGTACCGCGATCAGCCTCTCCAACCGTACTATGTCACGCACGCCATCGTGAAGGATCCCCTGCCAATCTGCCAGCTGTCGCTGAATGTCTCCTCGCGCTTCGATGAGTCGCTGTACCCGTTCTTCGATATTTTGCTGCTCCGTTTCTAGCTGGTCGATCATTTGAAGCTGCTGCTCCAAATCAACCGCTTGTTGATCACGCTTCTCGATTGTAAGGTTACGTTGGGTCGTTAAACTGACCACCGAAGGGAACAGCTTCTCTCTCAACGCACCAATCTCCTGCTCGTCATCTTGAGTTTCGTTGAGCGTGCGTTCGATTTCCGATTGTAACCGATTCTGAAGAGTGCGCACACTTTCCTCCGAATCCATGATATCTACTAACTCCTTAAATTGTACCAGAATGAGAATGAATAGTGCGTTGGCTTCCGATCTCAACCGGGTGCAGTGCAGCGCAGTGCTCAGCGCAATCGTATCCTCTTGCAGTGAATGCAGCTCGTTCAGATGATTCTTACAGACGACGTCGTGCAAGAAATCGCTACGCAGCAAACGCTGCTCCAACTCAGCAATTTGCCAAATATCTGGTAATGATCGGATTGTCCTTTCAGTTCGCCGTCGAAACGTCCTGTGAGAGTTAGCCAGGTGCTTTATTGCCCTAGAATGAAGTGAGAGAGAGCAGAGTTAAGAATGGAAATTTAACACCCATGAACGCATTTAAAATCTTACTCCTTCAGCCGCTTTTCAATGGTACACTTCAGCAGATGCCTTGGCAAATCCGAGAGAGTGGCAATGTTCCTTTCACAGCACACTTTGCTATGCTTGAGCGCTGCAACTTTTAGCTCCAAGTCAAAAACGTTGCGACGGATTGCGTTTTCCGGCGAACAGTTCACTCCCGAAAGTCCTTCAGCAACCTCCAGCAGGGCTATTTGTGCTTCGTTGAAAGCTTCCCAGACATGCAGAAATTGCCCGTCAACGAGCAAAACGCGGGCCAGCCGTCGCAGCAGGACGTTCCTTAGCTCAATATCACGCACCACTTGATGATTGGCTGCCGAGGCTTGGTTACTCATTACTTTTCCATTCGCTGGCGTATGCGATGGAGTTGATGGTTTCCCGTTTTGCAACACACTAGATATTGCCGTTGCCTAGGCAGTTTCAAGGCTGTGGGTGCTGTGATACTGTGATGGTGATTTGATTTTTTTCTTCTTCCGACTAAAGCTCTCACGCCTCCTGACCGGGTCCGCTGGTCGGGAGCGGGTGCAGACGATCTCATAAATCTATCTCCGTTGATGGCAATTTATGTCCTGTGGGGCGTCCTTGAGCAGGAAATGTCGAATATGTTGATATGTCCGCCTGCGCTGCCACCAGCTGCAAGTTCTGACGGTGTAACTCGGAATTTTCAAATGATATCTCATTGCGTCGCAGGACGAGTGTTTGAAATGCCAGCCTTTTGGCCAGCTGTGTTGGCAGTTACAGAAATCGTTTGAATAATAATTTCCATCGAATCAGCGAAAACTGCACATGAGTACCTAGAATATGCAATCGAGCATAAATCGCCTCTCTAACTGGCTCAGCCACTGCCATTGCATGGTGAGTATCGTTCGTTAGCATCGTGTGCTCGGTTTTCTGATGAACGTTGCTTTGATGAGCTGCATGCAGTAATGCTAGTCGTCATGGAGAGTGCAAAGAAAGGACGACCATTCAGTGGCTGTTAGCGTTCGTTGCAGTTCTCTAACGATCTGGTGTGGCACAGGAGAGCGAGGAACGATGTGATCTTCGTTAGTGAAACACTGTT
>NC_064877.1:84808146-84830646 GCF_943734665.1 Anopheles aquasalis
TGCACCTTACTCTTAGAACCTCTCTGCAGCAGCACATTTTCGCACTTGAAGGAGCAGCACTTGCTTTTCTCTTTTATAATCGACACGCCAAGGAGCGCTTAAGCTCTTTTAATGGGACGTGCGCTAAGAATAGAAGCGTATGATGCGACCCATGCACACAAATCTGCTGCAATCTACTAATACCGGTGCTATATTTCGCGTGGAGAAATATCAGGGAAAAAGAGAAAACCGTCGTCACGCGGATGTGCAGAAAAAGACCGAGATAAGAAAAAATAAAACACCGTAATCAGCACAAAAGCTCTAGCTGCTTATCGTGCTCTCAAACATCGTGCTCCAGTTTGAAAAGAAATCAACCGGAACTATCATTAGTGATGCGATGAGCAAAGTCCTTCCAGCCTCGTTTGCGTGACAGTTTTTCTGTGCCATCCAGTGCACGGCCAGTTCCACGGCAGCCTACTGGTTCCCATGTATCGTTTCTGATTTTCCGTTCCGTTCCCCTATTCTGCTCCAGGGACTCGTTTCTGAAATTGTATTCAATGTCGTACTTTTCGTTCTTTTTCTTTCCATCCCATCGTAGCCACTGGTGGTGTGCATTGCAGGTACTCAAAGCTAATACTGCCTGCCGCTAAGAGCTTAAATGGCACACTTTTCAAATGAGTTTCCCGGTACGATGCTAAATGAGACTCACGGTAGGGCTCCGCAGACGGAAACGACCCAATTGCCGAGTTACTTTGAGGAAACGCTTTTCCATCCATGGCATTCGCAGCAAATGTTTCCTCAACATTTTCCGCCTCGGTACGAATGTCTTTTTGAACAATGCGCAATGTTTATGCTGCCACATAATTCAGGGACGCGTGTATGTCTGTGCATTGTTGTGCTAGACGATAACAAAAGATCTGCATCATGCATGATTTCGGCTTGGTTGCATTCACAGTGCTCCAGTGGCAAGGCAAATCCATCGCACAAAGCAAAGGAGAAAACCTCAAAGCTACGGCAACTTTCTGCTAGGTCCGTGTGGTCCATAAACTTCTTACTCTAAGGGGACCCCCATCAGGTGAGCGATGGTTGTTGTTGTGTTCTTCTTTTGAAAAATGCACTCCTAATTTCCACACGGCGAAGAGTTTCCCCGGTGCAGGAGGAGAAAGAGAGAAGTTTTCTTGTGGAATGAGAAACGCTTGCACACTAGAAGCACCGTGGATGGATGGCCGTGAAAGGTGGAACAAAGAAAGCTTCGCGTTGCTAATGCAACCATCCGAAACAGAATCGCGATGGGGATAAGCATCTCTTGAAGATTGTGTTTCACTCACGTCCCTGGTGGATTCACGCTCTTGGGACTAAAATTCTTGGTTGTATAAAGTAGAATCTTCTAAATATGCAATCCTGAACACTTTTGATTAACGTAGTGGCTTCGAAAACGGTATCGCACTGCACGAAATTTCTTTAAAAGAATGAAGACGTCGTGAAGACGTCGCTACGAGCTTAGCAAGCGGTAGTAAATGAAACGGGTCATTTAACTCACGGGTCCCACAATCCACAGGTCAGGTCAAAGGAAGCTGAAAGAGGATATCAGATTTCCCCAACAGTTTCCCGACTGTCCTGTATTAAATAGAAATTAATTTTTAAATTAAATTTGTTAACTTTAACGCCTTACTTTTCTTATCTTCTGCCGACCATACCGACCGCGATTCAGGAACTGCTGTCGGATATAAAATCACCCCATTCCAGGGACACTGGCTGTGTCCCTTTCTGCTGGTCGGTGCTTTGTTGTCTGGCCACCGGGGAGATTTAAAAATGGAACGGATACCGTGGTTGGATGCTACGATTCGGTTACTACGTAGCGACTGCTATACAGAGTAGCGCCGAGTTACAACAACTAGCACGCTTCGATTCATCGTTTTTACATTGATGGGAGCACCTTTCTTTTTTTGTTCAGCTAAAAGCGTTGAAGTGGAGAATCAGAGTGGTTCGTCGTTTTAAGTTTCGAAAAAGGTTGGTCCCCGGTGCGAGTGAATACAAACATGCCAGTACCGACCGAAAGAAGGGCAGTGTCTAATCGCGTGAAAAGCATGTTCCGTTCGATAGCTAACCGTGCACGAAGGCAGAACGTTTCACGACCTGCCACAAAGCGGACAAAGAGATCGATGCGCTGCCATGTTCTTGACATGCAACATGACGCAAAATATGTTGGCATGCTCTTGCCTCCACGCCTTTGGTGAGCAGAATTTGATTATCGACGCCATGCAGTTTCATGCTGTGTATGATGCCTGCAGCTACGCCGATTATGCTGAACAAAATCCCTTTTCAAAGTAATCGGCATAAGCGCGCGCCCTCCCTTTCCGTGCCATCACCGACTCGCGATCCTTTTCAATTAGTGTCCGCATTTTCGAACGGCCACAGATGCCCCGGGTCTCCTGTTCGGTCAAACCATTAGCTTTTATGGCAAAACCATTAGCATGAACGTAGCTGATATTCACTGCCGGAAGCGAATGGAAGCAATGTGGTCTTGAATTGATTTTTCACTTCCCATACCTTGTAGTATGGCTGTATCTATGGAATACAATAAAATCTAACGGTCGCTTATTTCACAGAATATGTTATTGAGTTGTACTTCGTTCAGGTTTGCTGTAGTCTTTTAAAACAAATGTGAAAATATATGAATCTGTGACATTCGCCGGTTAACACCACCGGGGTGTGCATTACATTCAATGTCGATATCGAGCAACCGGAAAACAAAAAGCCACCTACAGCACAATTTCCGAGTATAATAAATCCCACAGTATCATGTTTGTCACGTGGCTCAGCCTCAATTCCCTTCAAAAGATCCTCCAGACAGGCAACATAAACGTGATTTAATGTCACGTTTGCCAATCGATCCGTTCTTCTGTATGCCATCCGAGAAGACAGTTACTATTGGGGGAGTATGTTTTTGTTCAGATTCCATCTCCGGGTGTGTTCCAATCCATTTCTGCAAGCCAACGATGGTGCACGCATCCGTCCTCTCGGAAGGTGTTAGACCGTATAGTGGGGAATTTATTGTACTGCACAACGAAAGGATGGACTGCGTGCTGCTGTTACTGCTGCTACTGCTGCTGCTGCAGTGCTTCATCAGACACCATCATGCTCGGAACATCTTGGAGCATTCTTTTGCCGCTTTGGCCATGATTGTTCCTTCCAGTGGCATCTGTTTGCTTCGGGAAGCGCTGCAGTGGATGGTGGGATCGATTATTTTACGATCCACGTGTTCATTTTGGCGTCCCCTCTGCTATCGATGCCATCGGTTGATGTTTCGCTTGCCCTTGCACCACTCCATTCGAGGCACGTAGTACAGCAGTTGATTGGTTCTGTTCGATCTGCCAGGCCTGCCGGGGTTGATGGGAAGTTATTGGAGCATCAGTTTATTAGTACCGTCTGTGAAGGCATTGCACTTTGTTGGTAAACCCGACATAAATCACTTAAATCGTTGTTATATTTACTAACTCATATCGAATTACAAGCCATGGTGTTATTTATAATATGAACAAAACAATTTTGAGCTTTGAGGTTTAACATAAATGTAACGAAAAGTCCTTTTGAGCACTTCAGATTTACGCCTTTTACCATAAATTTCACCTCAAATGCGTTTTTCTACAAACGGACCTCATCTCTGGAAAATGAGTTTTGCCCAGATTTGAGAAAATAACACCGCACCCAACCCTAATCACCCCGGTGATAGTTTAGGTAAGGATGGTCTCCACATGGCTGTATAACCAGTTGCGGAGCTTAGGATTACTTTCTACCCCATTCTCGCCATTCACTCCCATGGCAACCCCTTGGGTTGCAACATCCGGTGAACCCATTTCATGGTTCTTTGCCAGAAGTCCATTCGTTACAGGAAATTTCACTAACCGGACGAAACGGAGCTGAAAATGGTTTCAACTTACCGCAAAGCTGTTCGTCGGGATTTTTTTAAAAGAGAAATGTGTTATGTTGACGATTCGGTTCGCTGGCAGCACTCGTGGTTATGATAATATTTTGGCCAATTTGTGGTGCTTCATGGTATTCCTTTTTTTTGTGGTTGCATTCACACGAGAATGATACACAGTGTACTAGTTTACCAACAGGACAATGACTCAACTTTATTGGCAGAAGCAGGTGGTCTGTTTGTTTTACTTTAATTGAATTTTTCAAAAATATACTCATCACGAAACCGTAATTACCGTATTACCATCGTCTCCATCGGAATGGAATGCACGGTGACATCTACGAACTAATTAATTTTTAACGCAACATTCAACGCTGAATTGAGCACCTTTTCGTGTGAGTATGAGCATAAAAGTGGACACATGCTAACGACACGGCAGCCTGATAGCATATCACTGTTGTTAAACTCAATTTGCAGTTTCATTCAACCGTGAACGGGTAATATCCGACAACCCCGATGGCCACAAAATGTTTTTTTCCACTTCGGGCACCGTTTGCATAAATGGTACATGGACGCATTTGCCAATCCGTCCCCTGTGTTCAATGTCCGTTCTTTAATTGGTGCATTTTAAATTAATTTTCTGCTCAATGTGCTAATGACAGGCGTGCGTTATCGAAGTTCATTGACACAAATAATCGTTGTGATCGATATGACCGAGGTGACATCTTCATGAAATCATATTTTATCAACATAAACATCATAATATTGTGGAAGCAACTTGAACAAATGTACTATACGAAAGGCAAATAACCCGAAAACAGTTGAGAAGTCTCCAACGCTCGTCTATCAAAAAGGGAACAGGAAAACAGTCACTGCATGGGTCACTGAATGTAAATGAGGTTGGAGCTGGAACACAACGTTCACAACCCAGCACATCGACACCATGAAGCATACGGATACGGCTCTGGCGCATACGAACAAGTTTTTGTGCATGAGGATTTGCGTAGCTAACTTTTTGAAGATCTTTAATTTAATCTACAACTATTAACTTATTTTACAAGCATCAACATGGCTTACAGAATGGAAAACTGATTGCCACGGAGGAAAAGGTCGAGCTTTCGTTGTATAGAATCCTTCTGGATGTTTGCATCCGTTGGTAGCAAGGATGAGTAAGAACTCAATCTGCGTTTGATTGTTTTATCATTATCGGAAAGCGGTTGTTAAATCATTTTCGGTCCCTCTTGATGCTATTCAATAAAGTCTGGAGGTAGCGTCTTGTATTTGAATTTGTGGCCAATTTCCGGTCTTCCCTGAAGCCCTAAATAAGCGACAGAATCCGTTGGGAGCCGATATTAGCATAGAATTATGAGGGTTTGCCACAAAGGGCATGTTATTCGGAGCAAAGTGGGATATGAATGGTACAGAGCAGATAACCGAAACATCCAATATGGAAACTGACGTATATTTGATAAACTTTTGATAGAATTTAGCGCTTATTTGGTTGCAGTTGCTAAAGTAGAAGTACCATAATTCACTTCTAAAAATTTCCCTGTTCCATTTAAGGATCGTTTTGTGCTGTGTGTATTTTTATTCGATTTTGTGCACCAAAAAATGGTTGCATCGCTAGGTTCCAATCAAATCTCCATGTTTTCATCTTGAGCCAAAGGGAATTGTAGCTGAAGTGCGTCAGTGACGAATGGAGTGGATTGCAAGGACATAAATTATGCATTTGCATCCCCATCTCACCATACTTTGTACGAAATGCATATCTTTTATGATTCGTATTTTACCTTTCTGTCTCCCTTTTTGAAATAAACTGAATATCGATCGATGAACGGTACTCAACGTGGCCATATTTTCTGCCACGAATATTTCGTCTCGTCAACAGAAACTTGCTCACTATGCCAACGTTTGACAAATCACATTTCGGCGATAACGACATTTCAAGGGATAAAAAGAGCTGCAACGCTTTCGATTGATGGTCTCTGATGTTCTATTTTTATCGATCTCACTCTGAGTCACTCTGAAATCTTTATAAAAGTTGTATCATTTATCATTTGCACGCTTTTTTGTAAACAATGAAATGAATATTTAAATAAAAGACATCAGCATGCTACCATTTAAAATCAAACCACCAAACCCGTCACTATTCCTGAACGATTTGATTTAAAATGTTTCACTAATTGAAGCTATTCATTGCCAGCATTGGCCTGCGAATTGAAACATCCAACACAACATAAATAACTACGTGCGGTGATGGGCCTTTTCCCTGGTCTCGTCGGGGGAATAAAATATTAATCACAGTGCAAATCGAACCACCACATCAGTCCGTTCGTTATCTGACCCATCCGATGATTTTTGAGTGAGAAATGTGAGCAGCGGGGTTTCACGGACGACGGAAATCGACGTATATGGCGGGCGGACGTGTGGCCACTTTGGTGCGATTGGTTTTGGGCCACTCGCTGCCACGCGGTGGAGTGGTATGTGTTGATCCCTTGAGCATGATGCTGCCAAAATGCTAGCAACGGCAAGGATCACCACAGGATGAAGTGCCGCTGTTTACGCTTTTGGGGGGAAATTCTCTCGAAAATGGAAGAAACGACCGCCGTTGTCCATGGCAATAAGCGATAGCAGATTGAGGCCAACAACGGTTGCGAAGACTAGACCAAAGCCCGGGGCGCGCAGTATTGACTGGGTATGCATGAATAGGTAGCTTGTGCTACCCACTTTGGCAGATAGTGAACAGCCCGACTGCTGTCTATTTCGATTTGTGTATCGGAAACGGGATTGGTTGGCAGGACGCCTTCCCCGGGGGGATTTAAATTAGAAACCGATTTTTCAATCGATGAATCCTCCATATGTATACGAGGAGATCCTTCAGGAATGTGGACTTTTATATGCTGCTTCGAGTTCTGCGTATATGTACAGCCGGTGTACATACATACGTGTCCTTTCTTCCGTGACATAGCCAATTGGCATTCGATTCGAGGTTAATGGAATATTCATGAGACACACGGCAGTTGGTTTGAATTATTGAGGGGCGGCTCATAGGTCACCACTTCGTTAGCTTGAATGATTTGGATGTTGTCCTCTCCGGTCCGGTCGGTCGCATAGGGGTGGCTAGCAATGTTTAGCTTATTCCCAAGAGTTAATTTTCCCAAGAGCTTACCTTGTCATTTAATAGTATATTAACGCATAACATTAAACGCACAACAAAACTCAAAAAACGCATATTGCGCGTTGCTATGCTTGCTCTAACTCTTATCTCTCTGTTTTAAGAACCTTTGGTTTTATTGTGAAATGTTTTTCTCATAATAAAATCACAATTTTACAAATAAAATCGTTTGCTCAATCCACTCGCAGTGGTCCTCAAGCCACAAAACGTTATTCTTTGTTCCGTTTAACAATAGTCTGTGCACAAAAGAATGCACAGGTTGCTATGTCCGGTCAATCCCAAATGTTGCTTCAAAGATGATTCGATCGAGGGCATCAAGGGAATTTCGTTTCATTTCGCTTCCTTGGCATCATTTGGCCACATGCTACTGATCAGTGACTGATCCGTAATGCCGCCGCACAATTTATCAGCCTTTGGCGAAGCGGTGAAGATGAACTTTTGTTTGAAGTACTCCGTTCGACCGAAGGCCGGATACCAGCTGCTACCATAAGCGGCTCGAAACTAAATGCCATGTCAGAGAGAGAAAGAGGATTCGTTTCCTTCTTTCGGGGAGCGTTTGCTGGAAATCGGAAATGGAATTGGTGGCGTCCCAGCGCCGTATTGATTGGGTTAAATCCTTTCAATAAGAAGGAGCGAGCACGCCTAAAATAAAGCAGTTTCCTGATAAATCGCTCTACTTCCGTTAACGAAGCGAAAGGAGATATTGATTTTGGTGAAACACGCGAAGTTGTCTGCTGGCAATACCATTTCTTGATTGCAATTAGAAATTAAATCTTGTAACGATTAAACCAGTTTTGTAACATTTTTTTCGTCTTTTTCATTACTTTAATGCTTCCGGGGGAAATTATGGAAACGCCTGTGTCTTATGTTTGCCATCTTTCTGTCACTTCGTCACAAGCGAAAGGATAAACACATCATCTCCATCAGGGTGTTTACTTTTGGTGAGAAATCGATTGAATGTGTGGATGAAGCGTGAACTATTGATTCGCTCTCATCAATCATCCGCGCATGTTTGGTAATGATAGCGAGGCAACATATCAATTGCGGCACAATAGCGACCACCAGGGGTTAGATTGGTCTCTTCAACAGGTACTTTTGTTTCTTTCATTTCATTCCTGCCATAGCTAGGACTTTGCTAGGCCCATCCTTACCAGCCCTGCTGTCATAAGCAGTCGTACTTGGCCTACAATTCAGCCACATTCTCTGTGAGAGATAGGGGGTGTGTGTGGGATTTATGAATTTCTTCGATTGCAATACCAATAGCCGAAGCGCCCAAGATACGCCCTTCTAGGTAATACCTCGTAAAGCAATTGTTCGTTCGTTCGCCTAAACGATAGGCGAACTACATCCATCCCGTGGTCGAAGGCCGACTTCTTGCAGCTTTCTCAGCTCTTTTTTCCTCGCTTTTCTGGTGGCATTTTCAATTACTTTCTGGCCGTGTTGGCAGATTAAATTTTTGATCATCATGTTTTTGTTTGTTTATTCATCCGTTCGCTCTCACTATGGGCGAGGGACTCGACTCGTCCCCCATTGGGAAATAGGGAAATGGAGGTTGTTATTCAACAAGGGGAGAGTTTATGGGGCGTCAAGATGTGTTTTTTTTTAATTTTATTTCAACCCAATCGCCTAGCCTCCAGCCCCAGTGGAGCAAAAGGGATAAACTGCCACCGATGGTTCGAGATCAGCTTCAACATAACGAACATAATCTCTACACTATTACTAGGGTTGGGCTCAAGGACGGAAAAGACGGGACAGGAGGATGCCCCGGTCCTTCGAAAAAAAGGATTTATTTTCTTGGGTTTTGGGTTACTGTTGATTTGGGTGTTTGGTGTCTCCCAATGTTTCAATGTCGCGCCCGCGGGTTTCGCCAGGGAAAAGAGAAACATTTTGAATTTATGACCTTCCGGTAACTTGCTGCAAACTTAACTTTGCTGCAAAAAAACGGAAATAAAGCTTGTTTGTCGCTTTTTAGCTGGTTTGTCACGCCTTTCCTACGCTTATCGCTTCAGACGCGATCAGTTTATTGATTGGTGCTCGTACGGGTAATCTTGCGACCGTCTTATCCGCACCTTTAAGGTGACCTTTGTGCACCTTCGGGAGCTTTATTTTATCTTGATTAGCTGCAACACTGTTATTACAGTGCTCAGGAACAGCAAAGGTGCTACTTTTATTTATCGAAAACATTTACTCTGTTCCACGGAAATCCGAAATCCAATTATTTTCAGAATTCCCCTTTGCTACAGGCTAATGAATTGTTGGTTGTAATTTTAGGAATTCACCTCCCAAAGTATTACGCTTACTGTGAACCTCGCGATTGCCTAACGCCGGCAGGTGGAATTAATTTAATTAAAAGTTCGCAGTACAGGATGGAGCGAAATGTAACCTTTTTTTCTATCCTGCAGACCTTTCTGGTCTTCAGTGAAGCAGCGTTAAGGATCAGCTTAGTGAAAAGCCGCTTCAAACTACTGCGGCGAGATAGATCGCTTCTAATCGGCTTCAGGATTAATGTGGATCAGCAGAAGGGGTTTAGAATTTTTGGAAAAAAACAAAAAGAGTTATGCTGGCCACTGACAGGTGAAGGTTTTGATGGACCTACACTTGAAACAAAGTTTTCTTCGGAACAAGTACATGCAGGCTCCTGCCAACATTATGCAATGATTATCGTTCCCTTGGACGTATCTTTCAAAAATACATTTTTAAAGATAGCAGCTTATCGCAGCATATCTTCTTTCTGTAGAATGTAGTCCTCTCTAGCTTACACGAAACACGCTTGTACTAAAAATCGATTTTCAATCAAACCGTTCTCTTTTCGATTTACAGCAAACACCGCCCTTGCAGCCCCCTCCAAAATGCCTTCGCTGGGAATATCGTGCGTGCGCTATCTGGTGTTCTTCTTCAACTTCTTGTTCGCGGTAAGTAGCTTATCATCATCAGCTGATGTTTCTTGTAACGATACACGGCTCCATTCAACGTCATCCCGGTTTGCCGGTTCGATTACCTAGGAAAGTGCATCGCATATCTCAACCTGTCTCCGTCAGCCGCACGATCCCCTTGCCGCAGGATCGTGCCATTAAACCGCAAATGATATAGCTATTAAGTCCGTGCCGCAGGGGCGTTCTGTGTCATTCTACGGTCCAAACGAACGGTGCGTTGCATCGCGCTCCAGAGGTAAAGTAGAACGCTTGCACTGGAAAGTTGTTCAAACTTTCCCATTCCGCCGTTACTCTGGCTGATGATGATGATGGCCCGTTGCTCAGCTTTTCATCCAAGGCAAGAGCCGAACTAGGGACAGAAATAGTCATTATAACGCACCGCTAATAAAGTGCCAGGGAAAACGAAAATGTTGCCGTGAAACTTAATTCAATTACCCTAATGGAGTCCAGAGAGAGACAGGAAGAGAGTAGTGCGGGGTAGGAAGCTGCACTTGAAATCGAACGAAGCGAAATTTATGTAGTTGGTGCTCGTGCTATAGCAACAGTGCTTGCGGCAGTACTGCAGCCATTTGGTTGGTAGCGTCGCTAGTATCGGCTTGAGCTAGAGTGCAGTCCTTTCGATGGTGCATTCGCTACTAGCGGATTTGTTTGGATTAGTTTGCACCATCGATGGAGTGAAAACTAGGTGAGAACTCTTTGTTTCTCGTTTTTTGCAGAGAATATTAATGACGGAAAGTTTCGCACATATCTCAAACCATCTAAAGGAAGTAAGAGCATTATTATTTCCGCTTTACTTTTAGGATTTTGTAGTGCTACGAGAATGTGCTTACGTGCGCAATCATGCAGTCACGCAGCAACTTTCAACTCCCCTAAAAATATGATCCAAAATGAGTTTGCCCAGCCCGTTCCGTAACAGCGGCTGAGTGTGCAAAATGTAAAATATTTAATTCGTTCACATCCGGGCACATTCCAAATACGCCAATCCCCCCGTAATGCCATCTCACGCGGCCAACTACCCCAGCAGGTAGCCATCCCCTAAAACCATCCAGCGTGCCAGCTGGAGCTACAGAAAAATTGGGATAAAGGGTAGCTGTCATAAAATGGAATTGTAAATTGACCAACGATAGGGGCCACTGAGCACTGGAGTGGTCACTGATGTTGGCTTGGGAGGGCTCGAGAACTACAGATGGGTTTGGGACGGTTGCTAATGGCTTGTGTGCGTTAAGCAGAGCGGTTAGAAGCTTTAAACTGGATATGTAATGGTTTGAAAATGTTAGGTTTCAGTGGATTCAGCAAAAGGAATTTTGTCCTTCGACTTGTATCGTGTTCTGCAGGCGAGATAGGAAGAAGCGGCTTTGCGTTACAAATTTCTAGATGCCAATTATCTTTCCTTTCTGATAGCTGTATTTATTTTCCTCTAACACCTTCATGTGTTTTGTATCGATCATTGCTTTCCTGGCGCTTACGAAATTATGTAACACACGGTGCCATAGCAGCTTCTGGCATGGAATCTAAATTAAACATCCATTCAGAGCATAAATAAAAAAAAGGCTTCAAATATTATTCTTTTGCTTTAGAATGCTCACTTCAGATTCGTATTCTTGCCCGTTCTCACACTCGCAGCGAACCTCCAGTACAGAGATACTTAATTTACAGCCTTTGCTCATGCCGGGTCCCAAACTTCTTCCTTTCCGGCAGCAAAACTCATGCCATGCTTTGCGAGCGTGACAGGAAATGGCGTGGGAGAGCACGATCACATAAACAAGATATGCACACGCGGGTTATGAGTTACGGGAAGATGGAAATTTGCATTGGCAAAATATGTTGAAATAAATTCCTAGCCCCACCGTCCCCAACACCGTCCACGGGTGGGCTGAACTCATGTGGGTTGGTTGGTAGTGTCGGTGAAAGTAATTTAATTAAAATGTTAATTCATATGTCAGGAGCGTGATTTTGGAAAGCAACCAACGGCGCGCAGCAAACGTGCTGCTACTCCTCTCATTCAACTGTTTATGAATACACGAAGGATTATGATGTATCTGAACCACAGTTACATCCAGCAAGGTGAAATGAATCACATGTAATCTTGTGTGGGTTGAGCGATTAGAAGATGTGGAACGATACATTTGCTGATACCACTATCATTCACTCACTCACTGACTATCATTGGTTCATGATGGGCGATCATGGGTTTGCCTCATGTAACTGATGGTCCGATACCGTTGGTCAAAGATCAAGCCGTACCGAGCGCCCGTGCAAATGATTTAAATTGATTAGCCACATTTGCATTAAAACGCACAGCTCTAGGCGCTCGGTCTAGGTTCGTTCCCAGTGGAACCCAGTGCTTGGCACTGCATGACGATGCATCCACCAGGGACCAGTTGTCGTTTGATTAGTCAAATCATACGATGCGATTGCCACAGGAGATCAGCCTTAGGCAGCAAAGCGAGCATGCAATTGCCCTCTTGGAAGCGTGATCCTGATGATGGCAATTTGCTCCATGACATGTGGCCAATAGCATTTGTTAAATGAAGCATAAAGGATCCGAAATGAAATGTGAATACCGACGACGAGTTCACAGATTCGCAGAAACGAATGTGACTCTGCCTCGGGGTGGTCCCCATACAGGTGAAGAGAGCTACAGATAGTTATAGCCCGAAGGAATGCTATCTCCAAAAAGCTTCAATTTTCACCACGCTGTCGATGTCTGTTGTTGCAACATTGCCGTGCTCAAAGCATGGCCGATCGCGGTTCGCCGCGGTTCCGATCATATCGCATCGATGGAATGTGGTTTCCGATTTCCGATATGATTTCCTGAATTGAAACTGGAACAAATGAACCTACAAGACGCAAGAATCGATTTTGAACCAATTCTGTAGATAGGACATTATCTCGTCTCGGTGGCAGCACGATGGCTGATTTACACTTGTTCGTGACAATCTGACAGCAGCGCCCAACCGGTGACACGGCTGTCAATCTTGTTCCCCGTTATCTGGTCCTCACCAGTACACACAGTGGCGATAAGAGCGCTTCGTTATGCTCCTCCTGTGGGGTGGTACACGCCGATCACTACCGCGCACAGTATAGCACCAGCATATCGTGATGGATGATGATGATGTCTGTTGCGGGTTGGCAATGGTGTGTAACTGCTGATTGGTTCCATGGGTACCAACTGTTTGATAACGACAAGTGAAATGTTATTGCAAAATAGTTTTTAAGCTATTTCAACTTATCACACTTTGCCATTCAATGAACTTGTTAAATTAGTCTCTATCGTCGAATACTGTTTACACAAACGACATTTTAAATGACTAGAAATCCATTAAACACTCGAGTCAATCCAAAGTATGATGGACCAAAGTCTCTCTTCGCTCCTAGTGGTCGGCTGAGACGACCGATCATTTTCTCATTATGAAATATTGATTAATTGTGGTGAGTAAATTAGTTTTTCGCTCCCTCCAGTCTGCTGCGACCGTTGATTCGAAAGACGATGCACTTCAGCGAACCGGCGTGAGCGCTGTGCACCGTACGATGCTCGTTCGCCGTTGGGTTTTCACCGTCAGCAGCAGCTGGCGGGGACAGTCGAGTAAAGTAGTGGGTATGTGAGGGTAAACTGGAACATCTGGCACCTTTTGCAATATTGATATTGCTCCCTGAAATGTTTGCAATGTCAGTCTCGCCATAAGCCAGTGTAGTCCGTGTTCAACCGGGAGTTACCTTTTAATACTCCTTTCCGTTGCGAAAAGTTCCTGGTCGTTTAATCTGCGATCCGAACAGTATCTGCATACCGGTGCTGGCGACAGGTACGAAGCCAGGTGAACAAATAGACTGTCAGGAGATTATTACTGAGCCCGTTTTGCGGTGCAATCGATGTACTACGGTCGCATCTTTGGATCAGGCAGAGCAATCTTCATCCAATGCTACGTGCCAGTGTCGTGCGGAATGTAGTGCAGCAGCTGGCCCTCGAGTGTGAAGGTGTCTGAGCTGCGGTTTACTTTCTCAAAACGAGAACTCCCATTTATCTTTCTCTTTGTGGCAAAATGTGACGCAAAACAGCGGTCTGAGCGAAAGGAACGAAACGTCACTGGATCGCTGTCCGACTGGTCCCTAAAGTGTTGAAGCAAATGTCCTTGGAAGAACGGCTTGGCCACGTCACCATCACGGAGAATCGAAAGAACTAGAATGTTTAATCAAATCATGTGTAGGCTGGTAGTGGGCTGGTGGTGGATGAAAAGGCGTAAATTGAGATTTATGACGCCCAGGTGCATGATTGATATAAATGAAGCGCAGTACGTAGCTGTTGCTGTAGATAGCGAAGGTCTCTGGTGATTTTGAAATTCTTAAGAAAATTTACAACCTCCATCGTGGGTGTTTCGTTGTCAATAATTGTGATTTGTGTGGTTGAACTTTTTGAGGTATCGGTCTTTGATATCATCTTTTGCAGAGTGATGGTACAGGATCACGCTTTTTTGAAAGGCCAAGTAAAGAATGAATTCTTTTTGCCACAATTTAGAGCAGAGGTGAATAAATTTAGAGCAAAGGTAGATTCGAATGAAGGTTTTTTCAACATGTCAACCTTCACCACATAATGGAGTTTGAGATTCAAAGGTTATTTAACCATTTAAATTTTTATTACAAACCCCTGAAAGTACCGGCTACTGGCGCCTCCATTTCGTGGGGCGCCTCCATTTCGAAGGGCGCCTCCATCATCGGATTTCGGAAACGGATTGCCTTTACCTTTCTGGCTTTGATGAAAAAAATGCAAATGGCCCGCGAACTGGTTGATACATTCTTATGCGGTCGGCATTCTAATAAGAGATTGAGTCCAATAACATTATTGACACGCTATCATCATCATTCGATCATTCGTCATTTAAAAAAACACAGACCTTCTTAATTTGTTCTGTTCACACGACACGGCATCATCATAACGCTGTAATGCTCATTACTGTAATGAACAAACTAATTTGGATCATCCATTGGTGCATAGAGCGCAACCGAAGACTGTCGTTCCAGTGATTCTTTCGCATTCGATGTACATTTTCATTGCTCGGCAGACACGAGCTCCATCGAGTTCATCGATTTGCAATTAATGCTCTCCCGTGTTTGTCCACCCGTGGTCCATCATGCTGATTGCATTTGGTGCTGTTTGCGTAACCTAACCGATTTTTTATTGATCGTTATTCTCCGTTCCTTAACCTTTCTCGTTTCTCATCTTACACCCCACTTGCAGATCACTGGCGGAATTGTGGTCATAACTGGAACCGTCATCCAGTCGTACTACTATCATTACTCCAACTTTGTCGGTAAATATTCGGGCAACATACTAGCGAAGGGGCACTATTAAAGTGAATCATTTGTGTATTTTCAATGTTTTTCCCCCTCACCAACCACAGGCGAGAGCTTCTGGACCGCACCGATTGTGCTGATTGTGATTGGATCGATCATCTTCGTGGTGGCATGCTTCGGATGCTGTGGTGCCGCCAAGGAAAGTCCTTGTATGATAATAACGGTAGGTTTGGTTTGCTAGAATCAGCTCAGTTCTGACCCCGCTCACTAATCGGATTGAATTTCTGCTTTTTAGTTCTCCATCTTCCTCGGGGTGGTATTCCTGGTTGAGATCGGTATTGGCGTCGCCGGTTATTACAAGCACGAGCAACTGAGCGGCATCCTGGAGAAAGGCTTCAACAAAACCCTTGAAAGCTACCCGAACGATAAGGGGGCTCAGGAAGCTTGGAATCTGGTACAGTCGGAGATGCAGTGTTGTGGCATCAATGGGCCGGAAGACTGGGAGCCAATCTACAAGAACGACACCGTACCGAGGGCTTGCTGTCACCGGATGCCGATGGGGGTGACCAAGTGCACCCGGGAGTACGCATCTACGGAGGGTTGCTTCTCGAAGCTCTCCAGCTTCCTCGGCTCTAAGTCGCTCATCTTGGCCGGTATCGGCATTGGATTGGCAATCGTACAGGTCAGTAGAGGGTCACTGCCCCGCCAAGTGTAGCAAAACGACAACCAAAGTTCTGGATCACATTTCGATGGGCCTTCCGTCAAAGCGGAGCGAACAAATGAAATTAACCTTTCGCGGTTGGTGAGCAGATTGTTAATGAATCGACAACGGCCGGCTGCTGATTGAGTTTAAAAGTTTTCCCCTTCGCTCATTCGTCATTGGGGTTTGCGTCCTTTACATGCCCCATGCAAAACGGACCAAATTTATGGGTCAGAATGGCGGCTATTGGAGCGTGTTCAACCTTAGGGATTTCGTTGTGGTCTGGTCAAAATATGCTAATTACGATTTTATGTATTCGGATCAAGAACTCATTGGCTGCAAGTCTGAATGTAGATTCTTGTCGCCATCATTATCGATACCATGAAATTGCATGAGTGGAAGCTTTGGTTGTTGAAAGGGAATATAGCATTCTTCCATTATTACGATTTTTTTTTTAACATATATAAGGACGGACGAGCCGTATGTTTGCCATTATTACGATTAATCGTCTTCTTTTTTCTCGTTGCAGCTCATCGCGGTCCTGCTGGCATGCTGCTTGTACGGTTCATTCCGGCGCCAGTACGAAACTGTCTAAATTGTGAAAAACTCAACAATAAACAGGGAGCGAGAGACGAAACATTCCAATTCAAAGACATCCTTTACGGAATGAACTGCTGTTGCGATATCAACGAAACAAATTCGAAACCTTTAACCGATAGGTGGATGAACTGAAGTACCGATCAATCAAAACACTCTAGAACCCAGAATACAGAAACAGTATAGTAGCTCTGCGGTTCGTTTTGCTCACAACTCTCATTCCATAAGCCTGCACAATGTTGCTCATCTTAACATAGAAGAACCACACTCCCAAATCCTCAGAACAATCTCACCCAGAACAGGTTACATTGGCAAAACAGAAAAGGGTGTAGAAATTGCTGTGTTAGGAAAGAGAGTAGCTCACAAAATACCTCCACACTAAGTAACCGGAATTCCACTCCCACCAGGCCAACAATTTTGAAATGGGAACAAAATGAAATCAATAATTTTACCAATTATCTCCTACTCTGCCGAGGGATGATTTTAGAGGATTTTAGAACAGTACTCCCACTAGAGTTGTGCGGCGGCATACGAATCAGTCTCGTGTGGCTTTGGAATACGTGCAAATTCGTGCTATGCACGAGGCTCGATGTTTGTCACATTGCATAGGCCAGCGTATGGCGCTTGATGTAAATGTTTAATTGCTTGTCGGCGGTGGATTGGTATGCATAATGGCGCAACCTTCCTGCTAAGAACCACATTTTTCAGCGTAGTTTTCCCCTTCCACCATTCCTGCTTGTTAGTTGGTAAAGCGGATATCGAAATGTGCGAATTAATTGACATTAGCTGAACACGAGACCAATGTACGAAAGGTTCGGTGTATGTACTTTTGTTGGCTTTAAACGTGCTGGTTTGGGGGTGAATTAAATCTCTTGATGGTGTAGTTTAGCTGTCCTCAGATTGCAAAAATTTCTCAGCATATAGAATGCATCATTATCATCCAACCACACAAGCAAGAGTACGAGACAAAACCACTTTGCAGAAACTCAGGCAGAAGAATCGTCTCATATCCAGAATAAAGTGCGATCGTTGAGGAGAATAGAGACTAATGGCACGAAAGATCGATAGGGAAACTAAGTGAAAGGGTCGCTCCGCGTGATGCAGATACAATTCAAATCGTTCTATATTTTATCGTCATTTATAAATGCCACATCTACAGTAGATTGTAATTCCTCACCATCTTTAACGTAGTAGGAGAGATAACGGTGTATTGCGGCGTTGTCTCGCGCACTTAAGATTTACGATGAAGGAAATGGAAGGGAAAGCGTGCACACGTGAACGATCACGCAAAAGTCGTGCACGAAGAATAAAACCGTAAGAAGAATCTCACCGATCAGTTCGACGAAAGGCGCTCATTGACTTATTTTCCCTCTTGCTATCCGTACCATTTTGCCGCCCAGGGCATGGTTGGTAAGTGAGTGCTCAAAAGAACGGTAGAAGGCAAATAAATGAACGTCAAAGCGTCAAAGAGAAGTGCAGCTAAATTTAAATCTATTTACACAACTCGCTAGCAAACAACAATAGTAAATCCAAAGGATTAATCCCCGTCCCGTGTGCTGGCGATCGTTCACTGTTCATTATTCAATATTTGCTTCAGCGATCAGCTTCTCCGTTTCCGGTTTACCGCAATCAATAGAGTTGTGCGCCTCAATATGTTTTTACATTGCGTAATTATCAGATACACAGTGCAATGTCTATTGTTTGCCTATTGAAACGCTATATTACGTTTTGTATCCACAGATTTTAAAAAACTCAAACATCACATTACAAAGTTATGTTTTGGCACTCCCCAAATTAAGAAAAGAATACTGAAATATCTTTATTCCGTTCCCATCATGGAATCGTTTACGCATTCTAGGGCATCGGCGTGTGCAAGTAGAAGACAGTACAGAACCACGGTGTTGATATTTTTATAAATGTATTTTACTGATTGAATGCTAGAAATTACTGAAAATAAAATACATAGGACACACAAAACGAGTTCTGATTTATTTTCCATCACTCCGAACAATAGGCATCGGTTTATGTAAACTTTTAGCTGATTTATCTTGGAGATTTTTGGCCACGTGATTTTCGTTGGTTTTGAATTTGGTGGTAACGGTCGATTTGAAAAAATCGACCACATTCGAGCAGTCACGCAATCCACAGTTGTGGCCTCTTTTGGGGTACTCTTGACCCAAGTCAGGTCAAACGAAAACCAAAACAAAGTTCTTTGCCTCGGCGGTGTCGATTTGGAGGAATTATCATTTTTTACCCAAAAACCAACTTTTTACAAACTTTTGTGAGTGAAACTGGTGTTGTTTGTGTGACTCATTGTGTTCTCTAATTACTTCGGCTTAGTGCCAGTGTTTAACTCATTTTTAAGTGCTGTTATCAGTGCCGGAAGAGTTGTTTTTGCAAAGTTCTACGTTTCGCGTTTTCGCGATTCTCTACTTTACTAGAACGTTTAAGTGCTTATAAGTGAAATAACTCGTCCCAAAGACGAGTAAGACTTGAAAAATACTTCTTCCCTTGTTGCTTGAGGAGTTTGTGAATCAGCGATAACTCCGGCCCAGCCTCTACCGGACGCAGATGATGGACGATCTCGGTAAGTCAACAAATCGGCACGCAAGATGCATCATCCCCTAGCTGGCCCCCGGCCGCATCACATTTTTGCGGATGTTGTTCCAACCGACGAGTTTCCGGGCTCTCAGGCGACAAACGGCTTGGTTCATTTCAAATATCTCGCTATTTCTGGCCAGCCCCGGCATCGTCTGGAGCCTGGAGCCAAACGGAAGCAAATCTAGACTCGCTTTATCGGTGGCAACGGAAGCATGTCGGAATCAAAAGGAGGGAATACCCAAAAGAACCCGCGACAGAGGTGACGGTGTGTGGCTGGAAGGCCAACTGTCGACCAAACCGGACCGTATAGAGCGGAATTTCCTTATAAGGCATCTATCATCTCGGAATGGGCCGGTGCGCCGCTCCCGCTGTCGCCACCACCGTCGCTAGTCGATAGAGCCCAAAAACTGAATCCTCGAAACATAACGGCCGTTTCAGCGGTGGTCCAAAGCCTATTTGCCGTCTTCCAAGGGAACTGGGAACTTGTTCGGACGGTAGATGAGGTGGAGTGCGGCACGTTTTGTCGTAAAACGTGAGCGCGGCGAGATGAAGCGAAGCAAGTGGAAGCAATGAAATCACATCGCCAGAAGATCGCCACAGGCGGAACACTGGGACGGATCGCATTGATTGATTGTATGTTTTTTTGCCGATCGGCTGTCTGTGGTGCCTTATATGGAACAGCATTCCCCACCGGATTGGGCGGCCATGGCGCAGTTATTATGTTTCCAAAAGTGTGCCAGAGAAATGGACCATTAGATCATTTCATGTCTCCTTGGATGGATGGGAAGACGGAAGGTTTTGATCACTTACCAGTGTTGCACTTCCTGGTATCTTAGGAGCCGATAGCAGGAGAACACCTTCGAACCGTCGTATTTTTAGTCGAGCGAATCCTTGACATAGAACTTATCGTGACGCCACCGCCATCGATCCCCCATCAACGTTCGGCCATCGCGAAGATTGTTTGGCTCGGATTCAAGTGGCAATCCGATGATGAGCTGAACTCTCGTATCGTATCTCGCTTTCTTCGGCCACGGTCTCGCGTTTGAGGCTGTGCCTTGCCGGAACATTGATCCTGCTGATGGATTGATTGGTTGCGAGAGCTATAGACGTACCTCCTCAATCTTCATCTGTCGTTTGATCTACTTACTATATCTTAATCAAATCATTTATGATTCTAAACTGTGCCAGTCTGTACTGTTGTCTGCGATTTCTTTTCTCTCTCTTCTTTGTCTGCTGCGATAGAAATTAATTTCTGAAGCGTTCTGATGGTTACCCACAGCAACACTGCCCTCTGTTACTGTGTTCCACAAAGTTTCATCATAAGATTTCCTCTGGCGATCTACTTTCGCTGTGAAGACGAAGAATCAAAAACCATCTATGAGTGCCATGCTACCGGGGGTAGAATAGGTCCAGATGCCTCGTTGCCGTTGCCTAGTGCTTCATTTCACACTCCGGCTCGTTCGGTAGAAAGTAGATCGATCAATGTCGATTTTATCTCGCGATTTTAATGCTTTTTCGAAAGATAAAACCCCAAAAAGGCGGCGCTGTTTATGGGAAATTAAATACCTTAAGCCGGCTGAAACCATTATCTCGAGAGAGGTGCTTGCCTTCTGGCAATGCAACGAGCATAGGATGGGCACGCATTCCAAAGAGGAATAATTTCAGAAGATCCCTAAGCTCTAACGTGGCCATCTAGGAACTGATTGCCCCTCAAAAACTGGCCACCATTGGCTACCGATCTCTTTACATTGACGAGCTGCTTCCACCTTCCAGTGCAGTCACCGTAGAAGACGCCAGCGGGGCTACTAAAAATACTTGCCCGACAGCATCTCCTAGCGATAGTGAAAGTGTTCGACCAAAGAGCACCACTAATCGCACCGTAGCTCTCTTTCTTTCTCTCTCTCTCTCTCTCTCTCTCTCTCTCTCTCTCTCTCTCCATTCAACCGTGTCTGATGTTCCGTGGTCGCGAGAGCATAACCGATCGATCTTAGATGTCCCCGCGATCATCAGCGAACGGAACGGCGCGAGTCTCGTGCTCACGTTTTGTAATTCACTTGACGCCGCCGACTAGACTTCCTAGTCGTGTCGGAGATCGTGATCAGCCGGGGGGGTGGCTAGGCGGATCTGTGACGCGACGCGATTTGTCGTTGCTTCCCCGCGAGGTAGTATCTGTTTTGAAAGCGATTGCGACGGATCGTTGCGAGCGGCTTGACGCGGGTTTCCCGGTTTTGAGGAGTTGTTTTCCCCGGGATGCTTCCGGTTCGTTTTCGGGATACAGTTTGTGCGGTATTGGTTCTGCAAATGTGACGTATTTTAAATGTGAGTTTTGGGAGATAAAAAGTGTCGATTATTACGCAAAACGCAGGCGAAGATATGCGAATTGTTACGATGTTTTATTGTGCTCCTTGTTGGCAAGATGAATCAAGCCGAAGTGTTGTTAATTGTGAGATTTAAAACAAAAAATATATTGATGATCAAGTGCTGTGTTAACTTCGGCAGCGCGAGCCACCCGTGGCGTGTATTTGCATGGGCCCTAAGTCCGATCCTATCTTTTTTAAGGTGTCGCGTCCCCTTTCTGTGTTGTTGTTGTTGCTCGTGAGCACTGTTTGCTTTAACACGTTGTCTTGCTCAAAGCCGTTTCACGCCATTTCACGGTGTCGTGCGCTGGGGTTCGGGGTTCGTTCCTTTCATGTTTGCGTATTTGGTGGGTTTTGAATCAACATGCCTGCAGAATTACCTAATCAGGCAGTGCACCTTCTTCGACCCACTTGCACCGGCAGGATGGGATGTGTCGGTCTGTGTCAACGATATTACCGAAGGAGTGCGCGTTGGAACTGCGAGACACCTAATTAGCATTCAACGTGCTGTCGGTACAAATCTTTTTGCACGCGCTTTAAATCCCGCCGAGCTGAATGTGCAAAGTTGCTGCGGCAAAGTGAAAAATAATGATCTCAAGTGTATGGTAGCAGTATGTGCCATCGTGCCATCGAGGTCTGCGCCGGCATCAGGACGGATTTTGGCTAATTTGTAGTGATCTCTGAAGTTAAGTTTGGCTTAAACAGATCGTAGATTCGTCAATGGTTTGACCTATTTCTATCGCTATACTTTCCTCAGCATTAAAATAGTTGGTGAATGCAAATGTACGTCCATAACGATCGGCGCTTGAACCGTGAATGACGTGACCTATTTCGAATGCAACGTGGTTCTGCACCAATTCACTTCCTCGCACGTGTTCTTCGGCATGCTACGACCGTTCTTGTACGCCATATGTTTCTTTTGCCTCAAATTTGATCAATCAAAGCAA